>NW_006432642.1:0-634 GCF_000325575.1 Pteropus alecto | reverse complement strand
TTTCTTTCTTTCTTTCTTTCTTTCTTTCTTTCTTTCTTTCTTTCTTTCTTTCTTTCTTTCTTTCTTTCTTTCTTTCTTTCTTTCTTTCTTTTTTGTTCTTTCTTTCCTCCCTTATTTAATCATGGGATACATTTCAAGGGCAGTTCCCTCTATTCTGGTCATATTTAACATTTCTCTTGCTAGAGAAACTCAAATCAGTATCTTCAGGTTGAGGGACTTTCTCCGTGATGATGGTTCCTTTGTAAGGTTCATGTACCATGTGCTTAAATCAGGTTGGAATTAAGCCTTTTGCTGTGCCACAGAATGCCACGGTGCCATCCTAATACCCTTAGGATCCAGATCTTTGTCAAGACAAAGGCATGGGTAATAGCAGAAGCAGCAGACATATTTAAAGGTTCTGAAAGCTCTCTGTGCTTAGGAGTGCAAACCTCAGCATGACCCATAATAGCTGCATTTCTTTGTCTTCTCTCCTCTCCTCCCTTCTCCCAACTCCTCCCTTCTCTTTCCTTTTCTCTCTCTCTTGTCCCCCTTCTCTCTCTCTCTCTCTCTCTCTCTCTCCAATTCCTTTTAATGAACACTCTTTTGTGAGAATCACCCCAATGAACCTATACTGCACACAGGGTAAACTCTTTCC
>NW_006432641.1:0-570 GCF_000325575.1 Pteropus alecto | reverse complement strand
GAAAACCCATTAGATTATCGTCAGACTTCTCAGCATAAAACTTACAAGTCACAAAGGAGTGGAATCCAATATTCAAACTATTAAATGAAAGGAGTTACCAGCTGAGAATAATGTATCCAGCTAAGCTCTCCTTTAGATCTGAAGGCGAAATAAAGACCTTACTAGACATACAAAAATTGAGGTAATTATCCACTACAAGGCCTATATTACAGGAAATACTGAAAAGTGTCAGTTCATCTAAAAGAAAATGACAAAAAAAACAAACAAAACATAATCAGGAGTAAGGTGACTATCAGGCAAATAGAAGCAGAGGAGTACAACCTTTACTAAGAACAGGGAAGTATAAGCTTAAACAATAAGAGATTTGCTATAGCAAGATGGTAATGAACGTTCAGCATACATAGGGACAAACTGAGACAACAATGACTGAAAAGGGGAGGATTCAAAGATCCAAACTCGCAAAGGGGAAAGGAGATAAGGCACATGCAGAAGAATATGGAGGACTATAAATATATAACTATTCTTTACATATTAATAATGGTGACCACATGCCAAAGATTCAGAACTGAA
>NW_006432640.1:0-625 GCF_000325575.1 Pteropus alecto | reverse complement strand
TCCGGTGGGGGCGGGCGTGGCTCACCGAGGAGCGGGGCAAAGCTGCCTCGCTCTCCCCTGGCTCACTGGTCGCCTTCGGACCCGCGCGGCGCCCACAAGTCACCAGGCAGTGGCTGAGGCCACCATGCCTGCGGACATCTGCCAGAGCGGATCCTCCGTGACCTGGCTGATGCAGCTGGCACACTTCGGTGTGCATCTCCGTGTCTGCGCGGGCCCCCACCGGACAGCGCACCAGGGGTGGGAGGGCCAGTCACTGGGCCTGCGGATCCGCTCAGAGTTTTCCAGCCGGGTCTTGAACCCCAACCTTTATGCGTTGCCGATGGAGGTGTCAAATGGTGTAGCCCTTTGAGCTGATTCCTCAAAAAGTTAAACACAGAATGACCCAGCAATGCCACCCCCAGGTAAACATCCAGATTTGAAAACAGGGATTCAGCCACGCCCTGGTGCACACGAGTTCGCGGCATCACTCTGCACAATTTCGAAAAGGTGGAAACACCCCAAACATCCATCAACAGATGAATGGATAAATAAACCGGGGTCCGCGTCCATATGGATGCACATCCTCAACCCTAAAAAGGAGTGAGCTGCTACCTGCAGCAAGGTGGACGGACCTCCCAACCCGCTA
>NW_006432639.1:0-765 GCF_000325575.1 Pteropus alecto | reverse complement strand
CCTAACCTCACTCCATATTTAAAATTAACTCCAGTTCAGTTTGGAGAAACATGGAGGAGTGAGAGACATCCCCAGACCTCTCCCCTTGAAACCACATTAAGTGGAACATCTAAAATTCAACAAAAAACACTCAAACTGCACATAGGCATGTCTGAGTGTGGGATCTGCGCATAAGAGCTACCACAGGTCTGAACCTTAGGTGTCAGGTGATGGACTGGGAGAAATAAAGAAGCTGCCTCTTGCAGCCGCCGGAGCTCCCTGTAGGAGGAGAGGGAGGGGAGAAGGCAGGGTGAGTTTCTTGAACAGCCCTGCCTGAGATTGCTGCGAGCTTCACGCAACTGGCGGCAGGGCCCAGTCATCAGGGCAGAAAGCAGAGAAGCAGGATGCCAGAAAAGCAACAGCTGATTTTTACTGGCTGCAATTGCAAAACTGAGGCTGAGCTATAGCCCCCAACCCCCAAACCAGAGGGCTCCTCCCCCAATACCCTCCAAGAGAGAACACCACAAACTCTATTGAAACTGCTGCTAACGCTGACAGGGACTGAGACTGAGGGTAGCAAGTATGATTAAATATCTATAAGAAAATAAAAAGGTATTATTAAGGCTTCATATAAAGCAGGGATTCAAGAGGCTTAGACACCACTTATTGGAAACCAAAAGAAAAGCGCCTTCTTTGCAACAGGCTAAAAAGTGACCTTTAATATAAGAAATCTTCTTTCTGGAAAAACAGAAGAATACACTTTCATTAATGCCCAGGCAGAGAAAC
>NW_006432638.1:0-1511 GCF_000325575.1 Pteropus alecto | reverse complement strand
TAGACATTAAAGCTTTAAGAATGTGGTTCATTGTGAGAATAAGGTTATTCTTACCTTGTATGAGCGTTTGACATCGAGTCTCAAAAGCTTCATAGAAAAACATTACTAAACTCTATTTAAAAGACTAGAGAAGTAATGCTCTGAAAGAAAAACCACAAGTGATCATTGTTAATAATTTGTATATACAGTTGTACCTTTTTACCATATATTTATTTTCATATATATCATGAATTTAAATCTATATCAAAGTGTTGCCCATTTACCTATTTCTTTCATTTAGAAACATATCTGGGACTAGTTCTCACTTCAAAATATTTCTATGCAACATGCTCTGAACGGCTACATACTATTTCCTTAAGTTTAAATATTTTAATTTATTTAATAATCTTATTAGGTTTCTACAATATAATGCTTCACTGATTAAATTTTACATGTATATTTTTTTGACTTTTTAAATTTAACATTCATTTCAAGGATATAGGACAAAGATTAGACAGTCTATAATCTATGAGGTGATGCCCCGATTACGCTAGCACCCATCTGACACTACATACAGCCATTAGGCTAATACTGACTACGTTCCCTAGGCTGTACTCTACATACCTGAGACTGTTTTGTGTGTGTTTTCTTTTCATGAATCATTATAATAAATTCTGAGATTTAAAAGTGCTCCGTCTATATTCGCGGTGACCACTTCGTAAGTTATATAAATGTCTAACCATTACACTACACACCTGAAACTAATATAAAATACTGAATGTCAATTATAATTAATTTTTTTTAATTTAACAAAAGAAAGTACTCAGTCTAATCCATCACATAATATCACTTAAATACATTGCATAAATATAATGACACTGTATCACACATGGCTCAGGGTAAGGTTTCAATAGAGCAGACAATTCCCAGATAACGGATACAATATTACTTCACACAATTTTTTGATTATGAGCACAGGATGAATTCAGTGATTTTAAAATTGCTGACAATTACTGTATATCCCTTGGAGGATATCAGGCTTAGGTAAATGTACATTCTCAGGCTGCTATATACTGAGTTGCAAAGTGCAAAGGAGTCATTCAAAAATGCTAGTGTGGTTACACACTGTGCCTGTCACTGCCCTCATGGTCTCATCCTGAAGGGTGAGGCAGTGCAGTCATAGTCCTCCTCACGTGAGCCGTTTTACTGCAGTTTACAACTGGTTATTTTAAAGAGAGGAGGCAGTCTGCTTGATCTCTAGGCCCCGTTAAAAGGCTAGCTGTCAGTCTATACAGAGGGTCTGGTCCGTTCTACTCTTGGGAATCAGAGGACATTCATATGGACGGGGGCTCTTACGGCACCTACTAAATGTATAGGCTTGGACCCAATACTAATAAAGAGTTATATCCTCACTATGAGGATATGCATAATGCTCAAGAAAAAATCAAAGATAAAAAAGTTTATACCAAATGCCATTTCTTTGAACTGAGATCCCTCTCTCGAAAGAGTAAGTCTTGTGGATAGGTGATAGG
>NW_006432637.1:0-1229 GCF_000325575.1 Pteropus alecto | reverse complement strand
CTTATTGTTAGAATGTTATGTTCCCATGGGCGATGCCGAGCAGTAATTTTCCAGCCAGCACATTCCCCACTGGCCTTAGCAAAAAATCAAATCCTTGATTCCTCATGCAGAATTTGCTCATAGCCTCTACTTCTCAGTGGTCCCCCGGATAAGTTCCTCTACTAAAAGTTGAATAGAATTAATTCTCTTCCTTATGTATGCAAACAAGAAATTAAGGAAACATGGGCCAAAAGTTAACAAGAGGAGGAGGAGGATTAAAGGTCCAGCTACAGCAGATAGGAGGATTGTTAGCCATGGTGACCAATTGAACATCCTATGAAACCAGTTATTTGATTCTAATCTCTGTTTTTCCCTGGCATCTAAATTTCTCTGTACTAGTCATAAGCTCTCTCTAATTACTCCGGAGTTATTAGCATAGAAGCAACAGGTTTCACCTAGAGTCATACATAATCCATCTAGTTCTAAGAATAATTAATCTAAACCTCTTCTATTTTTGAGGACTACTTCTGCTAGTGAATCGACTTGAAGTTCTAGCCTGCTGAGCTCAGTTAAGTTTAGAGGAGTTCCTACCCCGACATAGTAAGGGGGTTTGGGGTTTAGGCACAACCAGCAATCTTGTCCTTTGCCTGGGGTGGTCTTATTTAATACCTTATGTATTGTCGTTAGCAAAGTTATTAATGCTCCTTTTGGTTTTGGTTGTGGCTGGTCGAATGCCTGGGCTAAAGAGGAAAAAAGGAAGAAACAGAGGGTTAGACTTATGTACGCTTGAGTCTTAGTCTTAAGGGCTTGTCTTCCTGAGCTGTCCACTCTCGTGCTACCTTCACGTGTGAGCAATGAATCCATGATGGGATGCTGTCTATTTTAACTGCAGTGGGCATCATCAGGTAGGCAGTGAAGGGTCCTTTCCATTTGGGTTCTAGTCCTTTGGAAGTGAACTTCTGGATCCACAGAGTCCCCAGGCTAAAACTGATGGGGATATCCGTCCCCCGGAGCTAGTAGGCAGCACGAACCCAGGACTTAATCTCCTTCTGTATACTTTGGAGGGCCCGTAAAGACTTAAGTAAGACAAGGTTACATAGTTCTGCCTTTTTCTCATCTTCTATTCTAGGTACCAAAGGTAGGGGTTTTCCAAAGAAAATTTCAAATGGGGTAAATCCATTAATATGTGGAGTAAACCTGGCTCAGAGAAGAGCATTAATCCTAACTTGACTAATGTCTCTTTTAGGGTC
>NW_006432636.1:0-776 GCF_000325575.1 Pteropus alecto | reverse complement strand
TGCAGATGGCAAGATTTCATTCTTTTATGGCTGAGGAATAGTCCATTGTGTGTGTGTGTGTGTATATATATATATATATATATACCTCCTCTTCTTTATCCATTTATCCAATGATGGATCCCCAGCTTGCCTTTATATCTTGGCTATAATTAATGCTGCAATGAACAAATGGATGTACATGTCCCTTCAAAGAAGTATTTTGGATTTCTTTGGATAAATACCCAGAAGTGGAATTACTGAGTCCTACTTTGTCTCTTGTTATAGCCTTCATTTTAAAGTCTGTTTTGTCTGACATAATTATTGCTACCCCAGATTTTATTTTTTATTTCCATTTTCATGAAGTATCTTTTTCTATCCCTTTACTTTCAGCCTGTGTGTGTCTTTCGACCTGAAGTGAGTCTCTTATAGGTCACATATGTAAGGGTCTTGTTTTCTTATTCATTCAGCCACACTACCTTCTGATTGGAGCATTTAAATATTTTTCATTTGAAGTAATTGTTGATACATAGGCAGTTATTGCAATTTTATTATTCATATTTTTAATCTATTTTTCTTCCTCTTTTTAAAGAAGTTCCTCTAACATTTCTTGTAATGCTGGCTTGGTGGTGATGAACTCCTTTAGCCTTTTTTTTTTTTTATGTCTTGGATGGTTTTAATTTGTCCTTCAATTCTAAATGATAGTTTTGCTGGGTAGAGTAATCTAGGTTGTAGGTCCTTACTCTTTATCATTTTGAAAATTTATGCCAGTCCCTTCTGGCCTGCAATGTTTCTGTTGA
>NW_006432635.1:0-844 GCF_000325575.1 Pteropus alecto | reverse complement strand
TAAAAGAAATCAAAAAGGATACAAAGAAATGGAAAGATATTCTATTGTTAAGTGTTCTTGGATTGGAAGAATCAGTATAGTTAAAATGACAATATTGCCTAAAGCATTATATAGATTTAATGCAATCCCCATCAAAATCTCCTCGGCATTTTTTAAAGAAATAAAACAAAAAAATCATCTATTTGTATGGAAGCACATAAGACTTCAATTTCCCAAAGCCATCTTGACAAAAATGAATGGGGCTGGAGGCATCACTCTGCCCAAATTCAAACTATACTACAAAGTGACAACATTCAAACAGTATGGTATTGGCATTAGTACCGACACACAGACCAGTGGAATTTTCTTAACATAAAAAATCCAATCGCTAATGCTCTCTCTTCTCTCCTCCCCATTTTTTTTCCAAAAAAAAAAAAAAAAAAAAAACAACAAAAAACAAAAATATACATTGAAGGAAGAAAAGCTTCTTCAATAAATGGTGCTAGGAAAATTGGAAGGCCACCTGCAAAAGAACGGAATTAGACTGTTGTCTATTACCACACACTAAAATTAACTCAAAATGGATTAAGGACCCGAATATAAGACCTGAAACAATAAAATGCAGAGAAGAAAACATAGAAACTGAATTCAAGGACCTTAGTCTCAAAGAGAATTTTATGAATTTGACCTCAAAGGCAAGAGAAGTAAAAGCAAAAATAAATGAATGGGACTACAACAAACTAAATAGCTTCTGCTCAGCAAAAGAAATCGTCAACAAGGTAAAGAAACAAACATCTCAATAGGAAAATATATTTACAAGGAAAGCCTCCGATAAGGGCCTAATATCCAAAATACATAAAGAACT
>NW_006432634.1:0-1909 GCF_000325575.1 Pteropus alecto | reverse complement strand
GTCCCCTGTGGCGGCACCCAGCAGGTGCCTGAAGGGAGACTCACGGGGCATAGAACCGCGGGGTCTTTTCCCTCCCGGGCATGGTCCCGACTCCTGTCTGGCTCGCCCGGGCCTCAGCCCCTCACCTGACGCCCTTTCTCCCCTCTGTCTACTCAGCTGACCCCCGCCTGGCCTGCCACAGGTGGCACCACCATGCCAGCCCCACGCCCGGGGCCAGGCCCGTGCTCCCACCGGGACCTGGCTGTCCCGTGACCTCCCTCTGAACACTGTGGGTTGCAACGGCCGGCACATCCCGTTGGAGCGGCTGACCGTCAGGCTCCCTCCTGGGCCCTCGGTGCCCAGCTCTGGGCCTGACACAGAGAAGACACCCAATCGGGACTTGTTGGATGGATGGATGAACAAGCGAGCGAGTGGACGGGGGACGAGTGGACAGGGGAGGCGGGGAAGGGGTGGAGGGCCCGGGGCGGCAGGGAGGCTGGAGGCAGGGGGAGGGCCAGCCGCACCTTATTGTAGAGAGCGCAGATGTGCAGGGCCGTGTTCCCCGAGGCGTTCTGGGCTCCGGGCTCAGCCCCGTAGAAGAGCAGGTGTTCCAGATGCTGCGAGTGACCCCGCTGACAGGCCTGGGGAGGACGGGGAGCCGAGGAGGCCGGGTCAGACCCTTCCGACCACCGCGTCTGTCCACGTCGTCCATCCCCCAGCCAGGAAGCCCTGCCTCGACCTCCCCTTCCCCCTTGCTGCTTAGACACCCGGGCTGTCAGCTTCGCAAGCCATTCCAAGGCCTCGGTGTCTGGTCCGGCCCCTCCAGAGGCCTGAGAGGCTATCCCCAACCGTCTTCGAGGTCAAGGCGTCCAGGCCCCCAGTCCATCCAGTGTTGACACCCCCATCTTTTCCTCTTTGGGGGCCATGTACTCTCACCCCCATCCCGTGGATCCCCAGCCCCTTGGACCAGGATCCCTGATCCCTGACCCCTCTTGGGGCCCAAGCACCCCTCCCCACCCGGTCCCAAGCCCCTCCTGGCCAAGCGGGGAGCACCTGGTGGATCTCCTGCCAGCCGTTCTCATCGGCTATGCCCAGCTGGGCCCTGTTGTACAGAAGCAGCTCGCAGCAGCGGGGGTCACCCCCCACCATAGCCGTGTGGAACAGAGGGGTCAGCCCCCGGCGGTCCTTGTAGTTGGGGGAGCCACCAAGGTCCAGGAGTGCCTAGGGAGGGAGACAAGACAGAGGGTGGTCACGGGAGTGCCAGCTCACCCCGAAGCTGGGCCACACTGGCCTGTGCCGATCTCGGTTCTGCCGTCAGGCCCTCACGCCGCCCTGAGCCTGGCCCGTCCCCTCTCTGGACCTCTCTGAGCCTCTCCCATCCCCTGTGAACAAGGAGGGGATCGGGAAGAGGACCCCAGAGGACCCCCCGCAGCGTGCCATCCTGCCCACTGTCCCTGAAGGCTGACGAAGGAACTCAACGCCTCAGTGCCCACCTACTCGGCAGAATGGTCATGAGAACTGAGTCTGGATGCAGGAGGCCCCTGGCTGAGGGGGACACGTCATTAGGACCAAGACCCCAGAGACGAGGCACAGAGGAGGCCGAGGATAGGGCAAGCTTGGGCCAGCCCCACTGGGGCGGGGGGCTCGGGGGCAGGGAGTGGTCCCACTCAAGGAACGGCCTCGGGCACAGAAGGCTGGTGGCATCGAGCATCACAGGAGACAGTGTTGGTGGCAGCCCTGTGTGAGGGCAGCCTGCAGCGGCACTGTCCCCCCGAACATCGAAACCACGCTCCCAACGTGGCAGCCACACGTGGGCTCCTGAGCCCTTGAACGTGGCCAGTGAGCCCAAGGAGCATAAGTATTGATTTCAGTTCATGTTAATCGATTTAAATGGAAACAGCGCACGCGGCTAGCGGCTACTGGATGGGAC
>NW_006432633.1:0-628 GCF_000325575.1 Pteropus alecto | reverse complement strand
AATAGCAGATTAGATGAAGTAGAAGACTGAATCAGCGACTTGGAAGACAAGGTAGCAGAAAACATCCAATCAGAATAGCAACAAGAAAAAAAATCCAAAAAAAAAAAAAAAAAATGAGGGTAGTTTAAGGAGCCTCTGGGATAATCTCAAGAGTAACAATATTCACATCATAGGGGTACCAGCAGAAGAAAAAAGAAAGCAAACGATTGAAAACTTATTTGAAGAAACAATGATTGAAAACTTTCTTAACCTGGCAAAGGAAATAGATGCACAAGTTCAGGAAGCCCAGAGAGTCCTAAACAAAATGAACCCAAAGAGGTCCACACCAAAACACATGATAATTAAAATGCCAAAGGTTAAAGACAAAGAGAGAATCCAAAAAGCAGCAAAAAAAAAAAAAAAAAAAGACATCTAGTTATCTACAAGGGAGCTCTCATAAGAATGTCAGCTGATTTCTTAATAGAAACTTTACAGGCCAGAAGGGATTGGCATGAAATATTAGAAGTGATGAAAAGCAAGGACCTACAATCAAGACAATTCACCCCAGCAAGGCTATCATTTAGAATTCAAGGAGAGATAAAAAGCTTTCTATACAAGAAAAAGCTAAAGGAATTCATCACACCAAACC
>NW_006432632.1:0-852 GCF_000325575.1 Pteropus alecto | reverse complement strand
TTTCCTGGCTGCCCTGAGAATTCTGTCTTTGTCGTTAGTTTTTGATAATTTTGATACGATGTGTCTTGGTGAAGGCCTTTTTGGGTTGAGATAATTAGGTATTCTATTGACTTCTTGAATTCCAAGTTCCAGCTCATTCCTTGGATTTGGGAAATTCTCAACTATTTGTCTGAAAATGCTCCTTTTCCTTCTCTCCAACAATTCTCATTATTCTTATGTTTCCTCTCCTGATAGTATCAGCTAGTTCTTGTATTTCTCTTTCATTATTTTTCATTCTTCGGTTTCTCTCCTTCCTTCTGATATATTTCTAGATTTCTGTCTTCAGTATCACTGATCCTTTCCTCCATTTGATCGACTCTATTTCCCAAACTTGCTATTTCATTTTTCAACTCTTGCAGTGTCTTCTTTACCTCCAGGAGGTCTATTCGGTTCTTTTTGAGGGTGTCACTCCCCTTGCTAAAGAACTCATTCTGCTCATCTAGTTGTTTTTCCAATTCCTGAAATTGTTGATATGATTCGTTTCGGATCTCACTGAGTTTTTTCAGAAGTACCATTCTGAATTCTCTGTCATTTAAGTCGCATATTTTTATGTCTGTAAGCTTATTTTCTGGAAATTTTTCTCTTTCTTTCTGAGCTGCCTTGTCACCTTGGTTGTTCATGGTGTTTAATGGACTGTTTCTCCGCCTGGGCATTAATGGAAGTATATTCTGCTTTTTTTTTCTTCCCAGAAAGATTTATTATATAATGGTTTCTAGCCTGTTGCAAATAAGGTGTTTTTCTTTTGGTTTCCAATAGGTAGCATCTAAGCCTCTTTGACCTCTGCTTTATATAAAGTGTTAATATTGTCTTTTT
>NW_006432631.1:0-900 GCF_000325575.1 Pteropus alecto | reverse complement strand
GATAACCATCTGAGTGGGAAAATATATTTGCAAGCCATATTTTCAATAAGGGCCTAATATCCAAAATAAACAAACAATTTATACAACTCAATGTCAACAAAACAAATGGGCAGAGGACCTGAACAGACACTTCTCCCTAGAGGACATGCAAATGGCCAACAATAATTTGAAAAGATTCTCAACATTGCTAACTATTAGGTAAATGCAAATCGAACCCATCTCACACCTGTTAAAATAGCTGTTATCAACAGGACAAGTAATAACAATGTTGTAAAGGATGCAGAGGAAAAGGAACCCACGTACACTGCTCATGGGACTGCAAGTTGGTACAATCACTATGGAAAACAGTATTGAGGTTCCTCAAAATACTAAGAATTGATCTACAATATGATCTAGCAATCCTTCTTCTGGATATTTACCCAAATGACTTGAAAACATATGTTTAAAAAGATACTTGCCCACCAATGTCCATAGCAGCATTATTCATGGTGGCCAAGACATGGAAGCAACTGAAATGTCCTATGATAAATGATTGGATAAAGAAACCATGGTAAATATATACAATGGAATATTACTCAGCTATAAGAAGAGATGAAATACTGCCATTTTGGACAACATGGATGAACCTTGAGATAATTATGTTAAGGGAAATAAGCCAGACAGAAAGAGTTAAAACCATGTGATATCACTTATATGTGGGATATACACTTAAAAGTAACAAACAAACAAAAAGGAACTCATGGACATGGACAATTGACTAGTGGTTATACTAGAGAGTACAGGGAGGTAAATGGGGTAAAAGGGGTCAAATATGTGGTGATAGAAAAAATCTACCTATGGGTGGTGAACATTCAATGAAAAATATATATGACTTACTTTGAAATAATTAATATAAAAATT
>NW_006432630.1:0-609 GCF_000325575.1 Pteropus alecto | reverse complement strand
GAAGCTTTTTAGTTTGATGTAGTCCTACTCATTTAGATTAGCTTTTACTTCCTTGCCTTTGAGGTCAAATTCATAAAATTCTTTTAAAGGCCAAGATCCTTGTGTTTAGTTGCTATGTTTTCTTCTATGTATTTTATTGATTCAGGTCTTATATTCAGGTCTTTAATCCATTTTGGGTTAATTTTAGTGTGTGGTAATAGACAACACTCTACTTTCATTCTTTCGCAGGTTCTTTCCAATTTTCCCAGTACCATTTCTTGAAGAGCTCCCTTTCCCCATTGTATGTTTTTGGCACTTGTGTCAAAAATTATTTGCCCATATAAACATGCGTTTACTTCTGGACTCTCGATTCTGTTCCACTGGTCCATGTGTCTGTTTTTCTGTCAATACCATGCTTCTTTGATTACTGTCACTTTGTAGTATAATTTGAAGTTGGGCAGAGTGAGGCCTCCAGCCTCATTCTTTTCCTCACAATGATTTTGGCAATTCGGGGACTATTGTGCTTCCATAAATATCTGATGACTTTTTATTCTATTTCTTTTAAAAAAAATGCCAATGGGATTTTGCTGGAGATTGCATTAAGTTTGTATAATGCTTTAGGTAATATGG
>NW_006432629.1:0-392 GCF_000325575.1 Pteropus alecto | reverse complement strand
CATACAAAAATTGAGAGAATTCTCCATTACAAGGCGTGCACTACAGGAAATATTGAAGAGATCAGCTCACCTAAAACAAAATGACCAAAAAAAAAGAAGAAGAAGCATAATTAGGAGTAAGGTGACTAGCAAGCTGATAAAAGCAGAGGAGTGCAACCCTTACTACGAACAGGGCATTATAAGCTAAAAATAAGAAATTAGCTATAGCAAGATTGTAATGAACTTTCAGCATACATAGGGACAAAATGAGATGACAATGACTGAAAAGGGGAGAATTCAAAGATCCAAATTCACAAAGGGGAATGGAGATAAGGCACACGCAGAAGAAATGGGACGACTGCATATATACAACTGTCTTTTTCATATTTGTAATGGTAACCACAGGCCAAAGA
>NW_006432628.1:0-552 GCF_000325575.1 Pteropus alecto | reverse complement strand
TAGAGGCTAAGGGATACAGGGTGTCCGCTAAGAAAACTCAACTCTACACCTCCCAGGCAATGTATTTAGGGTATAAGCTGCAAGGAGGCCACCGGACTCTGTCATCAAACAGAATTGAGGACATTTTAAAAATACCCCAACCCACCACTAAGCAGCAGGTCTGAGAGTTTCTCGGAGCCGTGGGCTACTGTAGGCTCTGGATTGCAAGGTTTGCAGAGTTAGCCAAGCCCCTGCATGCCAGCACTGGGAGAAAGTCTGAGGACTTGAGCTAGGGAAAAGGAGAAAAAGAGGCTTTTGAAGCCCTAAAAACAGCCTTGACTACAGCCCCTGCTTTGGCTCTGCCTACTTTAGACAAGCCATTCCAACTCTTTGTGACTGAGACTAGAAGTGTAGCGAAGGGGGTCTTCACCCAGACTCTAGGACCATGGAAGAGACCCATTGCATACCTCTCCAAAAGACTGGACTGTGTTGCAGCAGGGTGGCCTAATTGCTTGTGGGCCATTGAGGCCACGGCCCACCTCACCAAAGAAGCACTGAAGTTGACTTTAGGGC
>NW_006432627.1:0-449 GCF_000325575.1 Pteropus alecto | reverse complement strand
CATTACTATCTTGCTATAGCAATTCTGTTATTATTTAAGCTTTTAATGCTCTGTTGTTAGTAAAGATTGTACTTCTCTGTTTTTATTTACCTGATAGTCACTTTACTTCTAATTACGTATTTTTTGTTGTTGTTGTTGTCATTTTCTTTTAGGGTAACAGATCTCTTTCAGCATTTCCTATAGTACAGGCCTGGTACTGGAGAATTCCCTCAATTTTTGTATGTCTGGAAAAGTCTTAATTTCTTCTTCTTTCTAAAGGGGAGCTTAGCTGGATACATTACTCTAGGTTGGTAGTTCTTTTCATTTAATAGTTTAAATATTTGATCATATTCCTTTCTGGTGTGTGCTGAGAAATCTGAATGTAATCTAATGGCTTTTTCTTTATAATTTACCATTTATTTTCTCTGGCTGTCCTGAGAATTCTATATTTGTTGTTGATTTTTGATAAC
>NW_006432626.1:0-892 GCF_000325575.1 Pteropus alecto | reverse complement strand
TTTGCTTTTACTTCCCTTGCTATTGAGGTCAAATTAAAAAAAATATCCTCTTTAAGTCCAAGGTCTTTGAGATTAGTACCTATGTTTTTTCTATACATTTCATTGTTTCGGGTCTTATATTTAAGTCCTTAATTCATTTTTAGTTAATTTGGGTGAGTGGTGATAGACAACAGTCTAGTTTCATTCTTTTGCAGGTGGCTTTCCAGTTTTCCCAGCACAATTTATTGAAGAGGCTTTCCTTTCTCCGCTATATGTTTTTGGCTTCTTTGTCGAAAATTATTCGCCCATTTAAATATGGATTTATTTCTGGACTCTTGATTCTGTTCCACTGGGCCATGTATCTGTTTTGCTGCCAATACAATGCCGTGTTGATTACTGTCGCCTTGTAGAATAATTTGAAATCCGGCAGAGTGATGCCTCCAGGCTCGTTCTTTTTATTTCAGGATGGCTTTGGCAATTTGGGGTCTTTCGTGCTTCTATACAAATCTGATTACTTTTTGCTCTATTTCTTTAAAAAATTCCCATGGAATTTTGATGGCGATTGCATTAAATCTGTATATTGCTTTAGGTAATACGGTCATTTTAACTATGTTGATTCTTCCAATCCGAGAACACAAAATATCTTTCAATTTCTTTGTATCTTCTTTGATTTCTTTTAATAGGGTCTTGTAGTTTTCATTATATAGGTCCTTCACATGTTTCGTTAAGTTTATTCCTAGGTATTTTATTCTTTTTGTTGCAATTGCAAAAAGAATTATTTTTTCCACTTCTTTTTCTGACACTTCATTATTAGAGTATAGGAACACTATGGATTTTTCAAATTCGATTTTATATCCAAAGACTTTACTGTATTTGGCTATCGTTTCTAGTAGTGTTCTTGTGGAGTCTTTAG
>NW_006432625.1:0-526 GCF_000325575.1 Pteropus alecto | reverse complement strand
AATGCCCCTCAGTATCTTTCTTTATCTTTTTTTTTTTGAAGTCTAGTTTGTCTGATATTAGTACCACTACTCCCGCTTTTCTCTGCATGCCATTTGCTTGAAATATCATTTTCCACCCTTTCACTCTGAGTCTATATTTGTCTTCAGAGCTGAGATGTGTCTCCTGGAGGCAGCATATGGTTGGGTTTTGTTTTTTGATCCATTCTGCAACGCTGCGACTTTTTATTTGTGATTTCAATCGATTTATATTTAGAGTGATTATTGAACTATGAGGTCTTCTTATAGCCATTTTATCTTTTGCTTTCTGGTAGCTTGGTGTTTCCACTGCTTCTTTGTTCCTGTGCTTCTGTATTCTTTATTTTGGTTGGCTTTTGTGGGTTTTCCCTCTGGTTCTTCTTTTTTTATGTTATATACAACAGTTCTAAAACTTTGGCCTGTGGTTACCATTGTGAATACGTAAAGAATAATTATATATATACAGTTGTCCATTATCTTCTGCACATGCCTTATCTCCATTCCCCTTTGC
>NW_006432624.1:0-355 GCF_000325575.1 Pteropus alecto | reverse complement strand
CGTGGTCTCTGTCTCCGTGGCGTCTGTCTCCATGGTCTCTGTCTCCGTGGTCAGTCTCTGTGGCGTCTGTCTCCGTGGTCTCTGTCTCCGTGGTCTCTGTCTCCATGGCACCTCTCTCCGTGGTCTCTGTCTCCGTGGTCTGTCACTGTGGTCTCTGTCTCCGTGGCGTCTGTCTCTGTGGTCACACTGCCGCACCCTGCTCTGCGTGTGAGAAGTGTGCTGCCTCTCTCTTAGAGGACTCGTGTGACTAGATTCAGAGACCCTCCCTGATGACCTGGGAGTTCTCCCTGTCACAATCCTCCCTTATCACATCTGCAAATACCCTTTTTCTTTTGTGGTCAAACCCGCAGGTCCC
>NW_006432623.1:0-344 GCF_000325575.1 Pteropus alecto | reverse complement strand
AACTTAAATGACAGAGAATTCATGATGGTACTTCTAAAAAAAATCAGTGATATCCAAAACAAGTCATATCAACAATTCCAGGAACTGAAAAAACAACTAGATGAGCAGAATGAGTTCTTTAGCAAGGAGATTGAAACTCTTAAATAGAACTAAATATAACTGGAAATGAAGAACATGTTAAAGAAGATGAAGAATGAAATAGCAAGCTTGGGAAATAGAGTTGACCAAATGGAGGCAAGGATCAGTGATATCAAAGACAGAAATATAAAAATAAATCAGAAGGAAGAAGAAATCGAAAAATGAAAAATCATGAAAGAGAAATAAAAGAACTAGCTGACACCATC
>NW_006432622.1:0-1164 GCF_000325575.1 Pteropus alecto | reverse complement strand
ATTGACAACCCCCTGGCTAGACTCACTAAACAAAAAAGAGAAAAGACATAGATACACAAAATCAGGGATGCAAGAGGGGAAATTATGACAGACAGCGCAAAAATACAAAGGATCATTCAAGAATACTATGAAAAAGTATTCAACGCCAAACATAATAACCTAGAAGAAATAGACCAGTACTTAGAAAAATACAACCTTCCTAGACTGAATCAAGAAGAATTGGAAAATCTAATAGACTGATCATCTGTATAGAAATTGAAACAATTATCAACAGCCTACCAAAAAGTAAAAGTTCAGGACCAGATTGCTTCAATGGTTAATTCAATCTAACATTTAAAGAAGATTTAATACCTATTATCCTCAAACTCTTTAAGAAATCTAAGAGGAGGTGATAATTCCCAACTCATTTTATAAGTACAATCTTACCCTGATATCAAAACTTGGTAAAGATAACACAAAAAAAGAAAACTACAGACCAATATCTCTCATGAACACACAGGCAAAAATCATAAATAATATACTAGTGAACCAAATACAGCAACATATCAAAAGAATTATATATCATGATCAAGTGGGCTTTATCCCAGAGGCATGGGGATGGTTCAACATATGCTAATTGGTTAATGTGATACACCTCACAAATTAAAATATAAGAATCATATGATTATATCAATAGATGCAGAAAAAGCCTTTGAAAAGATACAGCATCCATTTATGATCAAAACACTTCACAAATAGGTATAAAAGGATAGTACCTTAACTTAATGAAGGCCATATATGACAAACCCTCAGCCAACATTGTACTTAATGGTCAAAAACAAAAAACCTTCCAAGATCAGTAACAAGGCAAGGCTGTCCACTACTGCCACTGTTATTCAATATAACATTAGAGGTCCTAGCGAATGCAATCAGGCAAGAGAAAGTTATAAAAGGCATCCAAATAGGAAACAAGGAAGTCAAACAATCACTATTTGTGGATGACGTGATTCTCTACATAGAAAACCCTAAAGACTCCACAGGAACACTGCTAGAAACAATAAGCAAATACAGTAAAGTTTCTGGATACAAAGTCAACGTTCAAAAATCCATAGCATTAGTATACTCTAATAATGAAATGTCAGAAAAAGATGTGGATAAAATAATTCCTTTTGCAATTGCAACAAA
>NW_006432621.1:0-1543 GCF_000325575.1 Pteropus alecto | reverse complement strand
AATAAACCTAATCTTAACCCCTGACACCAAAACTAACTATAACCCTAATTTAACACAAAAGCTAACTCTAACACTAAACCTAACCCTAAATCTAACCGAATCCTTAAACGTAACCCTAACACTACTCCCTAACCCAGATCCTAAACCTAAATCTACAGCTAAACTTTAACTTAATTCTAACCCTTACCCTAAATTTTAAATTAAGAATAACACTAACCGTAATTCCATACTCTAAACCTAACCCTAAAACTAATGCTAATCTTAACACTAAAATTAATCCAAAATACTAACCTGAACACTAACCCTATCCTTAACCCTAATCCTAATCCTAACACTAACCATAACCCTAAACCTAACTCTAAGCCTAACCGTAACCCTAACCCTAAACCTAAACCTAAACATAACCGTAACGTAACCATAACCATCACCCGAACAATAACACTAATCCTAACTCTAAACTCGTACCCTAACCCTAAACTTACCTTTAAACTGAACAGTATCCCTAACTCTAACCCTAAGTTGTAACCCTAACCCTAAACATAACCCTAATGCTAACAATAACCCTAACACTAACATTAACATAACCCTAACCCTAACCCTAACCCTAATACTAATAATTCTAACCTCATACCCTAACCCTAACACTAAATATAACAATAACCCTAACCCAAACCATAACGCCAAACCTAACCCTAACATTAACACTAACCCTAATCCTAAGCCTAAAACCAACCCTAACCATACCCCTAACCCTAACACTAGCCCTAACACTCATCCTAATCAAGACTCTTATACTAAATCTGAACCTAAAATTAACCCTAACAGTAACGTTAATCGTAACCCTAAGACTAAACCTAATCCTAAATCTAACAATAACCTTAACACTAAACCCTAAACCTAACCCTAACCCTAAACCTAATTTTAACCCTAACAGTAACGTTAACGATAACATTAACTCTGACCCTAACCAGAAACCAAACCCTAACCCTAGCCCTAAGCCTCACCATAACTGTAAACGTAACCCTAAACACTAACACTAACCCTAACCCTAACACTAACACTAAACCCTAACTCTAACCATGACAAAAACCTTAACATAACCCTATATTTAACCCTAACCCTCACCCTAACCTTAATCTCATCCTGTCACTCTAACCCTAAACTAATCCGACCTCTAAACTCTTACCCTAAACCTAACCTTAAACTTAACCATAACCTAAAATTAAACGTAACCATAACCCTAAACTGATCCTAACCATAATCCTAACCTTAACACTAATTCTAACTCTAACCTCACACAAAAACCCTAATCCCTAAATATAATTGTAACCCTAACCCAAACTATAACGCTAAACCTAACCCTAACCAGAACCCTAACCCTAACACTAACTCTAACCCTAACCATAAACCTAACACTACTCCTAACTCTAATCTCTTAGCCTAACCCTAACGCTAATCATAACCCTAAATTTTACACTAACGATAACCCTAACCTTAACCATTGACAGCAAACATAATACTAACCCTAATTTAACTCTGAAGC
>NW_006432620.1:0-620 GCF_000325575.1 Pteropus alecto | reverse complement strand
CCCATTTTGTTGATGCTTCAGGGGATCAGTCACTTCAGTACCATCTGGAATTTTGAATTGTGGAATTTTGTAGAAGACACTGACACTATTTCTCTTAAGATTTTACAAATAGGTCATATAAAGAGTGAGTATTTATCTTCTAGCCTGTGAGCCTGTGTAAGTGGGACACTACGCTACCCCATGATAATCACCACCCACAGGAAGACTTTGGATAAGCAATTACTTTCATTTCAGTGGTATGGATTGACGGTTTATTTTAAATGAGAAAGATGAAGGACGGTAACATATTTGACTGTAATGTAGCCAGTTACAACATAACATATGTCTCCTACACTGGGAGATATTTCATTAAAATTAACAAGAACAACAAAATCCTTAGATTACACTGGCCAATAATATCTCTTGTAAAGGCTATGATTTCTATGAGCTATTTAAATATACCTTAAAGCATTTAGTTATGTGAAGGAATTCTAAATTATCAGCTTGATGTTATTGAAAAGAATCCAAGGCACCCTGTTTTGTTTGTTTGTTTATTTGTTTCTCAATCATCTGAGTGACTAAACTGAAATAAATATTGTGACTCCCGCAACTTAAATTTGAATGTTAGTTTTGCTATTTCA
>NW_006432619.1:0-440 GCF_000325575.1 Pteropus alecto | reverse complement strand
GCATTCAGAGAAAAGTGGGAGTAGTGGTACTAATAGATGAAATGAACTTCGAAATAAAAAAGGTAAAAAAAGATACTGACAGACACTTCATGCACCAAGAAGACTTAACACTTAGTAGTATCTATGCTCCCAATCAGGGAGCCCTGAAATATGTAAAGCAATTACTAATAAAACTAAAGGGAGAAACAGACCGAAACACTATCATAGTATGAGATCTAAATATCCCACTGTCAGATATGGATAGATCATCCAAACAGAAAATCAATAAGGAAATAACATCCTTAAATGACACATTAGACCAGCTAGACATAATTGACATTTACAGAGCCTTCCATCCCAAAACAGCTGCTTATACAGTCTTCTCTAGAGCACATGGAACATTCCCAAGGATTGACTACATATTGTGACACAGAAATACCCTCAACAAATATAAGAGGGTT
>NW_006432618.1:0-806 GCF_000325575.1 Pteropus alecto | reverse complement strand
GGGCATTATCAAAGGTGAAGAAAAGGAACAGGGACCAGAAAGCATTTTCAGAGAAATAGTTGACGAGAATTTCCCAAATCTAAGGAATGAGTTGGAGCTTGGAATTCAAGAAGTCAACAGAACACCCAATTATCTCAACCCAAAAAGGCCTTCACCAAGACACATTGTATTAAAGTTATCAAAAATCAAAGACAAAAACAGAATCCTCAGGGCTGCCAGGGAGAAGAAAACGGTAACATGTAAAAGAAAACCCATTAGATTATCATTGGACTATTCAGCACAAACCTTACAAGCCAGAAAGGAGTGGAATCAAATATTCAAACTATTAGGTGAAAGGAACTACCAGCCAAGAATAATGTATCTAGCTAAGCTCTCCTTTAGATATGTGTTGTGACCATTCATATCTAAAGGAGAGCTTAGCTAGATACATTATTCTAGACATTTCCAGACACAAAATTGAGGGAATTCTCCAGTATGAGGCCTGCACTACAGGAAATACTGAAAGGGGTCAGCTCACCTAAAACAAAATGACAACAACAAATAAAACATAATTAAGAGTAAGGTGACTAGCAGGCTGATAGAAGCAGAGGAGGACAACTCTTATTAGGAACAGGGCATTATAAGCTTAAAAATAAGAAGAAATTTTCTATAGCAAGATAGTAATGAATGTTCAGCATACATAAGGATAAATTGAGACAACAATGACTGAAAAGGGGAGGATTCAAAAATCCATATTTGCAAAGGTGACTGGAGATAAGACATGTGCAGAAGAAAAGGTATGACTATATATATCTATATATATGTGT
>NW_006432617.1:0-487 GCF_000325575.1 Pteropus alecto | reverse complement strand
ATCTTTATCCAATCATCTATTGAAGGGCATTTCGATTATTTCCATCTCTTAGCCACGATAATGCTGCTATGGATATTGGAGTGCATATATCTTTGCAGATAAATGTTTTCAAGTTTTGGGGGTAAATACTCAGAAGAGAGATTGCTGGGTCACATGGTAATTCTGTTCTTAATTTTTTTCATGAACCTCCATACTGATTTCCATTCCTAGCAGAGGGCGGGAGACCAATGACATGGCCTCAAAGGCAGTGTGGGGCCAGGCTTGGCTCAGGGGTGACCATGAGTCAGGATGCTGGGACAGTCTGTTCAGGTGTGAGGTGGTATCTCATTGTGGTTTTGATTTGCATTTCCCTAATAGCTAGTGATGTTGAGCATCTTTTCATATGGCTGTTGATCTTGAGAAAAAAGAACAAGGCTGGAAGTATCACACTGTCCGACTTCAAATTATACTGAAAAGTGACAATAATCCAAACAGCATGGTATTGGCA
>NW_006432616.1:0-221 GCF_000325575.1 Pteropus alecto | reverse complement strand
TTATATGTGAGATATAAACCCAAAAGCAACAAATGGCTATGACAAAGAAACAGAGACTCATGGACATGGACTATAGATTAGTGGTTACTAGAGGGTATGGGGTGGTGGAGGAGGGGAGAGGTAGACTGGGTAAAGGGGGTCAAATATATGGGAATAGGAGGAGGGTGAACTAGGTAAAGGGGATAAAAATATATGGTAGCTGAAGGAAACTTGACTTTGTG
>NW_006432615.1:365-615 GCF_000325575.1 Pteropus alecto | reverse complement strand
CTCATAGCTAGTGATGTTGAGCATCTTTGCATATACTTGCTAGGCATGTGTATGTCCTTTAGGGAGAATTGTCTGTTCAGGTCCTCTGCCCATTTTTTGATTGGATCATTTGATTTTTAGTTATTATTGAGTTCTATGAGTTCTTTGTATGTTTTGGATATTAGCCCTTATCGGAACCATTGCTTACAAATATGTTTTCCCATTTGGATGGTTGTCTCTTACCTTGTTGAAGATTTCTTTTTCTAACCAG
>NW_006432615.1:0-288 GCF_000325575.1 Pteropus alecto | reverse complement strand
TCCTCATTAAGTCTAAGGTCCCTGAGTTTAGTTATTATCTTTTCTTCTATGCATTTTATTGTTTCAGGTCTTATATTAAGGTTTTTAATTCATTTCGAGTTAATTTTGGTGTATGGTGATAGACAACAGTCTAGTTTCATTTTTTCGCAGATGGCTTTCCGGTTTTCCCAGCACCATTTATTGAAGAGGCTTTCCTTTCTCCACTGTATATTTTCGGCTTTTTTGAAGAAAATTATTTGCCCATATAAACATAAGTTTATTTCTGGACTCTTGATTCTATTCCACTGG
>NW_006432614.1:0-1035 GCF_000325575.1 Pteropus alecto | reverse complement strand
TCCTCATTTTTTTGGATTCTTTTTGTTGTTGTCGTTGTTGTCGTCCTGTCGTCATTGTTGTTTTCTGCTACCTTGTCCTTCAAATTACTGATTCGACTCTCTGCTTCATCTAATCTACTATTGATTCCCTCTAATGATTTTTTTACTTCAGTTATTGTATTCTTCATTTCTGACTGGCTCTTTTTTGTGTTTTCTATCTTCATATTAATGTTTCCTATCTCTTGAAGTACTCACTGAGATTACTGAACATCCTTATACCAGAGTTTTGAACTTTATATCTGGTAGATTGCTTGTCTCCATTTTCTTTAGATCTTCTCCTGGAGCTTTGTTCTCTCTTTTCATTTGGGACATGTTTCTTTGTGTCTTCATTTTGGCTGCCTCCCAAGGTTTGTTTCTATGCATGAGGTAGAAGTGCTTTGTCTCCCAGTCTCGGTAGAATGGCCCTATGTAGTAGGTGTCCTGTGGGGCTCAGTGGGAAAGTCTCTGTCTTCAGTTGGTTTTGCAGATGTGTCCCTTGTGTGGGTTGTGTGTGCCCCGCATTGTAGTTGAGCCTTGGTTGCTGTTGGCACATCAGTGGGAAGGATTTCCCCTCAGGCTGATTGTTTGCAAAGACAGGCTTTGACCACAGTGGGGGAGCTGTTGTGCAGGGGCTGACCCTGTGGAGCAAGGTTCACTTTATTGGGACTCTGGTGCCTGTTGAGTCTGCCCTTTGGGTGTTTTATTTGTGGAGCCAGTTGGGTGGAGCTCTGGTGTGGACTTTGGTAGTCCAAAGCTGGCCACCAGTGTATTAGTTCCGGAGTCTATTGTGTGGATTCTGGTGCAGGCCAAGGTCTCTGCAACCTGTGCTTTTCCTGGGGCCACTTGGTATGAGCTACGAAGTGATCTGCAGATGGTTGCCCCTTGTGTTAGGCTCAAGGTGCCTGGGAAAGGGTGAGCTGTACACTGGCACTTGCTGCTGCCAGGCTCGAGGTGGCTTAGCAATAGGTATGGGCACACCAAAGCCAGATCTTGGAGAAGTTTTAGGAAAGTTCACAG
>NW_006432613.1:0-292 GCF_000325575.1 Pteropus alecto | reverse complement strand
CCAAGGCACAGATCTTGTCCTCTGGGAAGCTGAGCCGAAGAGAGGGGTAAGGGCTTGTAGACAGACAGCTCAGTGTCCGTAAGAAGGAGGCAGAGGCGCACGGGAGCGCCGAGGAAGGCGCATCCTCGGTCCAGATGGCTTCGCACCAGATCCAGTCACGTAGTCCACCCCACATCCATTCTAGAGAAAAGGAAATTGAGGCCGATCTGCCCAAGTTCAGCCAGCTGGTCCCTGGTCTTACATCTCCTCTTTGCACGAGGCTGCACCGTTCTCAGAAGTGCACTGTGCGATT
>NW_006432612.1:0-1213 GCF_000325575.1 Pteropus alecto | reverse complement strand
CTAAGAATAAGAAAGAAATGCTAGAAATCAAAACCTATAAAAGAAATAAAAGAAATAAAGAATGCCATGATTGGCTCATTGGTAGACTGGACACAATTGAAAAAAAAAACAAAAACAAAAACCCTGTGTACTTGAAGACATCTGAAACCTCAAAACTGAAGTGCAATGAGGAAAAATCACTGAAAAAATAGAACGTGATATCCAAGAATTGTGGGACAACTACAAAGTTGTCACGTACACTTAATGAGAATGTAAAAAAGAAAAGAAGGGAGCAGAAGAAATATTTGAAGCACTAATGACTGAGAATTTCCTCCAAATTAATGACAGACACCAAACCGCAGATCTAGGAAGATCCGAGAACTCCAGGCGAGATTTAAAAACAAACGAACAAACCTTAAACTTATGAATCATATTCAGTATGAATCAAAGATTCAGAAAAAATATTGAAAGAAGTCAGACCATAATACACCTCAGCTATAGAGAAGCAAATATGAGCATTATAATCAACTTCTCAGAAACCAGAAAAACAAGAAGAGATTGGAATGAAGTATATAGTGTTGAGAATCGGGAGGAAAAAAGCAACCTAGACTTCAATACCCTCCGAAAGTATTCTTTAAAAGTGAAGAATACTTTCTCAAATAAAAAGAAGTT
The DNA here is from genome assembly GCF_000325575.1 of Pteropus alecto. NCBI lineage: Eukaryota > Metazoa > Chordata > Mammalia > Chiroptera > Pteropodidae > Pteropus > Pteropus alecto. The sequence goes on along the minus strand of NW_006432612.1, from coordinate 562 downwards.
GAGGGAATTTGTTGTCAGTAGACATGCTTTGCAAGAAATGTTAACTCTTAAAACCACACAATAAGAAAACAACCCAATTAAAAAACGGGCAGAAGACCTGCACAGACACCTCACCAAAGACCTACAGACACCTGACCAATAAGCATTAAAAAAGATGCTCCATATTATTTGCCATCAGAAAAATTCAAATAAAAACAACGAGATACCGCTACATACCCATTACAGTGCCCCAAATCCAGAAGGCTGACAACGCCAAAGGCTTTGAGGATGCAGAACAACAGGAATCCCATTCACTGCAGGAGGGAATGCAAAGTGATACAGCCACTTTGGAAGACACTTTGGTGGTTTCTTACAAAAGTAAGTATTCTCACCATGTAATCCCTCCATCGCATTCCTTGGAATTTACCCAAAGGACTTGAAAACTTATGTCCACACAGAAAACATCACCTCTATGTTCACAGACGGTTTTATTCACGATTGTCCAAACTTCGAGGCAACCAAGACGTCCTTCAGTAGGCAAGTGAATAAATAAACCATGGTCCATTCGGACAATGGAATATTA
>NW_006432611.1:0-420 GCF_000325575.1 Pteropus alecto | reverse complement strand
AAATAAATGAATGGGACATTCATCAAACTAAAAAGTTTCTATACAACAAAAGAAACTGTCAACGAGGTAAAGAGACAACACTCTGAATAGAAGATGTTTGCAAGCAATGTCTCTGATAAAGGCCTAATATCCAAAAATATAAAAGAACTCATACAACTCAATAACAACAACAACAACAACAAAACAAATGATCCATTCAAAAAATATGTAGAGGACCTGAACAGACACTTCTCCCTAGAAGACATACAAATGGCCAACAAATATATGAAAAGATGCTCAACATTGTTAGCTACTAGGGAAATGCTAATCAAAACCACAATGAGATACCATTTCACATCTGTTAGAATGGCTATAACCAACAGGACAAGTAACAACAAATGTTGGTGAAAATGCAGAGAAAAAAGAACCCTCATACACTGC
>NW_006432610.1:0-878 GCF_000325575.1 Pteropus alecto | reverse complement strand
GAGAAAGGACACAAATAAACAAATCAGGGATGAAACAGGGAAAATGACAACTGACATACCATAAATACCAAGGATTATATAAGAATACTATTAAAAAATATATAACACCAAATTTAATAACATAGAATTGGACCAGTAATTAGAAAAATACAATCTTCCTAGATTGATTCAAGAAGATCTGGAAAATCTAAATAGACCGGTCAAGAGTATGGAAATTGTAACAATCATCAAAAAACCTACCAAAAAGTAAAAGTCCAGGACCAGATGGCTTCACCAGTGAATTCTACCAAACATTTAAAGAAGATTTAATACTTATTCTCCTCAAACTTTTCCAAATAATCGAAAAGGAGGCAATACTTCCCAACTCACTTTATGAGGACAATATTACTCTGATACCAAAATCCAATAAAGATAACGCAAAAATAGAAAACTACAGATCAATATATCCCATGAACACAGATGCAAAAATCTTAAATAAGACACTAGCGAAGCAACGCATTAAAAGGATTATACACCACGATCAAGTGGGTTTCATCACAGGGGCACAGGGATGGTTCAAATTGATTAATGTGATACACTACATAAACAAATTAAAAAATAAGAATCATATGATCATATCAATAGATGCAGACAAAGCCTTCGACAAGATACAGCATCCATTTATGATCAAAATACTTCACATAATTGGTATAGAAGGAAAGTACCTTAACATAATAAAGGCCATATATGAAAAGCCCTCAGCCAACATTATATTTAATGGTGAAAAACTAAAAACCTTCCCTCTAAGATCAGGAACAAAGCAAGGTTGTTCACTATAGCCACTGTTATTGAATACAACATTGAAGGTCCTAGCAAGTGCAATTAGGCAAGAGAAAGAT
>NW_006432609.1:0-745 GCF_000325575.1 Pteropus alecto | reverse complement strand
GAGCAAGGAGATTGAAACCCTCAAAAACAACAGAAAAAATCTTCTAGAGGTAAAAACACTGCAAGAGCTGCAAAATGAAATAGCAAGCTTGGGAAATAGAGTCAACCACATGGAGGAAAGAATCAGTGATATCAAAGACAGAAATCTAGAAATAAATCAGAAAGAAGAAGACGGAAAATGAAGAATAAAAAGTAATGAAAGAGAAATACAAGAACTAGCTGATACCATCAGGAGAGGAAGCATAAGAATAATTATCGAAGGTGAGGGAAAGGAGCAGGGACTAGAAAGCATTTTCAGACTAATAGTGGATGAGAATTTCCCAAATCTAAGGAATGAGCTGGAGCTTGGAATTCAAGGAGGCAACAGAACACCCAATTATCTCAACCCGCCCCCCCAAAAAAAAAATTCACCAAGACACATTTTATTAAAGTTATTAAAATTCAATGTCAAAGATAGAATTCTCAGGGAAGCCAGGGAAAAGAAGATGGTAACTTATAAAGGATAACTCATTAGATTATCATCGAAATTCTCAGTGCAGCTCTTACAAGCCAGAAAGAAATGGAATCAAATATTTAAACTATTAAGCAAAAGGAACTACCAGCCTAGAATAACGTATCTAGCTAAGCTCTCCTTTAAATATGAAGGAGAAATTAAGACCTTTCCAGATATACAAGAATTCTGTACTACAAGGCCTACATTACAGGAAATAATGAAAGGGGTCAGTTGACCTAAAACAAAATGACAA
>NW_006432608.1:0-956 GCF_000325575.1 Pteropus alecto | reverse complement strand
TTAATGTAAATGGACTGAACTCATCAATAAAAAGGAGCAGAGTTGCAGATTAGATGAAAAAAAAAAAAATCTCAACCATATGTTGCCTCCCGGAGACACATCTCAGCTCCAAAAACAAATATAAACTCAAAGGGAAAGGGCAGAAAACGATATTTCAAGTGAATGACATTCAGAGAAAAGCAGGAGTAGCAGTACTAATATCAGACAAAATAGGCTTTAAAATAAAAAAAAAAGGTAAAGGAAAATACTGAGGGACCCTTCATACTGATAAAGAGATTCATGCACCAAGAAGACATAACACTTATTAATAACTATGCTCCCAATCAGTGAGCCCCAAAATATGTAAAGCAATTACTAACAGATCTAAAGGGAGAAACAGACCAAAACACTACCGTAGTAGGGAGATTTAAATATTCCACTGTTGGATTGGACAGATCATCCAAACAGAAAATCAATAAGGAAATAACATCCTTAAATGACACATTAGACCAAAAGAACATAATTGACATTTACAAAGCATTCCATCTCAAAACAGGTGCTTATACATTCTTCTCTAGTGCACAAAGAACATTCTCAAGAATCAACCACATACTGGGACACAGAGATAACCTCAGCAAATATAAGAGGGTTGAAATAATACCAACCTATTCTCTGATCATAATGCTTTGAAACTACAGATCAACTGCAAAAAGAAAGCAGGAATAACCACAAATACATGGAGATTAAACAACATGCTACTGAAGAATAACTAGGTCAGGGAAGAAATAAAAAGAGAGATTAAGAGATACATAGAAACGAATGATAACAATAGTACAACATATCAAAACTTTTGGGACACAGCAAAAGCGGTCACAAGAGGAAAGTTCATATCATTACAGACCTATATCCAAAAACAAGAATGAGCTCAAATCAACAACCTACTGCTTCATCTTAAAAACAAACAAACAAACAAACAA
>NW_006432607.1:0-960 GCF_000325575.1 Pteropus alecto | reverse complement strand
TTATATCTCCATGACTATTTTGTAACTGTCCATTTATATTTCTTAATCCCTTTGCCCCTTTTAACCTGTCTAGTAGCCCTCAAAATATTCTCTGTATCTATGAGGTTGTTTCCGTTTTTGTTGCTACTGTTTATTTTGTTCTTCAGATTCCACATGTATGTAAAATCATGTGGTATTTGTCTTTCTCTATCTGACTTACTTCTTTCAGTGCAATATCTTTTTCCATCCCTTTTTCTTTTAGTCTGTGTGTGTCTTTTAATCTGAAGTGACTCTCTTGTAGACAGCATATGCAGGGGTCTTGTTTTCTTATTCACTCAGCCACCCTATCCTTTGGTTGGAGCACTTAATTCTTTTCCATTTGAGGTACTTGTTGATAGATATGTAGTTGTTACCATTTCTTTATTCATGATTTCGATACATGTTTTTTCTTCTTAAAGAAGTCCCTCCAACATTTCCTGTAACAGTGGCTTGGTGGTGATTTAGCTTATTTTTGTCTGGGAAGCTCTTTATCTGTCTTTCGATAGCTATGCTGGATAAAGTATTTTTGGTTGTGGATCCTGGGTTTTCATCACTTTGAATATTTTATGTCACACCCTCTTGTCCTGCAAAGTTTCTTTTGAGAAATCAGCTGCCAGTAGGTAACTATGGGAGCGCCCTTGTAGGTAACTAACTGCTTTTCTCTTGCTGCTTTTAAGATTCTCTCTTTGTATTTAACCATTGGCATTTTGATTATATGTCTTGGCGTGGGCCTCTTTGGGTTCCTCTTTCTTGGGACTCTCTGAACTTCCTGGGTTTGTATGTCTAATTCCTTCACCAGGTTAAGGAAGTATTCCATCATTATTTCTTCAAATAGCTTCAACTTCTTGTTCTCCCTCTCCTCCTTCAGGTATCCCTATTACACAGATATTTTTATGATTAATTTTGCCTCAAAGACTCCTTAAATTATTATTATATTCTTGG
>NW_006432606.1:0-716 GCF_000325575.1 Pteropus alecto | reverse complement strand
TTTCCTTGTTGATTCTTTGTCTGGAAGATCTGTTCATTGGTATCAGTGTGGTGGTAAAGTCTTCTACTATTAGTATATTCCTATTGATCTCTCCTTTTATGTCAGTCAATAATTGCTTTATGTATGTAGGTGCTCCTATGTTGGGTACGCTTATGTTTACTAGGGTTATGTCCTCTTGATTTATCGATCCCTGTATCATTATGTAGTGCCCATTTTTGTCTCTTATTATAGCCTTTGCTTTAAAGTATTTTATTTGATATAAGTATTGCTATCCTGGCTTTTTTTCATTTCCGTTTGCATGAAATATCTTTTTCCATCTCTTTACTTTCAGTCTGTGAGTGTTGTTTGATCTGAAGTGGGTCTCTTGTAGACAGCATATGCATATGTTTTCTCATCCATTCGGTTACCTTATGTCTTTTGATTGGAGCATTTACTCCATTTACGTTTAAAGTGATTACTGATAGGTAGATTGTTACTGCCATTTTATTATTCATATTTGTTATTTTTATTTTCTTTTTTACCCTTTTTTTTTTTTATGGAAGACCTTTTAACATTTCTTGTAATGCTGGCTTATTGGCGATGAATTCCTTAAGCTCTTTCCTGTCTGGGAAGCTCTTTATCTCACCTTCCATTTTAATTGAAAGACTTGCTGGGTAGAGTATCCGTGGTTGTAGATTCTTATTTTCCATAACTTTGAATATTTCTTGCCATTCCCT
>NW_006432605.1:0-401 GCF_000325575.1 Pteropus alecto | reverse complement strand
ATAGGTTTGAAAGTTGTAAAACCTAAATGCTGGAGTATAAATCAGCGTATGCAGGAAATAGATGCAGGTAACTGAGAGGAGAGGTCACCCTGCATACCACGTTCTGTTAGTCTGGGTCACCTTGGGACTGCATCGTGGGCTGTTATGTCTGGAGGATGACTGTGCCCTTTTCAAAATTGTGTCTCTGCATCCTGGCACAGTTTCCCGAGTATATATCAGGTGCATGTGGTGTGTGGAACAGAGTCTTCTTTCCAGCAGCAAGGATAGAGTCAGCTCTGGGGACCAACAAATCCAAATGGTGTTCCCAAGCATTGTCTCAAGTCATTGGGTTTTATGGAAGAAACCAATGACAGAGACTGCATCAATATAGATGTCACCGCGGCGCTTGGGTGTGCTTGGCT
>NW_006432604.1:0-963 GCF_000325575.1 Pteropus alecto | reverse complement strand
GGGAGGTGTCTTTGGCACCGCCCACCTCACCCTTCTCAAGGGTTTAAAGGCTCCACCACTCAATTTCCCTCCAAAAGACCGTTTGCCATCTCCCCGACACCTTCGGGAGGCGGTTCTTTCCCCCAGCCCAAGTTTTACCCTCTAGGGAGGGATCCGGAGAAATCCTGAACTCACTGCAGGAGCTGTCCCCTGGAGAGACGAGGAGCCCGTGAGCCTCCCGCTCTCACTGGCACCGCGGAGCCTCGTGCCGACCCGTGCGCCCCGCCGTCTCCAGCCGCATTACTGGAGGAGCTGCGGTGTCGGGGGTGGTGGGCGGCGTCCCCTCGGCAGGTCAGGGCAGCAGGGGGCGGATCTGACAAGCCCAGGAGATGGACGGGCCGTCCCCGATTCCTCCGCTGCCAAGTCGGTTCCTCCCTGCCGTCCCACTGCTGCTGCTGTCTGGGGAGCGGGAAAGGAGCCCCACCCCGCCTGTGCGCCCCATTGATTGTGAGGACGCTACTTCCCTGTGGGTCAGAGCCAGGGCCGGTGACCAGCCCGCGGTTACGCGAGGCGAAGGGAGAGAGGAAGCAGGTGACAGATGATGGAGACAGGTGGGAGACAAGGATGGGTGAAGGCAGGTCAGACAGCCAGGTCAAGGGGCAGGGGTAGGGGCCAGTGAGGGAGGGGCGCTAACTTCACCTTGATCTCGCTCTGCTGCTTCCCCTTGGCTTTCACAAAGGCTGTGGGGTCGAGACGCGGCACGCGACCACTTGGGACGGGGAACAAGAGGCGGGGGCCACAGGATCACGCCCCCTTTTTTTAGTCTGTCCATCCCGCCTCCTCCCGCTCAGGGGCTGGGGCGGCACAGATCCGTGGGGAAGGGCGAGGGGCGAGCGGAACGGCCTCGACCCCGGGCCCCACGGCCGCTCTCCCGGGACGAGGAGCGGGTAGCGCCGCGGCCACGCGACGTGGAGCGCTCCCGAG
>NW_006432603.1:0-469 GCF_000325575.1 Pteropus alecto | reverse complement strand
TTTAGGTGAGCTGATCCCTTTTAGTATTTCCTGTAATACAGGCTTCGTAGCGGAGAATACCCTCAATTTTTGTATGTCTGGAAAAGTCTTAATTTCTCCTTTGTATCTAAAGGAGAGCTAGCTGGATATGTTATTCTAAGCTGGCAGTATCTTTCGCTTAATAGTTTAAATATTTTATTCCATTTCTTTCTGGTTTTTATGGTTTGTGCCGAGAAGTTACGATAAACTAATGGGTTTTCCTTTATAAGTTACTGCTTTCTTCTCCCTGGCTGCTCTGAGAATTCTGTCTTGTCGTTGATTTTTGATAATTTTAATACAATGTGTATTGGTGAAGGTCTTTTTGGGTTGAGATAATTGGTGTTTTGTTGACTTCTTGAATTTCAAACTCCAGCTCATTCCTTAGATTTGGGAAATTCTCGTTAACTGTTTTTCTCAAAATGCTTTCTAGTCCCTGCTCCTTTTCCTAGCC
>NW_006432602.1:0-522 GCF_000325575.1 Pteropus alecto | reverse complement strand
GAGATAGGCCTGTAATGATATAAACTTTTCTCTTAATTACCATTTTTGCCCTGTTCCAAAAGTTTTGATATGTTGTACCATCATCATCGTTTCTATGTATCTCTTGATCTCTCTTTTTATTTCTTCTCTGACCCAGTTATTCTTCAGTAGCATATTGTTTAATCTCCATGTATTTGTGGTTCTTCTTGCTTTTTGCAATTGATCTATAGTTTCAAAGCATTATGATTAGAGAATATTGTTGGTACGATTTTTTGAGGCTCTCTTGGTGTCCCAGCATGTGGTCAATCCTTGAGAATGTTCCATGTATACTAGAGAAGAACGTATAAGCAGTTGTTTTGGGATGAAAGGCTCTGCAAATGTCAATTATGCCCAGTTGTTCTAATGTGTCATTTAAGGATGTTATTTCCTTATTGATTTCTGTTTGAATGATCTGCCCATATCTGACAGTGGAGTAGTTAGGTCCCCTACTACGATAGTATTTTGGTGTTTCTCCTTTTAGCTCTGTTAGTAATTGCTTTACAT
>NW_006432601.1:0-1096 GCF_000325575.1 Pteropus alecto | reverse complement strand
TTTCTTGTTGCCTGGGGTGGGGTTTGAGCTTTAGTCTTTGTAAAAAGTTTCCTCAGGATTTAATGTGCCGACAGGAATGAGAACCACTACTCTAAGGCCCAGCACATTTTATTCCCTCAGTTCTTGGACTTCTGGCAAGAAGCTGAAGAGTAAAATGGGTAAAATATATATATACACCCTGCCTACCTCACGAGGTCAGTATAATTTTAACAGTTACCTGGGCTTCCCTTCCCCTCCCCCACCCCCATACTTTGTCTCCTCTGGTCTACAGAATGATCAGCACACCAGTAGCAGAGGGAGTGAGGCCGTGAGGGCAGGGGCTACACAGAAACATTGATGCCTGTCAAACTGTTGAGGACTCAGCTCAAAAGCTGTGGGAACAGAAAGGTAATAAATAAGTAAATAAACTGGGGATAATAGAAGTTAAGTTTCTCATCGTCAGAGAGGTGCTTTACACAAATGGAAAGAGGGAAAGCTAGAAGGGATTTTGAGTTTGGGACTGGAATAGGAGGTATCGTTGGTATGAACTTGTGGTTTTAAATATATTTACAGATAGATACTGAAATAGTTTATATATGCTATGTGTATGGATATATTGTGTATGTATATAGTTAAAATTCATTTTTTAAATTTAGATATAATTGACATATAGCATTCTATTAGTTTCAGGTGTACAATATGATGATTTAATATTGTATATATTAGGAAATGATCCCCACAATAAGTCTAGTTAATATCCATTGTCATACATAGTTACAAAATATTTTATTTCTTGTGATGAAAGCTTTTAAGATCTACTCTTTCAGCAACTTTCAGATAAGCAATTCATGCAACTATGTTGTACATTGCACCCCCATGACTTATTTATTTTATAGTAGGAAGTTTGTATTTTTTTAACCACCTTTACCCATTATGCCCATCCAGCCCCCAAATGTCTCTGGCAACCACTAATCTGTTCTCTGTAACCACAAGCATAGGGTATTTTTGTTTTGTTGTTTGTTTGTTTATTTGTTTAGATTCCACTTATGCGAGATCATATGGTATTTGTCTTTCTCTGTTTAATTTATTTCAGTTAGCATAATGCCCTCAAGTTCCA
>NW_006432600.1:0-1075 GCF_000325575.1 Pteropus alecto | reverse complement strand
AGTGTTTCGATCATAAATGGATGCTGTATCTTGTCCAAGGTTTTCTCTGCAACTATTGATATGATCATATGATTCTTATTTTTTAATTTGTTTATGTGATGAATCGCATTAACTGATTTGTGTATGTTGAACCATCCCTGCGCCCCTGGGATGAAGCCCACTTGATCATGATGTATAATCTTTTTAATATGTTTCTGTATTCTGTTTGCTAGTATCTTATTTAGGAATTTTGCATGCGTGTTCATGAGAGATATTGATCTGTAGTTTTCTTTTTTTGTGTGTGTGATCTTTACCAGGTTTTGGTATCAGAGTAATATTGGCCTCATAAAATGAGTTGGGTAGTATTGCCTCCTCTTCGATTTTTGGGAAGAGTTTGAGGAGAATAGGTATTACATCTTCTTTGAATGGTTGGTAGAATTATTTCACTGGTGAAGCCATCTGGTCCTGGACTTTTACTTTTTGGTAGGTTTTTGATGATTGTTTCAATTTCTATGCTGCTGATATGATAGATCTATTTAGGTTTTCCAGATCTTCTTGATTCAATCTAGAAGGTTGTATTTTTCTAAGTAGTGGTCCATTTCTTCTAGGTTATTAAATTTGATATTATATACTTTTTCATAGTATTCTTGCATGATCTTTTGTATATCTGTGATATCAGTCATAATTTCCCCTCTTTCATCCCTGATTTTGTTTATTTGTGTCCTTTCTCTTTTTTCTTTAGTGAGTCTAGCCAGGGGTTTGTCAATTTTATTAACTTTCTCAAAGAACCAACTTTTTGTTGTATTTATTTTTCTACTTTTTTTTTTTTAAATTTGTTTTAAATTTCATTTATTTCTGCTCTAATTTTGAGTATTTCTTTCCGTCTGTTGACATTAGCCCTCATTAGTTCTTCCTTTTGTAGTTTTTTAAAGATGAAGCATTAGGTTGTTTATTGGGCTTGTTCTTATTTTTGGAGATAGGCCTGTAATGAACTTTCCTCTTATGATCACTTTTGCCATGTCCCCAAATTTTTCATATGTTATACTATCATCGTCATTTGCTTCTATGTATTTCTTGATCTCTCTTTTTATTTCTT
>NW_006432599.1:0-605 GCF_000325575.1 Pteropus alecto | reverse complement strand
ATTTATACATTGATTTTGTATCTTGCAACTTTAGTATATTTGAGATACCATCTCACATCTGTTAAAATGGCTGTTATCAATAAAACAAGTAATAACAAATGTTGGAGAAGTTGTGGGGGAAAAGGAATCCTCATAGACCACTGATAAGAATTTAAATTGGTACAATCACTATGGAAAACAATACAATGCTTCCTCAAAAAATTAAAAATATGACCCAGCAAGCCTTCTTTTGTATATCTACCTGAAAATTTTGAAAGCATATTTTCATAAAGATATATGCACTCCTATGTTCATTGCAGCATTATTCATGGTGGCCAAGATATGAAAACAATCAAAATGTCCTTTGCTAGATGATTGGATAAAGAAGATGTAGTACATAAATACAATAGAATACTACTCAGCCATAGAAAAGATGAAATACTGCCATTCGCAACAATATGGATGGATCTTGAGAATATCATGCTAAACAAAATAAGTCAAATGAAAAAAGTTGAAAACCATATGATTTCACTCATATGTGGGATATAAACAAAAAGCAGCAAATGAACAAGGCAGACAGAAAAACAAAATCTTATAGACACAGACAACAGTATGGTGGTTACCAG
>NW_006432598.1:0-904 GCF_000325575.1 Pteropus alecto | reverse complement strand
TGGGCACATATTCATTACTGATGGAAGTGTAAAGTGGCCTTTTGGTGTTCTACTTCCAATTTGGCAGCTGGCCATCCTCTTGCCCCAAGACAGGGCTACCTGCATATGCCGAGGGGGTCCTTGGCACTGGTACTAATGGAGCCTCCTTGCTGATTGGAGCATCACCTCTGCTAGCAAAAGCCTAAGATACAGGGTGTCCATAGGCATCCTGGTGGCCCCAATGTCAAATAAATTCACTTCCATGTAAGGTATAAATAATTAGTGAACTGCAACCCAGAGAAAATTTACTGAAGATTTAAATAAAGTTGCTTATGCTTGTTTTATATTTTCCTTTCTTTTATTTTGTAGATAATGAGCTCTATATTATACTGAGATGGCTGAATCTTAGTGTCAAAAATGATGGCGGATCCCTTGAAAGCTGACCTTCCTGTGGTCAACTGCGTTAAATCTTGAATAAATTCTCTCTTTGTTGCCTTTTACAGATTGTTTATAGTTTGTATAGAAGTGAATTTTTTAAACATCCAAATTGCACGAGGACTTTATGAGTACCCTGCTCTTCTCTACTTCTCCTCCCTCTAAGACGCCCCTTCTTCCCCAGATCCAGTATCACCATCTCTTTCTCTTCCTAGATTTTGTTGGTTGCCCCCCACCTCACTTTTTCATTGTGGTAAAGTCTGTTTTTCCTCTTGATAGCTGTGCTGCTTCTTACATTCCTCTAGCTAATATTCCATTCTGGACCTTAATTTCTACATAGTCACCACTAACCATTTCTTCTTCCTTCTTCTATTGTGGTAAAGTACACATGAACATAAAATTTACTATCTTAACCATTTTAAGTGTAAAGTTCAGTGGTATTAAGTGCATTCATGTGATTGTTTAACCATTACCACCATTTATTTCCAGA
>NW_006432597.1:0-645 GCF_000325575.1 Pteropus alecto | reverse complement strand
TACTTTAATAATGAAGTGTCAGAACAAGAAGTGGAACAAATAATTCCTTTTGCAATTGCAAATAAAAAATAAAATACCTAGGAATAAATTTAACAAAACATGTGAAGGACTTATATGATGAAAACTACAAGACACAGTTTAAAAAAAAATCAAAGAAGATACAAAGAAATGGAAAGATATTCCATGTTCTTGGATTGGAAGAATCAACATAGTTAGAAAGACCATATTACCTAAAGCATTATACAGATTAAATGCAAATGTCCATCAAAATCATATTGATGTTTTTTAAAGAAATAGAACAAAAATCATCAGATTTGTATGGAAGCACAAAAGACCCCATTGCCAAAGCCATTCTGAGAAAAAAAGAACGAGGCTGGAGGCATCACTCTGTCTGACTTCAAATTGTACTACAAAGTGACAGTAATGAAAATGGCATGGTATTGGCAGCAAAACAGACACATGGTTAGTGGAACAGAATCGAGAGTCCAGAAATAAGCCTATATTTATATGGGCAAATAATTTTCAATAAAAAAGCCAAAAACATGGAGAAAGGAAAGCCTCCTCAATAAATGGTGCTGAGAAAATTGGAAGGCCACCTTCAAAAGAATGTAACTAGACTATTGTCTACCACCACACACCAAAATT
>NW_006432596.1:6245-12843 GCF_000325575.1 Pteropus alecto | reverse complement strand
CAGAGCTTTGTCAGCTGCCTGGACGCCTGGGGGACGTGGAGCGGCCGTGTGTGGTGTGGGGACAGCTTGCGCGGGGCGCTGCTGACCTGTGCTTCGTGACACGCCCATGCTGTGTGCCCCTGGTACCTGCGACGGGGTGGGGGGCCCTCGCCTGGCGCCCCCCGACCTTTCCACGTACCCCACAGACCACAAGCAGCACCGAAGGCCATGCAGTGGCCACAGAGAGGGAGGCCGAGTGGTCACACGCATGTGCTCAGGACCGCAGCCCGCACGGCCGCCGGGCGCCCTGGGGACACGTGCTTTCCATCACTGAAACGCTTTCCAACCCCCGTCTCATCCGGGTCTCACGACTGTAAAGAGGGCCCCTGAGCACCGCGGGCGACACGCTGTCCCTCATCGGGTGCTGGTCACGGGCTCTTCAGCGTGCAGCTGGGCATCGAGGCACCACGTGGCACCACCGTAAACACACCTGACCGTGAGCGGTCCGCTTTACCTCCTCAAAGCGAGAAGCGACGTGCACATCACTCCCTTAAAATAAAACCGGTCCTCAGTGTCCGAGCGACGGTCGTCATGCTGCTGTGTGCGGTACCGAAGCCGGCGTCAGGAACACCGGGCCCCACACGGCAGGAGCTGCCCTCGCGATGACCATTTCTGCTTACGGGACACGGGACACGGGACACGGCCGCTCACGTGTCCCCAGCGCGACAGCCCTGCCCGGACGTGTGTCCCCTGCACTGTGACGCATGTGTCCCCAGAGCCAGCCGCACAACAATGCGTAACACGAGCTTGTGGGATGAGTGAATGAGTGAATGAGGGAGCGAGTGAATGAATGAATGTGGCGGCCCCGCCCATTGGCGTCCACGACACTGACGGACGCCACACGGAGGGGACATGGCGCGCTGTCCCCAGGGGCCACGCCCCTCGAGGGACACACTCCAGGATCACGCCCGCTCGGGGATGGGGACCCGTCCTCCCTGCTGCTCAGATGCCGTCCTGCGTCCCTCACGGCGGGGACAGTGTCCGACCCATGCTCCCCGGGGCCCACCACGGCCCAGCTTCAGCGTTACTCACCCCACGACCCCCGTGGCTCCTGCAGATCCGGGAGGTGTCTCTGCGCTCCCGGAATCTTCCGGCGAGGAGCCGAGGGTGTCCGTGCTCACTCCTGGGAACCCAGCTGTCACTTCCGCAGGGAGCAAGTGGCACGAGGGCTGTGTGGCCGCTGGGACAGCAGCAGGCGCCCAGCGCCCTGTGACCGTGGGCTCGCAGCCCGTCTCCCCAGCCTGGGGCCCTCGGCCTCTGCCGGGGGCCAGCGAGCTCGGCCTCTCAAGGGCGGAGGACGTCGACGTGGCTGGGCTCCCCCTGCAGCCGCGCCCCGAGCTCAGGGCTGGACACGAGCTTCGTGACGATGACAGCGGCAGCGGGCACTTGCCTGCAGGGGCTCGGCCATCTGGGCTCTCGGTCGACCGGTGGACACGGCGAGGCTGGGGCTTCGTAGAGGTCAGGATTGTGTCGTCGGCCCGTGGCCTCGGGTGCCTCGGGTGGCCAACCGAGCACTCGACGACGTCAGGCAGGGACCGGACACGACTCCACTCACGGGACACCTCGGGGGCAGCCGGCTTTGTGCCACGTGGTACGAAGTGGCCGCCACGTAGCCATCCGTCCCCAAGGGCGGCCAAGGAGCAGGTCCACCCGGCGGAGCAGTGACTGACGAAGCCGCCGGCTCCGCCCACCAGGATCCCCCAAGGACGGGCTGCCGGCGGGGATGACCACACACGCTTTGGGCCTGTGGCGGGTTCTGTTGGCTAAGACAATGGGCAGGGAGCCAGCCAGCGGGCGGCAGAGCCGAAGTCTGGGGTGCAGACCTGCAGGGTGCACGCAGACTCCCCTCGATCGCCTTGGCCAGGCTCGCCTCCCCGGGGTGGAACGTGGGGCCCAGCGTCCCTCACACAGGGCCGCGCCCTCCTCGCCTGCTGCTGGGTCAGTGAAGGGGAAAGGCCTGCGGCATCCACACCCCTGTGACCGTCCTGTGACACATTATCAGCTGTTGGCAGCTTACAACAGCCACGCAGCCTCTGCCGCCCTGGGGACCAGCAGGGTGACATCAGGGGTCCCAGCACCTCGCTCCCTCCGGAGGCCCCAGGGGAGGGTCCTTCCTGCCTCTCCCAGCATCTGGGGGCCCCAGGCGTCCCTGGGCTGGTGGCCCCAGCCCACCCGGGTCTGTCTCCATGGTCACATGACCTTGTAGCATTCTGCAATCAAACGTCCATGGTGACTAGGCACCAGGCCCCTGTCCTGTCCCCATCCTTCAGAACCCCCGACAGGCCTGGTCACCTGTCTGCGCAGTTCGTGGGCCCAGGGCTATGACGCAGCCGTCAGGCCTGGCGCCAGCTGGAAACACCCACCGCGCAGATGCTGGCCCAGAAGGTGGCCAGTCCTAGGGCCCTCGATGAATGGGCGGAGCGGGCTCGCGGCTGTCCCGTTCTGGGACCCGCACGCCGAAGCCCGGGCTCCAGAAGAACGAGCGGGGAGGACGAAGGACACAGGGCCCCTCGGGGCTCACGTCACGGCGCTGCAGACCCCGAGCCTGACCGTCCGCTCTGCTCTAAGCAACGACACCACACGCTTGGGTGGCAGGGTTTAATGGCACCTGTGACAATTTGACAGTTTGATATCAGAAGGCAACGGCTGGGGGCCACCTGCCCGGGGTGTCACTCAGCGTGCCCTTTGCTCCCTGAGATCCCAGCAGCTCCGGCCACCCACGGGGACAGAGCCCTGAGGGCTGGTGGGCGTGGCCCGGACAGACGCACGACGCCTCACGGACCGGCGGGGGCCGGGCCGAGGGCCGCATCCTCGTGACGTGCCGGCTGTGCCCCGCGTGCGTCCGGGGTCACGTCGGGGACGCCGGCCATCCGGCAGCTCCTGGCCCACAGCTGGTGCTGCAGCTCCGGGTCGTAGGTCACCGCCAGCGACTCGGTCTCCCTCTCGTTGTACAGATAGCGGCCGCCGACGCCTTCCAGCTCCGGAGCGACAGCCGCATAGACGGACGTCCAGGCTCCTTCGTCCGGGGTCTGTGGGGACAGGAAGAGGTGACCAGGACACGTCGGCCTGCGGAGCGGAGCACGGCTTCGAGGCTGGGACGGTGAGCGGGTGGGTACGACGCGGGGCCACCCCGGGGACTCGACACGAAGCCACGACGTGCAGGGTCACCCGGCCACCGCTCCGTGCGGCTGGGTCGCTGTTCATCACGTGCCGACGGGAAGACCCCCACCCCCGCTGCGGTGGCCGCTCCCCGATGGGGGCCCCCGTTCTGATAGGCAGACGCATCTAAAACCCGCTGTGCGGGCGGCGACTCTTTCCGAAACCGCAGGCCTCATGAGCTGGCTAAAGCCTCCGAGCGTCACAAACGCACTCGGCAGGGAGGCGACACGGGGCGTCCCCACAACGGCTCTCGGCGTGGATGCAGTGAGGCGGGTTTCTCGGGGGCCTGAGGCACGTGTGGGCCGAGGTGACACGCTCAGGGGCGGGGAGCCAAGGTCCCAGAGGGCGGGAAACGGCGGTTCGGGCAGAGAGGCCAGGCCCGTGAGAGTCGGGCCCCGAGCGTGCCGGGTGGGGCGCAAGGCCCGATGCTCACCACGGGGGGCACACGGGGCGGTCGCGGCTACAGAGCGACGTCCGGGCAACAGCAGAAACCCCCCGTCATGTGCCACCATGGGGTGCGCAGTGCTGTCACCCACCGAAGCGTCGCTGGGGCTCCGTGACGGAGGCGCGGCTGACGTCACTGCTGGCCACGTGACCAGGCTCCAGCCCTGTCTCCTCCCGGACGCCGGGCTGGCTGCCTGCGGCACGGGCACCAGCTTCGCATTTCGGAGGCAGCCGAGCCCGTCCCTCTGTGTTGAGTGCCACCTCTTCCAGCCCATCGGACACGGGCTCCTGGAATGGGCTTGTGTCAGAAGCCCCTGGCCGTCGCCCGCGGTCAGCATTCAGGGCCGGTGGCCAGAAGTCCCCGGCTTTGTCTGGGCTGCACAGCGAGTCCCTTCCGTCCGGAGAGACCCAGTTCCTTCCAGCCCCGGGCTGCGACCCTCCTGTGCTCTCTGCTCGGTGGCCCCTACTCAGCGCCTGAATTCACGTCCCCGCCTCCAGGCCACCGCGGGCATTTTGTGGGGCTCCTAGGACCAAGCCAGGAGGCAGCCGTCCTGGGTAACACACATTGTGATGTGCGTGTCTCACTGGGACACGAGGATGGTCGCTTTACAGGACAGGAACATGCCACGGGCTCCCTGCGTCAGGCCCCGAGAGGCTGTGACGGCGAGGGCGAGGCCGCTGGACGCAAAGGGTGCGGCCGTGTGTGCCGCCGGTTCCAGAAGGGGGTGCCCCAGGACAGGAGGCACCCACACCTTCGCCAGGCGGAGGGGCCCGGCGGCCACATGGTGCCGTTCAAACGCCCTTCAAGGACACCAGAAGCAGGACGCTGAAGTCCCTTCTCGGAAAGCGAGGACAGCGTGCACGCGCCTCAGCCGCCCGGGCCGCTGCAGAGCGCATGCTTCCGAGAGCAGACGTGACGAGCCTGTCCCTTTACGACGTCCCACGCCGCACGGAAAACACCGTACGGGTGGCCTCGAGCTGGCCCGCAAGGGACGCACGCGCAACTGGACGCTTACCTTGAAAAAACACCAGCTCATCATCAACTTCCGGAGCAGCCCGGTGCCCCAAAAGACGTGTCGGTACAGGTCCGTGTTGACCACGCCGGGGTCCGCCACGTTGGCCGTCACGTGGTGGCCCCGGGCGGCCAGCAGCCCCTGCAGGTGGTAGGTGAACAGGACGAGGGCCAGCTTGCTCTGGGCGTAGGCTCTGTGCGGCGAGTAGCAGGTGCTGCGGAAGGCACACGAGGGGACGCGGTGACGGCCGAGCGCGCCCATGGCCCAGCGCCGCGTCCCGCCCACGTCCCGGCGGCCTCGCCGCGTCCCCGCCCTGCCGTGTCCCCCTCCGGCCCCTCCCGCGTGCCCCTGGCTGTTCCCTTCCTGTGCCCCAGGGGTGCAGACTGCGCGAGGTTCCTTTCCAGTGCCAACACGTGGCTTCGTCGCGCTGTGTAGAGCGGGCGGCTGGTGCCACCGAGGTTGCGGTGACGTCCATTTCTGAGACACCATCTCGAATGGACACGGCACCAACTGTATGACCCTCTTCCAGCGAAACCACTGGATAGGGAACTGGGGTGCCCCTGGCCCAGGAAGGTTCCTCTTTGTAAAGCCGTGGGCGACCCCGACAACTGAATGAGCCCTGATTGTCCCTTATTACCCGCCCCCCACCCCCATTCCCATGCGTGTGCTTTAAATTCACCAATAAGGAGCGAACTCATGAAACCCTAGACAGCGCAGCTTCACAGCCTCATGAAGCCACCGTCCCCGGCCCACTGTGTGCCCACGAGTTCGCTGTGGCCCCGGGGTGGGTGGAATGTCTGGGGGTGTCACCACAGTGGTGCCCGCGTGGGTGAGGACCTCAGGTGCTTCTCACTTGGGCAGCACTGTCGACAGCCTGGGACCCACACAGTCGCGGCCGGACCCCCAAGATGGGGTGCCCATGCTCCGAAGCCTGGGGGAGGGCGCGTTTTCGAGGTCACAGGCACCATCCATCCATGGACGTGCTCCACGTCTGTGGGGGAAAGGCCTGCTTTCCAATGGCGGGATGTGGGCGTGCACACTCCCCCCTTCGTGTGCGTGCTTAGATCTCTACCTCACTGAAAATAATTATTTTGTCCTTTGAACTGTCAACGTTTGAGAAAGATGCGTCGCCACGTCTGCCACCGTGATGACACGTTACCAGCTTGTCCTTGCTGGTTTTTACTTCCTGTGGCTCGTGGCCACCTGACTGGGTGCGCAGCATTCCCATTAGGCAGCAGGCACGGGCTACGTCTCCACAATGTACTTTGTTTTTCCTTTAAAGTTATTTTTACCTGACAGCAATCCAGCCCCTTCCTGATCTCTCGGCTCGACGTGGCCAATATTCTGCCACCCACATCCTGGAAACGTCAGCCACGTGTCTTAAATTATGAAAAAAAATCCATGCGTGTGATTCACTCGGAAGACTTGACCACGTGCACACATTAGAAGGAAGACATCGTGGTCTTCACATTAGATGCAGAGGAAGCGCTCGCTGAAATTCCACGGCTCTTATGGTCAAAGGCTCGTAACCAAATAAGGATTAAGAACTGAAATAAAGAGACTCGACGTTGACCAAAGGATTCAGAGAAGCAAACAGAAAACTTCAGCAAGGGACGTTTTTCCCTGCCAGAAATGGGACAATGGGAACAAATCCACACCTCTCTCTAAGGGAGGGAAAAACAGTTCAAGAGTAAAATGGGATTTCAGGAGACGGTCTCCGGTCGGTTTCAGAGATACAGAAACATCCGCAGTGGACATGGAAACGAATCCCACTAAATCAACAGGAGGAGACGATTCGGCTTCAAGGCTGCCCGATACACGCCGAGGGCGCCGGGTCTGAAAAGCCACAGCGGCGCGGTTTGAATGTGTCCACAGAGACGGCGAGAGAAAGAGTCAGCTGACGACTGTGATCACGTTAGAATCGACCCACGCGGCGACAGACG
>NW_006432596.1:0-4200 GCF_000325575.1 Pteropus alecto | reverse complement strand
AGCAGTGTAGGGGAGGAAATATTTCCCCCCTCCACCCTGTTAGGTTCCGTAGCTGGGGCATGCAAATTCAGCTGATTAAAGACAGATTAACAGAAAAACTACTGCACTTAGCATGACATTTTCAAGATCCATCCATGTTGCTACAAATGGCAGTAGTTCACCTTACGGCTGAGTCAGAGGGAAGAGGACAAGAAGCACAAGATTCCACTCACGTGTGGTGCACAAAACAGAACGCAACACGCGAACAGACACAGACACAGAGGCCACCGCGGCGGGGACTAGAGGGGATTGGGGGGGGGGCGGCAGAAAAGGGTGAAGGAGTCAGACGGTGTTGAAAGGAGACCAGACTCTGGGTGCAGAACGCACAATGCAACAAACCCACGACGCATGACCGGACTGTCCCCTCGGGAGCGAGATGATTTTTATTAAGCCACGTCGCCCAGGAAATTTAATTGAAAAACGAGCTAATGGCATACCTACGCACACGAGTATGTACACAGACACACACAGACACACACACACACACACGGTTCGAGGGGACACGGCCAGATGCTGGAGGCTGATACCTCGTCTCATTCTAAACGAAGGAGAAGCATTTGGCAGCTGCAGCGAGAAGCGTGTGGGTGACGAGGCTTGTCTGGTTGTGCAGATAACAGTCTCTGGGGGGTGGTAAGAGCTGCCCGTGGGAGCAGCTGTCTTCCTGGTCTTGGCACACGTTCACGCATGACAAATTCCTTTATAGGTTTCCTTGGCCAAGGGGAAATGTATACTCCACTTTCGGGAGGAAGTGGAGAGCTTTTTCGGCATCACCGGCTCTCGGCTGCCGTGAGCTTGAAACAGCCCGTCCGCCAGAGGCACGTCTTGGGGTGGCGTGCTCTGGTCCCCTGCAGTGGGAGCAAATGTCTACTCGGGGAGAACTTTTTAAAGGTAATAGCGATGGAGCGACATTCTAAAAGAAATATATACGGGTTACAAAAAAATCTTACAGCTCAGAGAAAAATCGAAAAGCAATAGTGATTCTACATCCTCCCCCCTGCAACCCAGAAATGACCGTTGATGACGTGCGTGTGTGCGCGTGCGTGCACACAATACATATGTGCACACGGTCCAGGCTGACTGACGGGTGCTTTCTCCCCTTGCCTTTGGGCTATCTGTCTCCTGCACCCCTGTACCAATCAAGACGCCCCATTGATCCTTAACTACGTGCACAGCACTGGGTACCAATCCAGATGACCCGCTGATGCTTTAACTATGTCCACACCGCTGGTGAGGGGCGCAGGTCCCCATCGCATAGAGCAAGTAAATGACCCCTGTCTCTCTGCTAGAAGAAGGACCCTTTGTATTATTTAATTGTTCCAATTCTCTCCAATTTTACTAGAAATTGTGCGTGTGACTATAGGGTATATGAGACAATATCATGCTTCACTGAAAAACGTGATTTTTATTATTAGGGAGGCTTCTCGTCTAATGGAAAACTGAAGGACACACAGGCGGCCGTGATTTTGGATATTATGAAGGGTGTTTGGGTCACGTTTTCAGCTTATTCTACAAAACACTCTTCTGTTTTGGACATGAGAGATGATGAAGCCCTGACCGATGCTGACCATTTCCTATAAGGAAAAGACTGTTCGCTCATTGCGCTGATGGATACTCTGTGTGTGTGTGTGTGTGTGTGTGTGTGTGTGTGTATGTGTGCGCACGCGCGTATGGGTGCGCGTGTGTGCGCTCCATGCTACCGAGCCAGCCTGTTATACAGATCGCCAGGCAGCATTAGCACCCAGTCCCCACGCCCTGACCCCTGAGGGGCCACGTGCACGGGAAAAGACAAGTGACTACGTCATCTTCACTTCTCATGACCACGCTGCGTTTGTGCCCTGACGTCTGCATTTTGTGACAGGATCACAGAGCCGCACCCAAACACAGTCACGGAAACTCGGCCTCGTTTCCGACACACGCTTTTCAGGGGCCACTGGACTCCCGTCAGGATCGGCCTTCCGGGGAGCAGGCGTCACCCGGCGCCCTACACACATGTGCGAAGGGTCCCTTAGCTTCGGGGACGACGTGCTCACGTGCACATTGTCCCTCCTTGCTTCCCGAGGTTTCCCGGTCCTGACGAGGGTGGGATCAGGGGGCCCCGCCAGGGGCTCACGAGACGCGGAGAGTCCCCGGGGGCCTCCAGCTTGGCGCTCAGGGAAAACAGAGCCCGCTCGGCCGACAGAGGCGTCGACAGACACACAGCGAGCGCCTGCGACATTTCCCAGGGCACAGAGTAAACGCGCTCAGTGTCCAGCGAAAAGGGGAGATCGGGGTAAAAGACTCGATTTATGACGCAGCGTCTCACGGCGACACGGGCACAGCACAGAACGACCAAACGGGGCTTAGGGACACGTAAATAAACAGCGGTCGGGGTCACGCCCGCGAAGGACGCTGTTCGCAGTGAGACATGCCCGCGCCTCTGAGGCCCCGACGATGACGGTGTCCGGGGGGCCGGGCGGCTCCGCGTCCCTTCAGATGCAGCGACCGTTCTGAAAGGGCCGGACGGCGAGTCTTACGGCCGAACCCTTCCTCCCTCGCTTCAACGAGGTGTGTTGAAGTCGCACCTCCCGGGACCTCAGGAGGAGGCGTGCCATGGAGACAAGGTCTTTGCAGAGACGGCGAGGACGAACGAGCTCTGCAGGGAGGGCTGTCACCCCACGGGAGAGGCGTCCCGATGGAGACGGGAGATCGGGACTCGATCCCCCAGAGGGACGGCCGTGGCTGGACACGGGCGAAGACTCTACGGTAGACAGAGGCAGGGAGGGAGGGTCGCGTCCTATAAGCCGGGGATTCCGAGGACCGCTGACGCCCGCCACAGGCTTCGGTGGGCCGTCCCTCGGGGGAGGGAGCCGCAATGGGCAAGCGTGTTGGGCGAGGAACACGTGAGCCGGGGTCCTCGCCCCCCAGAACGACGCAGAGTGGCCGTGCCGTGCGAGTCCGCGCCGAGCCCCGCTCTCCAGCGGGACCTCGGAGGACGCCACATCTTCGCTTTTACCCACACGGCCATCTTGGTGGCGCCTCGGTCCAAGACATCCTGCTAACCACACAGCCACGATCGAGCCCTGCGGACCGTGCCGGGACCGGGGACTCGCCTGCTTTGGGTCTGAGGAGGGGACAGGATGGCCCCGTGTCCTCTTTGCCCACATCATCCCAGTTAACAGCCGTCCGTCTTAAGACGTGAGGGGTGGACGATAATCACCACAAACTATCCCAGGAGGCTGTGCAGGGCAGGGCCTCGGGGTAGGAGCCGAAGCCGGGGTGACTCAGGCCACACCCACAGAGGCCCGTTGGCCCCGAGGCGCCCGTAGGTACAGGAGGCTCAGCACACAGACAAACCGGAGTCCAAGGCAGGCGGTCGGCAGAGCCACGTCCGGGACGATATGACCTGCCGGTCACCATCGCCTCTGGAGAAGTCCCGGCCACAGCCACGCATGCTGTGGTTCATTATACATGTCAGCGTGGCCAGGCCACAGTGCCCAGGGCTGTGGTCAGATGCCAGCCTGGATGTTGCTCTGCAGGTATTTTTAAGATGTGATTAACACCGAAATTAGTAGACTTGGAATAAAGCAGATTGCCTTTCACGCGGTGGGTGGGCCTCGCCCAATCAGTGGAAGGCCTGAAGAGACGAGTGAGTCCCCCCGTCCCCCCGCCATAAGAAGAAGAAATTCGGCCTCAAGGCAGCAGCATTATACTCTTCGTCTAAGTCGTTGGATTTCAAGGTCAAGGCGGCAGCATCGACTCTAACCAGCTGGTCGACCCTGAGGATTTAGGACTTATCAGCCTTTCTCTCTGTGAGCCGATTTCTGAAAATAAATACAGAGTTCGCGCTCTCTCTCTCTCTCTCTCTCTCTCTGTCTCTCTCTGTCTCTGTCTCTTTCTCTCTCTGTCTCTCTCATAGAGGGAACACTTAACTTAGGAATAATGTAATGTTTTGGGCTTAACATTTTATCTCTTCTCCCCAAACTACGACTTATTTCTTTAACACAGCTACCCATTACGTCATGAGCCAAGCCCACTGACGCTGAGTAATTCTGAGAGATCCTGCCCACCTTTTCTTTTGGAGGAAGGTTCTGGTGCAGCCGACCTGAATAGACGAGGGTTTTGACCCGCTTGGATTCTGGAGAGCTTCATGACACCCCGATTTATGCCTTTCCAAGAACACTC
>NW_006432595.1:8285-25512 GCF_000325575.1 Pteropus alecto | reverse complement strand
AGGGAGCAGGGCTGGGCTTCAAGCTGGGTGGGAGATGCTTGCAGAAGCTCCCCACAGAAGGAACAGCCAAGGTGGGGCTGGGCAAGGGTGCAGTGAAAGGGACTGAGAGCTATGCCATTGACTCACTGAGAGAGTGGAGACCAGGACCTTCCCTTCTCTGTGCCTCAGTTTTCCTTTCGGGCCTTCATGGGCACAGAGGATGCTCAGTGGGCATGTAGGACACAGCAAAAGTTTGAGGAGACTCCGGCTGACACTGGCCTTCCCTGAGGCCTTTCTCTCTTATTTCCTTGGGATTTCTGGGTTTGGGGCTTGGATGTGAGAGAGAACTCACAGCAGACTCTTTACTTCTTTTTAGTGCCTCCTTGTACCTGCCTGGGCCCCATGCCTGGAGACCCAATGGCCAACTCAGCCCCTCACATAGGTGGCTGGTCTCATCTCTGCCCCTCCATGTTCCATTCTTTGGGTACCTATCCTTAGCCTGCACAGTCTAAATTCTAGACCACCAGTCCTACTCTGAAGTCTCATTCCTCCTCTGCCAAGGGGCTTCCCCAAAATGCCCCAGTCTCATCCTGGGTGTCCCTCTGAATGAGCCTACTCATAAAGTAACATCTGCAGAGGACAGATGTTAGGCTACATGCACCTAGATATGGTGTGCCCTACCTGTGGGTGCTAACCCCAGTGCACACTCCAGCAAGCAAGCTCAGGAGCATGCAACTAGCTGGACTGCTGAGAGCCCCAATGTACAGGTGTGAATGAGAGTGTGAAACTCTGAGCAGGAGAAGGACATCTAATAAGACACATGGGCAGAAGTAGCATGGGAACTTACCCATGCTAAGCCATATGGGCCTGTTACATATCATAATTGCATATATTCCACAAGGGCGGAAGTTTGTGTCTGGTTTTGATTACATATAATAAAAGCTCAATAAATCTTCGTTGAATGTCAAATGAATTTATGGAAAGCAGCCACATCACTGTGCCTGAAACATAGCAAATGCTAGGAAGGTATCTGCTCATACATTTGATTTGACTCCTCAGTTTCAAACACCTCATCTACTCCTCCTGGGGCAGCATGTTAAGGCCTTTTCCTTTCATCTAGCTTCTCCCTGACTCTCAGCCTCTGCAGCAGGCAGGTCATTTCTCTCTATACTTTCTAAAGGGGATTTGGAAAAGGAGGACTGGTTCCAGAAGCTCTGCAAGTTTTAAATCTGCTCCTTGCAAAGAATTGTCCCACCCAAATGCCGAGGTCCAAACCCAATGCCATGCAACATTTACCTGAGGCCTCCCATGATAGAAGAGTCTACCCCCACCTTAGAAATTTACATAGCCTCAGGGTACAGCACCACAGAGAGACCTTTGATGAGATTCTGCTTTGGTTCAGGGTAACCTTGCTCCCCAATAAGGCTATAAAAACCTTGAAAACAAAGATACATCTCATCTCTCTTAGGGAATCCAGGACAATCTTAAGGTTTTTGAGAAAGCTTTCTGAGAACCATAACCTCTATTAAATGTATGATGTAATGATAATATCACACTTATTATTGTCATAACTAGCCCACAATAAATACTCAATGATCTATTAGTAAGTACTGCTACTAGGATCATCTACCGATTGAAAGGGTAGTGATAAAACCTAAATATTCCAGATGTTCAGCGGCTGCAGGGACTCCCTGAGAACCTCCCTGAGCCCCATCAGAGTGATGAAGAAAAACCCTTTTCAGGTCGTAGCGTGGCACCTGGTGATTATAGTGTAGACAGCATACTTCACCGGGAGCTCCAGCTGGAAGGTGGTCTTGCTGGTCCTAGGGGTGTTATTCTCACTGGAGAAAGAGGAGGAGCCCAGTTGGCAAGTGCCCCAGAAGAGGAGGCTGGGTGTGAGGGGGCACTGCCCCAGGCCTGGCCCACTCACCTACTCACATTGCCCATCAGAAGCAGCCGGTCTCCCAGCATGGCCTTAGGGGAAACATCAAAGGTAGCCGTGAAGGTGATCTGAGGAAGAAGCAGGCATAGGGTTGGGGGTAGGAAAGTCACCAAGGGATGAGAAGTAAGAAGTAGGTAGAAGTAAGGCTGACCTGGGCACCCTCGCGGAAGATGAGGTGTTTGATGCTGCAGTGGGTACTCTGGATGCCCTGGCTCTCAGCTGGGGCACTGTCACAGGTCAGGCGCAGGGATTGTGACTGCAGCTGGCTCTAGGCAAGGGCACGTGATAAAAAGTGAGTATCTGTTAGTATTCCAAAGAGACTCTATAAAGTAGTGACAGTTTCCTGGAATTTACTTCAAGGTTATGTTTTTTAAAAATCCTTAAATGCTATCTGGTCAGACTTCCTCCTAAAGTAGAAAGCCCAGATTTATTAGAGTTTCCTCTTTTACATTTATTGTTATTTTTTAAAGGCTTTTTATTGTGGAAATTTTCAAACATACTCAGAAGTAGAGAAACTCAATCCACGCCTGTGTACCCATCATTCAGCTTAAATTACAAATACTTTCTGCCTCTGTTTTATTCAGCTACAGTCCACTTTTTTTTTTTCTGGATAATTTAAAGCGCATTCTGAATATTACATCATTTCATCCAGAAATACTTTGATTTATACCACCAATAGATAAGGGTATTTTTTACCATAACTAAAAGACTCAACAAAACACATCTAGCAAAATTAATAATAACCTACGGCCATGCTACCCTGAACAAGCCCGAACCCATGTGATCTCAGAAGCTAAGCAGAGCCTGGTTAGTACTTGGATGGGAGACCACCTAGAAAGACCAGGTGCTGGAAGCATAAAAAATAAAAAAATAAGGGATTGTAAGCTGACAATGTCCTTGCAATCTGTGAGGTCAACCAAGTGTTGCCTTGCCAAATAAATAAATAGACAAACAAATGAACAAAATTAATAATAACTCCTTAATATTAATCCAAATCATGTTCACTCTTCCTAATTTGTGCCCAAAAACATTATTTTACAGCTCATTTTTAAAATTAATGTCCAACAAAGGTCCACGTATTGCATTTGGTTGCTATGTCTAGAAGTACCTTCAATGATAGGGCACTCACCCCTCATGCAGCTGGATCTTGCCATTTCTAGTACTTTCCTTCAAATGTTAATCAAAATATGATCTCATTGGGAGTACCAGCTTCAGAGAGACATAAGAGACCAACCAACCAAGTATAATGTGTAGACCTACTTTAGATGCTGTTTCAGGTGTAACAGCATCTTGAGGTAATTAAGGAAATTTTATTATGGTCTAAATATCAAGGAATGATTCATTTCATTGGGTGTGATAATGGCATTGGGTTGTGTAAGATGTCCTCACTGTCCAGAAGTATAGAATGAAGTAAGGATGAGTGGCATAATGTCTGGGATTTATTTTAAAATACTTCAGCAAAGGGGAAAAAAAGATTAAATAAATGTAGCAAAATGTTGACAATTGTTGAATCTGGGTGGTAAGTTTTGGGAAAGTTTGTTGAACTACTTTCTACTTTTGTAAATGTTAACATTTTTCATAATAAAATTTTTATTAAAAATCTGTTTCACTTTGACTCAATATGGTCCTAGTTCTGTCTTCTAGAACAGGGATTGCCAAACCACCAATTTTTATAGATAAAGTTTTATTAAAACACAGCCATGATCATTCATACACATATTGTCAATGACTGCTTTCACTCCACTACAGCAGAATTGAGTAGATATGACAGACACTGCATGAACCACAAAACTGAAATATTTATTTTCTAGCTCTTTATAGAAAAAGTATGACAAGCCCTGATCTAGAGTAACCAATTAATTTAACTCCTTCTTCTATAGCACAGTGTTTTAAAATATTCGAAAGCCAAGATATGTTTTCCTTTAAAGGAAGAATATTTATATGATGTAGAGTACAAAGAAATTTAAGGTAGGATCTCCTCTCTCTCCATATTAACTGCCCCCTGGGAACTCATTCCTAATAGTCAGTGTACTTAGAATGTGATGCCCAGAGATGAATACAACATAAGGTGAGGCAAGTACTAGATAGCACAATCATATTTATCCAATCATGACCAGCCAAGACCTCTTGGTTAATGAGAGGCTTCTAAGCAATGGCAGCACCAGTCTGAGCTGTGAACTCAGTACAAGAGTCTCTGCTGACCCCAAACCATCATCCACTTCCTTCTCCAGAGAGAATAAATAATACCTGGCTCCCTGCCACACGTCGATAAGACAGGCCTGGTGGGTAGAAGAAGGTGACTGTGGTTCCATAGGAGTCCTCACCATCATTCCACACTGTCACTTCCATGTTCAGCTCCAGGTTACTCCCCACCACCAGGGTCTTCAAGCTAGGTATTGGGGTATAGGGTAGGAGATGATTCTGTGACTGGGGCGAGAAATGGTCTAGGGATGAAACAGAGTCAGGAGGTGGGGGAGATTGGGGGGACAGGATGTCTGGTTTCTGAGCACAGGATAGAAATGTTATGGAGAGGTGGGCATGAGCTCTAGGTGCCAGGAGGAGGGCTGGGGGACCAGAGCAGGTCTAAAGGGGTAGAGGTTCACCCTGAGAAGCCAAAGGAGATGCCAAGGTCATCCTGGCAGACGTGGTCGGCTCCACAGTTCTTCTCAAAGGGAAGCTGAGAGGGAAAGCAAAGAGGGGTTTTCCCCAAAGTCTGGAGTCCACCCCCTTCACTCCCTCTAGAAGATCCCAAAGCCAAGACTCACAGAGGCCATGAAGTATCTGGGAGCATCCACAGCCAATATAGGCTGTAGGTTTCCAAAGGAAGGTTTGGGCTTGCCCACCAGGGAGAAATTGAGACGCAAGGTAATGGGGGTCACTGAGTCCTCCACACAGGCCTAGAGAACAGACATTGAAGAGAGCAGGTGGCTAAGGAAAACAGCCTCACAGTCACTAGCTGTGTCCCATCTCATCTGTAAAATGGAATAAAAATGGTACTCACCTGCACTTATTAAACACTCATTGCTAAGATTCCGCCATGTGGAACTTCTGCTGTGATTATCCTCTGCCTTGATATCCCTCCCCTAACCTCCCACAGGCTCACTCACTCTATTTAGGGTCTTCTCAAACTTTACATCCTCCAAGAGGCCTCTGGACACCCCTCTGTTCACTCCCTGGCTTTATCTTCACAGCATTCATCACTACCTGACTCCTGTTATCTAGGAACTTGACCATTTTTGGTCTTCCCCAGAGCTCCCTGTGAGCATGGACTGTTTTGTCCACTGCTGTGTCTCTGACACCTAGGACAGGGCCTGTCTCAGGGGAATGGCTTGATACAAGAATCCCAGCCCATTGTTCCATAGTTGTCTGAAGCAGTTGTACTCTTTTACTAAAATCCAACTTTGTAACTTCTGGCAGTTACAGCCAACACATTCATTCATTCTCACTCACTCATTCACTCATTTGGCTAACAAATGTTAAGCTCCTCCTAAATTCCAAGTGCCATGCTGGGACTGAGCCACAGTGAGGACCAGAACACACCCCATTCTTTCCCTTCCCAGCCTGCTGCCAGCCTTGGAATTGCCTCCATCCCCAGAACTCCAAGGCCTCCTCACCGGGAGAAGGAACCTCACGTCCTCACAATGCTGTCTCAGCCCAAGGACTCTGACACGAGTCAGATTCCAAGTCTTTGTCTCCTCAAAGATGGCCCGGGGACTCAGGCGGCCAGGGTCAAGGGTCAGGTCAAAGGTCACAGAGCTTTGGAGGTCACCTATAGGGGAAAGTAGGGGATGGGAAGGGCTAAAAGAACCATGAACTCCCCAGATGGGCAAGGAGCAAGGCAGGAGACTAGAGTCTTGGGTTGGAGGACTCCAAGGTCAGGGTATTCTGGGTCAAAGAGGACTCACCCAGTCGGTCCTTGGAGCTTTTATAAACATGAAGGCAGACATTGGCATTAACCAGTGGCTGGACAAAGGGCATCTGCTCCTGACACTCAAACACAGACCTGGTGATCTCTGCAGGTGTGATGCGGATGCTCACCCATACCCTGAGCACAGGTCTGGTTCTGCGGGAAGAACATTGAGGATAGGCCCTTGGTCACAGGAGGACCTGGGATGAGGGTGAAGAGGCTGATGTTCTAGGTGAACCTAGGACCACCTGGAGAGTATCTGAGGAAGGCTCTTCTCACCTGAGCAGCAGTGCATGCCCCTGGGCCCCCACAGCCAGGTCCACCAGTCCATCCAGGGTGAGATCTTGACCTCCGCTCAGTGACTGCCCAAAATACTGGAGCCTGGGGAAGAACTGGGATCCTGCAATCCTCTAGCCAGAGAGAGAAAGGCAAGCAAGGTTGGGGGTTGAGGGAAACAAGTTGGAGATCAGCAATGGGAGGAACAGGGAGGTAGGCATGTGGGAGACAGAAAGAAGGGATGAGTAGTGAAAAGATGTCATCAAGGAGAGCCTAAAGAGAGGAGTGGGAAAATGATGACTAGAGAAAAGGAAAGATTCCTAAGACATAAAATGAAGATCGAAAGACTAATCAGGTTTCAATTCTGGCTCCTCTGCTTATATTAGCCATGAGCACTTGGACATGGATTCAATCTTTCTGTGCTTCAGTTTCCACATCTCTCACGGGAATAATAATACCTCAGGGTTTAGCCATAAGTAGCAAATGAATTAATTCATACAGTTCTTAGAATAGCACCTGGAATATGGTCATTAGTCAATTACTAATTATGATGAGTGTTTGGACTAGAAGGGACCTCAGCTCATCCAGCTACAACTTCCTCTGCAGACAGTGCCAATACCACACAGCCTTTAAGAGAGCAACTCCAGACTGAAAATCAGATCCTCCGACCTCAGGCCCAAGACCCCTTTGTGCTCCCCATGGCCACCCTGTCTCTTCAGAGGACAAAGAGGGATCAAATTGGGGTGGGAAATGGCTATGCCCATATGCAGATTCTATGCTCCAAGACTTTGCCTCACCTGTGGGTCCCTTCTCTTTTATTTCTATTGGTCCTGTAATGAGTAATCCCTTGGGAAAATGTGCCATATAAATATCTGGGCACTGTTGGGACTGGGAGACATTAAGAGTAATAATAATAAAATGAAAGAGAAATTTACCAATTATGAAGGGAGTGTAGAGATGAAGAGGGAGGTAAAATTATTACAAACACATTCAAGTGGCCTCACACCCAGGAAAACTGATCTCACCACCATACACTCTCTTTGGTGTGTGGGCCTTTGGGGAAGAAGGCAAGACTTTTCCAGTCAAGTATGTGGTGAGATACATCATGGAGGCAAAAGGAAAATCATGGTCGGCTGTGAATCTGGAAAGGCCTCCTCTTGGAGTCAGGTCTTGTGGGTATAACCCAAGCAATATTTGCAATCAAGGGTCTACGTAGACCCTCTTAGCCACTGCAGCAAGGAGAGGTTAAAGTTGGTGTGAACTGAATACAGTTTCATGACAACAGATGGATTCTCATTATTCTCAACAAAGCCTTTCATCCTCTTCTTAAAGTTCCATTTCTTTAGAATCCCTTCAGTTGTTAAACTGTATTAACAGTAATTGATTAACGTAACACCTATTATGTGCCAGGCACATATGTATTTGTGTGCTGTATATGTACTCTATGTACATGTATGTACTGACCCATTTAATATTCATAGCAGCAGCCCAATAAGGTTGGTTTATTATTACCACCATTTTACAAATGAGGGAACTGAGCACAGAGAGGTGAGTAATGACCAAGATCACATATCTGTGAAGTGACAGAACTTCAGGGATCTTCTTTGACTTTTTTTCCTAACAACTTTTTGAGATACAATTCACATACTGTACAATTTCCCTTTTAAAGTATACAACTCAGTGTTTTTTAGGATGTTCAGAGTTATGTAACCATTAACAAATCAATTTTAGAACATTTTCATCACCCCAAAAAGAAACCCCATACCCTTAAGCAGTCACCCCCATGTCACCTCCTTGCACTCGCAGCCCCTGACAATCATTAACATACTTTCTGTCTCTGTGGATTTGCCTATTCTGGAGATTTCATATAAATACGATCATATAATATGTGGTCTTTTGTGACTGGATTCTTTCATTTAGCATAATGTTTTCAAGATTCATCCATGTTGCAGCCTGTGTCAATACTTTATTCCTTTTTATGGCTGAATAATATTCCATTGTACAGATAGACCACATTTCACTTATCTATTCTTCAATCAATGGTCATTTGAGTTTTTTCCACCTTTTGGTTATTATAAATAATGCTACTGTGAACATTTGTGTATAACTTTTTATGTGGACATACGTTTTCAGTTCTCTTTGGTGGAATTCTTGGATCATACAATACTCTATGTTTAACCTTCTGAGGTACTGCCAGACTATTTTCCAAAGCATCTGCACCATTTTACATCCCACCAGCAGTATGTGAGGTTTCCAAAGTCTCTACATCCTCACCAACATTTGTTATTATGTTTTTAATTTTAGCCATTCTATTGGGTGTGAAGTGGTGTCTCAGTGTGGTTTTGATTTGCTAATGACTGATGACTAATAATGTTCAGCATTTTTTCATGTGTGTATTGGTCCTTTGTATATCATCTTTGGAGAAATGTCTACTCAGATCCTTGGCCTATGTTTTAATTTTGCCAAGGGAAGCAGCCCCTCCCTACTCAGGGAACCCTGCCCCATTTGGTGGAGGGCTCCTACCTGGATGAGCATTTGGCAGGATTACTGCTAGCAGGAGAGAATAAAGTCATATATCATCCATGGAGATGAAAGGGTGAGTGGAAAGGCAAGCTGAGCAATCAGATCTAAACTGATTGGCAACAGAGAGCCACCAAGAGACTGAGCACTGGGTTAGAAGTCAGGAGACAGGAACCTTTCTCATCACCATTCCTGATCTACTATAAACCTTGGACAAATCAAGTCATTTATCTTCTCCCGGCCTCAGATTTTATCTCTAAAATGGGTTTGCTAATGCCTGGCCAATATATCTTGTAAATCTGCTGAGGGATTACAAGGCCTGGGTGGAGAACCCATCAAGTATCAAGTCCCCATACAAATCAGGGAATGAGCCTGTTAATACTTCTGTTTGCTGCCTATGAGATGCCCAATAGTGGGCAAAGGAGGTAAAATAGGTAACAGCAAATTTTCCAGGCAGCCGTGTAAAAGACAAGGAAAAGCAAGGAGGAGTTGTCATAGTGACAGAATCCATGACAGGGCCTCACCTGGCTGTGGATGAGGCTGATGCCCAGTCCTAAGGTTCCATGAAATAGGTAGACAGCACCCTGGTTCTCCTGCTCTCCCGGGGCTCCAATGGCCACGTCCATCAGCTTGTCCCCATTCACGTCCCCCAGCACTGTCAAGGCTGCCCCAAAGCGGCCCCAGGGGTGGCCTTGCTCCCCACAGAGAATGAACTCACACTGCCACCTAGCCCTCTGCAGAACAAAACCAGTGCCAGTCCCCAACCCGGGCAACTCCTCCACCCCACACCCAGGCCCCACCCAGCCCAGGTTCCATCAGCCACTCACCCCCCGGGGAAAGGGGCACACAGACACCTGGCCGCCCCGGGTCGGCTCATGGTAATGAGGGGCCCCGATGAGGACCAGGTCGGAGCTGCCATCTCTGTCCACGTCCACAGAGCAGAGGGAGGCCCCAAAGTAGGAGCCAATCTGGAGGGCAGAGCGTGAAGTCACCCCACCTGCCCCTGCCAGAGGCACCCCATCTGGGCCAGGTCCTGCCTCTCCTCAGGGACCAGGACCTCCCTACCACAAGCCCCAAACCCCTTCATCTCTTTCCTCTCTGTCCCTGGAGACTGCCACCCTCATATTCCACTCTGACTTCCTCCACATCCAACCTGGGTCCCTGTGACTTCAGCCTTCGGCCTCCATTGCCTGGACACCTGGGCGAAGAGGACAACTTTCCCAGTGTGCTGATGACGGGGGGCCCCCAGGACCAGGATCTGCACCCCCTTCCAAAGGGCCAGCTCTGTGGAGTAACCTAAAGGAACCAGGCCTCAGCACAAAGGCTCTGGGCTCCTACCCCTCCCAGGCATCTCATCTCCCGCCTGTCACAACCAAAGCCTTTTCTCACCCAAATAAGAGTCCCTCATGTCCACATGTTCTTGAGACATGTTGATGAAGATGGGGCTTATATTTGGGGGGTACAGGAAGGCACCTCCAGACCAGCTGAAGCTTCCCACAGCCCCTAGAACTGGTCCATCCTGGGAAGAAAGGATTCTGGGGCTGAGTAGAAGGGAGCGAGAAGAGACAGCAATTCCAAAGCAATCCCTGACGCCGACTCCACTCTCATCTAACACCCACCCTCACCTCCCCCCATCCCTGCTTTCCCTTAACCTACATCAGTGGACTGAAAGGGACCCCACTCACAGGTGCGAATACAGCACTGAAGCCCTCCTGGGACATCTCCAATTCAAAGGAACTACTGCTTATGGTCTGTGTACCTAGGGGAGGGCATGACATTTGGGTTCCACAGGGGAAGAAAAGTTTTGCCAGGTCTGAGAAGGACACCTCACCTTTAAGAGGGTCTAATGTTAGAGACTAATACCCAAAGGGAGAGGTTGTTGTCCATGATGTTTGGGTCCAGGTTTAAGAAGAAAAAGCTTTTATGAGCGAGGGTTTCTGATGCAAGTATTTCCATCTCTGACTTACCCTCAATGGCAAAGATCTTCTCTTTCAGTTGGTTTTGAATGTCTCTCAAAGCGTCAAAGTTCTCCACTTTAAATATATATTCATGGGAGGGACTTGATGCGATGTCATTTAATTCTTTCCAGGAATTTGTCTCTCGAAAAGCCGATCCCACCTGTCCCAACAAAGACCAACTCAATGAAAATAATCATAAACCTAATGTGCCTGCCACATGCTGGGTGCTGATACCTTCCAATAGCACTGCAATGTTAACATTACTACACCTAGTGTACAGGTGAGAAAAATGAGGCTTACAAAGGATTAAGGAGTTTAGGGGAAAAGATCAGTGTTCCCAAGCCAAAACAGTTTTCATACTAAAGGAAGTAGAAGCTGAGAGAGCTGAGGTTTCTGTCCCTGAAAGAGAAGTTATCTGAAGTGGAAGCAAGGAGAGAAAGCAGTGGGAGAGCATCCCCACATCTTACCCCGACTGCATAGCGGATGATGCCCGCTGCCTCAGCCATGGGGATGACATCCTTATAATCCAGGTAGTCGCCTTGTTTATTCCCATCAGTGATGACGATGAGGATCTTGGAGGCATCATTTCGGGCCCCACTTGGGGCACTGAACAATTGTTTTCTGTCAGGGAAGAAGAGAGCCCAGAGGCTTCTGCCAGCCCCTGACACCTTGTGAGAATGAGGAGGTGCTCGTTCCTCCAGGAGGCGCTGATCCCACCCAGAGACCCCCAGATTGGTGAGGAGACCACAGATGGAATTTCAGTTCCACCTGTCCTTTATTCATGGAGATGGATGAGGCCCAGAGGAAGACAGTATGCTCTGGGAAAGGACCTGGAAGAAGTCAGGACTCACATGACCTTCCTGATGGCTGTGGCTGTGTGAGTGGCCCCTCTCAGCTGGTACACAGAATCCAACAGGCCTAGTGGGTCTGAGTTGTAAGTGAAGTCTTTGAAAGTGAAATGCACCCGAAATTGGTTGGAGAACTGCATCAGGGAGAACTGGGAGAACCGCATGGAGCTGACACAGAGACCTCTCCTCCAGAACTCTCAGTGCGCCTCCCACAAGCCTCCCTAATGGGCCCTGCACACTCGCTTTCCCCCATGGGCACACCTGGGTGTTGGGTCTCTGGAACTGGCTCATTACAGCCTTCACGAAGTTCAGCATCTTGGCAAAATTGTTAGAGGAGATGCTGCCCGAGCCATCAATTAGGAACACGATGTCCTGCTCCTGCTTTGGGCACTCTGGGGAAAGAAATGGCACCGGTCATCTGAGGGAATCTCCCAGAGCCCAGGATCTCAGCTTCCTAGTGACAAGAACTCAGCCCCCAGAGGCTTCCTTAAACCTTGCCCAGAACAGGGCCCTTTGTCTCCTAAAGTCTCTAAAGAGGATACATCTGTGATTTAGTGATCATACCTGTGCAGCCAGCCTGGTTGAAAAAAGTGAGAGTTCCTGTAATCCGATAGTAAGGAGCTGAGCCTCCCTTCGACCTCGGTAGTGTACCCCTCCCCCTGGGTTTCACCACCCTCTTCCCAGAGCATCTCCATGATCCAGCGATGAAAAGACTCTGCTCCAGCCCCTGACCAGGGTCTATCCTCATTGGTTAGTGCTGAACTGTATTTTTGTTAAATATTTTTAATGTCACCCGTGATAATAGCCACACATTGTCTTTATTATGTTCTCAGCTTAAATACGGGCTCCCACTCCCCTCTGGTGTGAATACAGGATCTGTCCTTAGAAGAGGAAGCTCTCCCAGCTCTCGAAGAGGAAACATCATGCCATTTCTAGCTCCCAGTTCCCCTTTCTGTTCCAGAAGCCTCCTGGAGTGGTGTCCTAGTTGTTCTCATGGGAGCTCAGGCACCCGTGGGTAAAGATCAGAGCGTACCCATTCAATGGCTAGATATCAGTCTCCCCAAGGGCCTGAGTGTGAATGTGAAACCAGGAAGGGGCCTTGGTCTGCTGTGGGCTAGGTCTGAAAAGCTCAATGTTCTACCTTCTTATCCCCCATTCACATCAGCACCAGGGAAGCCAGGTCCTATGCATCAACCTGCACACACACACATGCACATATACACAAATGCATGTATACATGCACACATACACATACATGCACATGTACTTGCACACAAATATACACATGAACACATGTGCATCATGCACATACACATTCAGACTGTCTGCACCCTCATCACCCCTTCCCAGCCTGCTGCACAAACCAGTTGGTTACACCCCAGGGTGCACTAGGTGAAAATAAATCCTCTTCTCTAAAAGTAATAGTAATTGGCATTAACTGAGCCCTCATCACATGCCAGGCACTATGCTAAACCCAGGCCATGGAACATCTAATGCTACTCTCACTGTTGGGTGTGTTATTATACCCACCTGACAGACCAAGAAACTGAGGCTCAGAAAGGGTAAGGTCATAGGAAAGGTTCCGCAGTGGGGCAGTGATGGGGCAGTGGCTCCCCAGCCTGTGTTTGAAAGCACTACGCCATCCAGTAAGCTTTTTTCCAGATCTTTTTTTTACCTACTCTGGTAAGAGTGTCTCACCCCACTGCACTCCCAGTCACATATGTATGGGCTCCCCACAGACCCGGTGGGCTGAACACTCACCCTGCAGGGCAGAAGGGAGCCTCTGGGCCTGCCAGGAGGGGAAGGACAGCAGGAAGCAGAAACCAGTCAAATACATGTTCTCTCTGCAGGCATGGTGCACAGTGGGACCACAGGCCTGGAGACAGACGGGGTTGGTGGACGGGCTGCCCCTGCTTCCATCCCACCCTCCTATCCCAGCACCTCCACACTCCACAAGACCCCCAGTTTTAGCATCCCCAGGTCCCCACTTCTTTCCTCAGAATATTCCTGTGACCCAGGGCAACTCACCAGCAGCTGAGAGGGATTGGTGGAAGCTGTCAGGGACAGGCCCAGGGACATGTTCACAGCCTCCGGGGGTACTGAGGGGACAGATATGTGTGTGGTTACCCTCAGGGCAGAGGAGTTAATGTACAGTCTGGGCAAGAGTCCCCTCAACCCTGGGAGACAAGGAGGTCTGACAGATAAAGGGGGTTTGCAGGTCTTGATGAAGCTACGGGTGCAGGAGTGCAATGGGCAGGGAGGCCTTCAAGGAGTCGGGAAGCCTGTCTGAAGCTAAGGGTCTGCAGACAGAGCTGAAGCTGGGATGTGGGTCCTCTGCACTCCTCACATGACCGTAGAGCATGGGAGCCTAGACCTAGGTCCCAGAGAGGGGCAATGACTCACCCTGTAGGCGGATGGGCTCACAAGTGGCTGTGCTGTAGTCACATTGGTAGAGGCCACCTGTTTGGTTGGCAGCCTTTATCTCCTGAGGAGCTCCAACAACAACCCTTTGGGGAGACAGTGAACACCACAGTTAAGAATGTGGATACTAAAACCAGACTGCCACTCCAGCAAGTTTGCTTCAGCTCTCTGTGCCTCAGTTTCCTCTTTAGTCAAGTGAAGATTAATAAAAATTTAAGTTTCGCATAGAAGGGATTTTTGTTTGTTTTATTCTCTGGTATATGCCTGGCTCCTGAGACATACAGTAGGTGCTCAATAATTGTTGAATAATAGATTCCTACTGCATAATATTTTTGTGAGGACTACATCAGTACCCATATAAAGGGTGCTTGGCACAGTGCCTGGCACTTTGTAAGTACTCAATAAAAGTTAGCTGTGATTATCAAGGTGGCAAGACAGCATCTGCTTTCAATTCAACTCTTCATAACCTTCAGGAAATTGCCATATCAAACAGAGAGGTAGATTTGTGAATAAAAGGAAGGGGAGGGGGAGGAACAGGACTCTGTGCAGGGAGAGAAGTTGATGAAAGCCAAATACCAGTCACCACTCAATTCTCACCAGGAGTTGGCATACTGGACCACACTGTGTCCAAACCCAGCACTGTCCATGAGGAAGGTTGTCGGCTTGTCTGTGTCCAAGTTGAAGCAGACAGAGGAAGCCAAGGCTGGGGAAGAGGGTGAGGAGAGAAGCTTTGGAGAAGGCTCTTCTTCCTTCTCCATCTCTCAGCCCCAGCCCCCATTCTCCTTTCCAGGTCCAATGCCCCAGTGCCTCCTGGTCTTCTGGACTCCCAGGCTCTGGCTTCTCTCAGCCCTGCTTCTCTCTTTTGGATAGTCCAGAGACAGCTGTTCACCCAGTGGTCTACTGGCAAGTTTCTATTCTTCATTTCCACCAAGCAACACCCCAGCTCTAAAGATGCTCTTTCCCCATCCCCACTGCTGAGGCTCCTAAGAGGGAGAGTCCAGGAAAACTTGGAACCAAGGGGCACTGTGGGCAGAGCACAAAGTTAACTTGTTCTGCCTATATGAGAAATCTCTGATTGTCCAGGTAACTGGCCTCTCATCCAGCATCTTTTGAAATCCATCCCCACTCCAAAGTGGTTCCTCAATACCCTCTCTCTCCACAAACTTAGGAGATAGTTCTCAAACCCTGGGTCCATCTCCTATTGTCTGAGTACAAAACATGTGCATTCTCAACTCTCTTCCTATCTGGACCCCAACCTCTCAACCCACTTCATCAGGGCCCCCAGCTTACTCATCAATAGGAGAAGAGATGTCCCGGTCCCGGTCATGACTGGAAGGCCAGACTTGGGCTTCCAACCTCCTGAGCCACCGGTGAAGAGCTAGACCAAAATGCCAAGGGAAGCAAGCAAGCAGAGAGCGTGTCAAGAGGCCAGAGGCATAGGGGAAGCTGTCAGCATGACTCAGAACAGGGGGGCGGAGACTATGACTAAAATAAGCAGAAAAAGGTACCAAGGCAGCCCACACACTCTCGTCCAAGATCTTTTTTAATCCAAGATGGCTTGACTTGCTTCTCTTGCTTCACCATTCTAGGCTTTGGGGGATACAAATCCCCTGCCCCGCCTTAACTCTCCCAGTTTCTCTTGTATTAGCTGAAGATTCCCCTTGACCTTGAGACTTCAGTTAGCCTG
The DNA here is from genome assembly GCF_000325575.1 of Pteropus alecto. NCBI lineage: Eukaryota > Metazoa > Chordata > Mammalia > Chiroptera > Pteropodidae > Pteropus > Pteropus alecto. The sequence continues at coordinate 9,974 of NW_006432595.1, read as the reverse complement.
GGAGAGGAAAGGGGCAGATGTCAGGGAAAGTTCAGGGCCCTAATGGAAACCATTGTGGAAACCCTCCACTTCTGATCTGAAAACATCTGGACCAAGAAATCAAGCATCTGAGCCCTAGGAGGAGTACAGAGTGGGTACTCATTTATTCATCATTTATTCAACAAATCTAACTTAAGGTTGATTATACACACTCTCTCTTAGCAAAAAGAGAAAAAAAACCCACAAGGTCCCAGCCCTGGGGTCATTAGTAAAGAAAGCATATGCGCAAACAGCAAGACTTTGCTGTGAAGGGAAGCCCATTGACCACAGAGTATCTTATCCAGACTGGGAGGTGGTAGATTTCCAAGAAGGCATCCTGGAAGAGGTCACACTTGAGCTAAGTCTTAAAGGTAACTGACTTAAAGGGAAGCCTGTGTCCAAAGGGGGGCCCAATGTGGAAGAGGCATGAGATGGGAGGGCCTCTGAGGAAATCGGTGGTGGAAACTAGAGAGAGGGTGGTGAGAAGTGGCAAGAGATGAGGTCAGTGCTGTGTGGGAGAAGAGGAAGTAGAAGCAGGCCTCAGGCCCAGAAAGGGTCCTTAAGGCATGTTGATTTTATCCTGAGAGAAGAGGGAAGCATTGATCTTCACATTTATATTTTAGAAGGCTAGAAAGAGGGGCTGTATGAGGCATAGTTTCATTGGGAACTAGTGGAGACAGATCAGTCAGGAGGGAGATTATGGGGACCTGTGAAGTGAGCTAGTGGCCATGGGGATGGACTGGAAGGTGATTGGTTACTGACGGGAGCACAGTGGTGATAGTCCCTGAGCTAGAGAGCACTGACAGAGGAGAAAGGTGGTGGGCTAGGCCAACTTTGGTTTTGAGAAAACCAAAACATAGTGTTTAAGAACTTGGATTCTTTCAACCTCTTTAAACCTCAGTTTCGTCATCTGCAAAATGAGAGTGATAATAAAAATATGTACTTCCTGTTGTTGCTAGGAAGGTTGAGTAAGTGTGAAATGCTTAGAAGAGTGTGTAAGAACTTTAATTATTGACTATGATCATCACTTTGATTGTTGTATTGGGTAAGCGGAGCTCGACGGGCTTTCAAGAGGGATGTTCTGGGGGCAGTGGGTGTGTGCAGCTGGACCTCAGGAGAAAAGTTTAGGTTGGAGATGAAGTGCTGGATGAGGTCTTGGTGGAAGTGTGAAGAGGGAAGAGAAAGATGGGCCGGAGTGAGTACCAGGGAAATGCCAGTGTACCAGGAGAGCAGGAGCCCACAAAGATTGAGAAAGGAGTCCTTGAAGAGAAAGAAGCCCAGGAGAGAGAAAGGCATTGTCAAAGGGTAGCCTAAAGAGGAGTGTAAGCAATGTCACAGGATGGCAGATGTCAAGTGAGGTAAGAAATGAGAAAGTCCCCAGATCTGGCGACAAAGGCTCTTGGTGACCCTAGAGCAGGCTGTGCCAGTGTAGTTGGGAAGGGGGTTGGGGATGGGAAATGTGAGCAGCTGTATCGCCTAGAGATAAGCAGCCCTGAAGACCTTAGAGACAATATGGCTGGGAAAAGCATCTGGAATTCTTAGAGATGAAGAAAATGGGAGAGAGAAAGAGAGAAAGAAAGGGAAGGAGGGAAGGAGGAAAGAAAAAGGAAGCTTGTTTGAATCCCTGGGCTCAGCCATACCTAGCAAGCCTTACCCCTAGACTTCTGTTAT
>NW_006432595.1:2804-8230 GCF_000325575.1 Pteropus alecto | reverse complement strand
GAAGGAAGGAAGGAAGGAAGGAAGGAAGGAAGGAAGGAAGGAAGGAAAGAAGGAAGGAAAAGAGTGGGATTGGAGGTGGTAAATTCCAAGAAGGAAATGATGACAGAAAAACCCAATAGAAGGAAAGAAGGGGCTCAGATTCTGAAGAGGATAAATGATAAACCAGTAATTATTCAAGCCAGAAGTCTGGGAGACTAGGGCTGGTCTTACAGACAGGGCAGGTATCAGAGAGATCCCCAGCTTTAAAGGTGCCTTGAATCCTGGATTTTCCATTTCTCCCTTTCCTCAGACTTGTGTTCCATACTTGGTGGGTAAATGTGGACAAGATAAGAATACTGAATGAATAAGACTCCATTTCCTCTCTCAAGCTGCCCAACACACTTACACACTTCAGGAAAAAAAAAAAAACCAAGGTAAGACACTTCACCTTTGGCAAGGATAGCTTGGATCATAAAAGTGTAGAACAGGAGAGTTGTGGGAAGATGGTAGACTAGGTAAAATCAGGGTTCATGTCCTCCTAGGTCTGTATTGAATTTACAACCAAATTATAAAATAATCAGCGTGGAAAATCACCTGAAGTCCAGCCGATGGAAATACTTACGTCTGATAATATAAAAGAGCCACCACGAAGCCTATGGCAAAGTTATGAATCAGGCTGGTTCCTTGCCTGCAGGTGGTGGATGATCGCCAGGAGGAATAGTGAGGCTACAGAGGCCCTCCGAAGGAGAGGGGAGTCCTGACCTCATTTGGGGCCCAGGGTTCCAGACCAGGGAAGAGGAGATTCCAATAACTCTGACTAAAAACCAGAATGGATTCCGGCCATCTGGATGAGACAGAAGGAGAATGAAACCCTAGATGCCCCTTTGAAGGACCCATGCACAGGCTTTCTGACCTGCAGACACTCACCCGGGACACCAGCAGTGGGTCAGTGTCAGCACTGAGCTGATCAAGAAGGGAAGGTTTCGGTGGTGAGACGCCCAGTTGGAAGAATGCACAAGAGGCCGACATGAGAAGGAAATGGCAGGCACCAACTTTATTGTGGAGAGCGCACTTCTGTTGCAAGAAGTGCAATCTATTGCGAGGAGTGAGCTTCTGCTTCTGCTCTTCTGCTCCCCTTCTGCTCCCCGTCTTGTGCTCTCCTTCTGCTCCACAGGGGACCTCATGGCTCCACATATATTAGAGCACAATAGTGGCCTTCAGCCACACGTGCATGATACAATAAGCTGAATTATGTTTACATATTTTAGGCACAGGCGCCCTACTACACTAATGTAACATTCTAAATCCAGGTCCTATTCCTAGCCGAAAGCCTGGATCACAGCCAGGCCTGGGACCCACAGTCAGAGGCTCACATGGGATTCATACCAAGAAAGTCTGCACTACCTGGCGCCAGAATGAGGCTGGAAAGGCAGCCACCATTGTGCCTTAGTCCAGCCCACCAGGCAATCTACAGACCATGCCAGCTTGTCTGCGCAAACCCCTTCCAAAGGGCCATTAGGAAGCTGCTGGACTCAGGAGATCAGGCTAACTTGCAGATTGCCTGGGGCTTTTGTTACTGGATAGCTGCCATTCCCTGCGCTGATTCAGGGCCAAGAATTTGCAGCTGGTGGCCAGTGCTGTGATCACACATTTCCAAGATAGTTGCAGAAAGATCATTCACTGCTGACAACGTGAACTTGGGCAGATCTCGGGGTTCTGTGGGCCAGTCCCAGACAGCAGCTGATCTTGCTGTGATCCGGGACTTCTGCCAGAACGTGCAAACGGTTACCGAAATTGCAGTAAGACTGAGGCTGTATTGATCTACCTGCCATTGTCTCCCTGAGACCCTGCCCCACTTTACCCACAAATTGCCCTAGGTGTCCCATTAACAGTGAACTGACACAGCTCTGTTCCCCGCCAAGTCTCACAATCCACATAGGAAACAAACTTTGGCTAGCACAGAGTGGGCATTGCATGGAAATCAGTTGCAGGCAGACCTCTGCTGCCAACAAGAGTTGCAATATTGCGTCTGGGGAGCACAGGAGTCTGTGGGACTACCACAGATGGCAGCTGGTCTCACTATGATCTATGACTACAGCAGGAACACCTGAGCACAGAAGTTGCAGCAAAGCTGAGGCTGTATTGGCCGGTCAGACCTTGTCTCCCTCAGATCCCACTTCACCCAAGCCACAAAGTGCCTTCAGCCCATTGACAAGCACCTTCCCATGCCCTGCAAGGCTCTGGAGTTGAGCAGTCTGTGCAGGCAAAACAACTTGGCTAGCTCAGTGAGTGCATATCAGGGAAAACAGTTGTGGGCAGACTACTGTTGCCTGTACGAGCTGCAATATCTCTCAATACGAGGGGATCATGGGGTCTGTATTGGCCTGGCAGCCCTTGTCTCCCTGAGCTCCTGCCCCATCCAATACACAAAGTGCCCACCGTACATTGATAGGCACCTACTCCTGCCCTAGGGTGGCACATTCAGGCCCAAAGTAGGCAGCAGCTGACCTTGCTACGATTAGAAACCTATACAGGGAGCCATAGAGACAGTGCTGGCCTGTAAACTGACACTGCAGTGGCAGGGGAAATTTACTCAATAGACCCAGTAGACTCCCGGGGTCTCTGTGCCACCCAACACACATATCACCCAGAGGCTCTTCCAGTTTCAGAGACTTATGGGCAATTGACAGACAGAGTCAAACCTGGAGGAGCACTGGTCCCTCTGCTAAACTGCCCTAGGTAAGGGACGGGGGATAACTGGACCATAGCCTACAGAGTTATCTCTTCCACTTACCTAAAGATCCAGCATAGGCAACAATCATCTATGGATCTCTTTGTAGTTCCCATCAGGTAGCCCTGAGCAATCAAAAGCAGCGACTGACCTTGACCTACTGGGGATCCCCTCTCAAAGGGCCATGAAACCAACGCATCCAGAGGCTGGCACCAGGCCACAACAAAGCAACTCCTGAACTAGCCTCATTAGCAGTACATACAAAGGGTGGTTGCAACAAGTACACAAGCCTCTTAGGGCAAATCCCTCTCAATGGGGTCAGCCCCCATGCAGGAACTCTTACCTTGTGGACACAGCCAATTCCCACAATTAGTCAGCCTGAGCGTTTATCCCATCCACTGATGTACTAACACCAATAAAGTCTTGGCAACAACAGAAGATCACACACAACCTATGCAAAGATCATGTCCAGAGCTCCCGGCGCAAGGGATCAGGGAGAGTGCACCACTGGGCCACACAGGACACCTTCCACATAAGGCCATCTGGCTAAGGCTGAGAGATGAAACAAATATTCCTGACACATAGAAATGAACACAGAGAGGCTAATAAAATGAGAAAACAAATAAACATGCCACAAATGAAACAACAGGAGAAAATTCTGGAAAATAAGCTAAATGAAATGGAGGCAAGCAACCTACCAGAGACAGCGTTCAAAATAATGGTTATAAGGATGCTCAATGAACTTATGGAAAGAATGGATGAGCACAATGAGAATATCAACGGAGAGACTGTAAGCATAAAAAAGAACATAGAAACCATAAAAAAGAACCAGACAGAAATGAAGAATACAGTAACTGAAATCAAGAATTTACTAGAAGGATTCAAGAATAGATTGGATGGGGTGTAACCACCAGCCCCCAATAGACACACGGACCACCAGAACCAGTGAGTTATAGGAAACACACTCTTTATTCAGCCAACTGGGTCTGCCAGGGGTACGCAGACCTCAAATTAAGCAGCCCCGAAAGGTAGAGGTATAGGGTTTTTAAGCCTTAAACCCCATTCCTCATTCTGTCTGAACATAAAAGTCTATCTTTCTTCTATTTACTAACTGTCAATCCACAGGTCAGTTGTGCAAGCAGGGATACAGAAGAAGAGAGCTTATTGTTAAAATGTTATGTTCCCATGGGTGATAACCTATGTTCCCAAGGGCAATAGCCAAGCAGTAATTTTCCAGCCAGCACATTCCCCACGGCCTTAGCAAAAAATCAAATCTTTGATTCTTCATGCAGAATTTGTTCATAGCCTCTATTTTGTAATACTAAAAGTTTAATAGAATTAATTCTCTTCCTTATATATGCAAACTAGAAATCGCGGAAACATGGGCCAAAAGTTAACGAGAAGAGGAGGTGGATTAAAGGTCCAGCTACAGCAGATAGAAGAGTTGTTAGCCATGGTGACCAATTGAACATTCTATGAAATCAGTTATCTGATTCTAGTCTTTGTTTTTCCCTGGCATCTAAATTTCTCTGTACTAATAGTAAACTTTCTCTAATTATTCCAGAGTTATTGGCATAGAAGCAACAGGTTTCACCTAGAGCCATACATAATCCATCTTGTTCTAAGAATAATAAATCTAAACCTCTTCTATTTGGGAGGACTACTTCTGCTAGTGAATTGACTTGAAGTTCTAGCCTGCTGAGCTCAGTTAAGTTTAGGGGAGTTCCTACCCCAACATAGTAAAGGGGTTTTGAGTTTAGGCACAACCAGCAATCTTATCTATGTCTGGGGTGGTCTTATTTAAGACCTTGTGTATTTTCGTTAGCAAAGTTATTAATGCTCCTTCTGGTTTTGGTTGTGGCTGGTCGAATCCCTGGGCTAAAGAGGAAAAAAGGAAGAAACAGAGGGTTAGATTTATGTACGCTTGAGTCTTAGTCTTAAGGGCCCGTCTTCCTGAGCTGTCCACTCTCATGCTGCCTTCACATGGGAGTGATGAATCCATGATGGGATGCCATCTACTTTAACTGCAGTGGGCATCATCGGGTGGACAGTGAAGAGTCTTTTCCTTTTGGGTTCTAGTCCCTTGGAAATGAACTTCCAGATCCACAAAGAGTTCCCAGGCTGAAATTGGTGGGGAAGTCTGTCCCCCGGGGCTGAATGAGCAGCATGAATCCGGGACTAAATCTCCTTCTGTACACTTTGAAGGGCCTGGAAAGACTTAAGACAAGGTTATGTAGTTCTGCCTTTTTCTCATCTTCTATTCTAGGTACTAAAGGTAGGGGTTTTCCAAAGAAAATTTCAAATGGGGTGAATCCATTAATATGTGGAGTACACCTGGCTTGGAGAAGAGCGAAGGTGAGAAGTTCTACCCAGGTCCCACCAGTTTCTAATCCTAACTTGACGAGTCTCTTTTAGAGTCTGATTCATTCGCTCTACTTGGCCCGAACTTTGAGGCCGGTAGGCGCAGTGGAATTTCCATCGCAAATTTAGGTAGCTAGCCAATTGTTGTGATACCTTTGCTACGAAGGCTGGCCCGTCATCCAACCCTAAAGTTCCAGGCAGACCAAATCGAGGGAGAATTTCTTGTAGTAGTTTCTTAGTAACTACTAAGGCAGTCTCTTTCCTGGCAGGGAAGGCCTCTATCCCTCCTGAAAAGGTGTCTATAAAAACAAGTAAATATTTGTAGCCCCCACAGTCGGGGTTACCTCCGTGAAAT
>NW_006432595.1:1254-2763 GCF_000325575.1 Pteropus alecto | reverse complement strand
GCCTAGGTTCTTCTATCTTCCCCTTCTTTAGATTAACTTGGGCACAAGCCGGGCATTGTGCGGCAATCTCCTCTGCAGTTCTTCTCCCTTCTAACAAGTGAAAGTAGGGGTCTAAAGCTTGGAGCATCTTAGTTCACCCTAGGTGTGTGGTCTGGTGTAGTGGGTGGAGGAGACTCCTTCCAAGGGCAGTGAGAGCCCAGTTTTTCCATCTGGGGTCATCCACCACTCCTGTTGGTTCCTAGTGGCTCCCTTAACCTGAAAATATATGTTCTCTTCCATCATATAGGTCAGAGATGGAGGCAGTTCTGGGTAAGGGACAACAGTCAGTAGATGTGGTGGGGGCCCCACTGGCCTTGTGGCTGCTCTTCTTGCCTCTGCATCGGCTCGATTGTTTCCCTCAGCCTCAGGACTATTCCCTTTTTGATGTCCTTTACAAAGAACAATAGCAAGAGCCTTAGGCATCTATATGGCTTCAAGTAAGGCTATGCCTAGGTTCTTCTATCTTCCCCTTCTTCGGATTAACTTGGGCACAAGCTGAGCATTGTGAGGCAATCTCCTTTGTGGTTCTTCTCCCTTCTAACAAGTGAAAGTAGGGGTCTAAATCTTGGAGCATCTTAGTTCGCCCTAGGTGTGTGGTCTGGTGTAGTTGGTGGAGGAGAGTCCTTCCAAGGGCCGTGAGAGCTCGATTTTTCCATCTGAGGTTGTCCACCACCCCTGTTGGCTCCTAGTGGCTCCCTTGTCTTGAAAATATATGTTCTCTTCAGCCGTATAGGTCAGAGACGGAGGCAGTCAGTAGATGTGGTGGAGGCCCCACTGGCCTTGTGGCCGCTGTTCTTGTTTCTGCATTGGCTCGTTGGTTTCCCTCAGCATTAAGACAATTCCCTTTTTGATTCCTTTTACAAAGAACAATAGCAAGAGCCTTAGGCATCCATATGGCTTCAAGTAAGACTAAGATCTCTCCTTGTTCTTGATGTCTTTCCCAGCTGAAGTCAGAAACCCTCTTTCCTTGTAGATGGCTCCGTGTACATGTGCAGTGGCAAAGGTGTATCGGCTGTCAGTGTATATTGTGACTACCTTATCCTTTCCCCATCTTAGTGACTCAGTGAGGGTGATGAGTTTGGCCTTTTGAGCAGAAGTCCCATGGGGAAGAGCCTGTGACCAGATGGTGCTAGTTAGAGTTACGACCACTGCCTCAGCGTACCTCCTTCCTTCGTGCATGAAGCTGCTCCCGTAACAGAACAGAATTCACTGGCCTCAGGCAGAGGGGAGTCTTTGAGGTCTGGCCGCGAGGAACACACAGCATCAGTGAAACCTATGCAATCATGAACGTTGGGGTCTGGTCTGAGTCTGGCAACAGATTGGCTGGGTTGATGACAGTAGCTTTGGATTTTAGCTATCGTTTGTGGGTCATCCGGTGCCTCCCTGTTGTTGAACACCTTCTGGGCTATCTCAACAAGTTGGGACAGGTTCATCCCTGCAAAACCTTCTAATTTTTTGTAATTTACACCA
>NW_006432595.1:0-1017 GCF_000325575.1 Pteropus alecto | reverse complement strand
CTTGCACGCCTGACCAGTGGGCTGACAGGTAGGAGAAAGATAGACCTTTGTGTTTAAGACAGAATGAGGAATGGGATTTAGGGCTTAAAAATCTTGTATCTTGGCATTGCGGGGCTGCTCCTTTGGAAGGACAGCCGCCAGCTAATAAACTGCCTCTATAATCAAAGCACTCAGGTCGAGTCTGATTATTCCGGTCACAACAGGGTCATCTGGTGCCTCCCTGTTAATGAATACCTGGGCTATCTCAACAAGTTGTAACAGGTTCATCCCTGCAAAACCTTCTAATTGTTGCAATTTATGCCAGATATCAGGGGCTGCCTGAGTAGCAAAGGCTATATTAATTGCCCACTGGTTCTCAGGGACCTCAGGATCAATGGGGGTGTATACCCAGTATGCCTCGTTCAAGAAATGCTCTGGGGGATTTCTGAGTCCCTGTATAACTTCAGTTACCTTAGAAAGGTTAGTTGGCTGACAAGCAGCCATCCTAATTCCCCCAATTAGAATCTGGTGGTACTGATCTAATGCCATTCTCCCTGCCTGAGAATTGTGTCCCCAGTCTGGGTAGGTGGAGGGAAATTCTTCTTCAATCTGTTCCCGTGCTTCCTCAACTTTCCTTCCTCCCACAGCTATCTTTTGTGTTTCAGTCTGAATGCAGAAAGCGTATTGTTAGAATGTTATGTTCCCATGGATAGTAACCTATGTTCCCATGGGCGATAACAAAGCAGTAATTTTCCAGCCAGCACAGATGAAGCAGAAGAATGAATCAGTGAACTGGAATATAAGGCAGCAAAATATACACAAGCAGAACAACAACAAAAAAAAGAATTTTAAAAAATGAATTGTAACAATATCTGGATAATAGGATTACCTGAAGAAGAAGAAAGAAAGCAAGAGATTGAGAATCTATTTGAAGAAATAATGACAGAGAACTTCCTTAACCTGGCAAAGGAATTAGACACACAAGTTCAAGAAGCACAAAGAGTCTCCCACCCAGCTTGAAGCCCAGCCCTGCTCCCT
>NW_006432594.1:0-490 GCF_000325575.1 Pteropus alecto | reverse complement strand
ATTGAAAAAAAAAATAGAAAAATAAATGCAACAAAGATCTGGTTAATAAAATTGACAAACCCCAGGCTAAACTCACTAAAGAAAAATGAGAAAGGACACAAATAAACAAAATCAGGGATGAAGTGGTGGGGGGGGTGGAATTACGACTGACATTGCAGAAATACAAAGTCTCATGCAAGAATACTATGAAAGAGTATATAACAACAAATTTAATAACCTAAAAATTGACCAGTACTTAGAAAAATACAACCTTCCTAGACTGAATCAAGAAGAACTGGAAAATCTAAACAGACCAATAAGCAGTGTGGAAATGGGAACAATCCTTAAAAAAAATACCAAAAATAAAAGTCCAGGACGAGATGGCTTCACCAGTGAATTCTACCAAACATTCAAAGAAGATTTCATACCTATCTTCCTCAAATTCTTCCAAAATATCGAAGAAGAGGCAATATTGGCCTCATTTTATGAGGCCAATATTACTCTGATACCA
>NW_006432593.1:0-877 GCF_000325575.1 Pteropus alecto | reverse complement strand
TATATACATATATATATACACATATATATGTATACCTTATATATACATATACATATACATATGTATATGTATATATAAGGTATATATTGCATTGTGCTTTCACCGCTCATAATTAGGAAGCTCATAATAAGTCATATACATACGCGTTATTCCTAAATTGTACACCTGAAGTTTACTGGATTTAGTTAAGCAAGGTCACCATGAATAAATAGATAAATAAACAGAGAAATAAATAAATGACTAAATAAATAAATAAAAAGATATCCTGGTTTTTACCTAGTGTGAAATTTTTTAATATAAATTATAGATTACATAAAAAAGCTGATTTAAAAATGACGAGAAATCATTTATCAGAAAAATCTTTTCTATAAAATCCTTTTAGTAAAAGTAAGTAAAAATATACGATATGGCTTTCAAATTTTAGACAAAAGATTTTAAAGAAAAGGACTATTTCTATTTCCATTTCTATTTCACGGAAAGGTCAAATGTCATCAGGATATTAGAAGAGCATAAACTTCTTTTAGCATAAACATAATCATTATTAAAAGTTCTTTTTCTTGCACATTGTACTATGGGGATTTAAGCTTAAGGGCTTTGGGTATTTGAAATTATTTAGCTACTTTCCTGAGGGGACAGAGAGTTTGGGGTGTAATTTTAGCTCTGATAAATTAGGAAAAGAAAGCTAATAAAATATGGCATTCTTACATGCTTCATATAGCAGCTCTTGGAAGACTGATACTTCTCAGATATGTACCAGGTAATGCAAAGAAAGTTTTTGTTTTTGTTTTTTTTAATGTTAAACAAATAGAATTTTGGATAATGATAAAAGTAACTACTTATTAAGTTGGAAGTAGATTTTATGAGATAAAGGTATGAA
>NW_006432592.1:0-450 GCF_000325575.1 Pteropus alecto | reverse complement strand
TAGAGCCCAACGGGCAGCCTTCCACTGATCCGACCTGCATTCAACATGTTCTCCCGAATACCTGTCCGCCTTGGGACCCCAACACCGACAAAGGTAAGGAGGCTCTCCAGCGGTATCGCCAGCTTCTGCTCCAGAGCCTCCGATCTGCCACCCAACCACCTACTAACTTATCTAAGGTAAGCGAGGTCATCCAAACTAAGGATGAATCACCGGCGGCATCCCTGGAACGACTCTTAGAATCGTACCGGTTGTATACCTCTATTGACCCGGAGAACCCTAATAATAGGTGGGCTGTGAATTTAGCCTTTGTCAGTCAGTCGGCCCCAGATATTAGAAAGAAACTGCAGAGGATGGAAAGGTTTGAAGGAAAGAACCTGTCAGAGCTGGTCGAGATAGCCCAACGAGTATTCAACAAAGAGATGAGGTAGATATAGCACAGACTAAGAAGAT
>NW_006432591.1:0-638 GCF_000325575.1 Pteropus alecto | reverse complement strand
GAGACACATCTGAGCTCCAAAGACAAATATAAACTTAAAATGAAAGGGTGGAAAATGAGGTTTCAAGCAAATGGCATTCAGAAGAAAGCGAGAGTAGCAGTATTAATATCAGACAAAATAGAGTTCACAATAAAAAAGGTAAAGAAAGATACTGAGGGATACTTTATAATCATAAAGGGAATCATGCACCAAGAAGACAGACACTTCTTAATATCTATGCTCCCAATCAGGGAGTCCGAAAATATGTAAAGCAATTAGTAAAAAAAGAAAAGGGAAACACAGACCAAAACACTATCGTAGTAGGGGAACTAAATAACCCACTGTCAAATACATACAAACAGAAAATCAATAAGGAAACAACATCCTTAAATGATAAATTAGACCAACTGGACATACTGGACATTTACAGAGCTTTCTATTGCCAAACAGCTGCTTGTATATTCTTCTCTAGTGTACATGGAACATTGTCAAGGATTGACCACATACTGGGACACAGAGATAGCCTCAACAAATATCAAGGTTAGAAATCATACCAACCATATTCTCTGATCATAATGCTTTGAAACTAGAGATCGACTGCAAAAAGAAAACAGAAAGAACAACACAACATACTACTGAAGAATAACTGGGTCAGAGAA
>NW_006432590.1:0-651 GCF_000325575.1 Pteropus alecto | reverse complement strand
TTGGCCATTTGTATGTCCTCTAAAGAGAAGTGTCTTTTTAGATCCTCTGCCCAGTTTTTGATTGGATCACTTGTTTTTTGTTGTTATTTGTTTTTTGTTGGTATGAATTCTTTGTATATTTTGGATATTAGGCCCTTATCAGAAGCGTTGCTTGCAAATATATTTTCCCATTCGGATGGTTGTCTCTTTACCTTGTTAACAATTTCTTTTGCTGAGCAGAAGCCTTTTAGTTTGATATAGTCCCATTCATTTATTTTAGTTTGTCTTTTACTTCCCTTGCTTTTGAGGTCAAATTCATAAAATCCTTAAGGCCAAGGTTCTTGAGTTTAGTTCCTATGTTTTCTTCTATGCATTTTATTGTTTCAGGTCTTATATTCAGGTCCTTAATCTATTTTGAGTTAATTTTGGTATGTGGTAATATACAATAGTCTAGTTTCATTCTTTTGCAGGAGGCTTTGCAGTTTTCCCAGCACCATTTATTGAAGAGGCTTTCCTTCCTTCACTGTATGTTTTTGGCTTTTTTTTGTCTAAAATTATTTGCCCATATAAATATGGGTTTATTTCTGGACTCTTGATTCTGTCCCACTGCTCCATGTGTCTCTTTTTCTGCCAATAGCATGCCGTTTTGATTGCTGTCGCTTTGTAGTATAA
>NW_006432589.1:0-276 GCF_000325575.1 Pteropus alecto | reverse complement strand
AGGCAAAGGAAGTAAAAGCAAAAAGAAATGAATGGTATTATATCAAACTAAAAAGCTCAGCAGAAGAAATTGTCAACAAGGTAAAGAGACAACTTTCCAAATGGGAAAATATATTTGCAAGCTACGCCTCTGATAAGGGCCTAATGTCCAATATACAAAGAACTCATACAACTCAATAACAACAAGAAAACAAACGATCCAATCATAAAGTAGGCAGAGGACCTGAGCAGACACTTTTCCACAGAGGACATACAAATGGCCAATAAATATATGAAA
>NW_006432588.1:0-465 GCF_000325575.1 Pteropus alecto | reverse complement strand
TTGAAATCATACCAATCATATTCTCTGATCACAATGCTTTGAAATTAGAGATAAACTGTAAAAAGAAAGCGGGAAGAACCGCAAATGCATGGAGATGAAACAACATACTAATGAAGAATAACTGAGTCAGGGAAAAAAAAAAAGATCAAGAGATACATAGAAATGAATGATAATAATAGTACAACATATCAAAACATTTGGGACACGGCAAAAATGGTCATAAGAAGAAAGTTCATATCATTACAGGCCTGCCTCCAAAAACAAGAATAAGCCCAAATTAACAACCTAACGCTTCATCTTAAACAACTAAAAAGGAAGAACAAATGAAGCCTAATGTCAGCAGAATGAAAGAAATAAAATTAGAGCAAAAATAAATGAAATTAAAAACAACAACAACAAAAACAATAGGAAAAATAAATACAACAAAGAGCTACTTCTTTGAGAAAGTTAATAAAATTGACAAAC
>NW_006432587.1:0-1121 GCF_000325575.1 Pteropus alecto | reverse complement strand
ATAAATAAATAAATAAATAAAAACATTTTCTAATACCTTTATAGTTTACTTTTTCATATTTTAATCTTTGATCCTGCTAGAATTAACTTCGATTTAAATAGTGAGTATAGTTTTTTGGGAAACATGGCAGAGTGAGAGACATCCCCAGATCTCACCCTTTGAAATGACAATAAGCTGAACATCTAAAACTCAACAAAAAACACCCAAACTGCACATCAGCATATCTGAGCGAGGGATCTGCACATAAGAGTTACCACAGGAATTGAAAAAACAAAATAAAAAAAAACTAGATGAGCAGAGCAAAGAGATTGAAACCCTCAAAAAGAAAAGAATAGATCTTCTGGAGATAAAAAACACACTGCAAGAATTGAAAAATGAAATAACAACTTGGGAAATAGAGTTGACCAAATGGAGGAAAGGATTAGTGATATCAAAGACAGAAATCTAGAAATAAATCAAAAGGAAGAAGAGAGAAATCGAAGAATGAAAAATAATGAAAGAGAAATACCAGAGCTAGCTGTTACCATCAGGAGAGGTAACATAAGAATAATGGGCATTGTCAAAGGATAGGAAAAATAGCAGGGACTACAAAGCATTTTCAGAGAAATAGTTCATGAGAATTTCCCAAATCTAAGGAATGAGTTGGAGATTGGAATTCAAGAAGTCAACAGAACACTCAATTATTTCAACCCAAAAAGGTCTTCATCAAGACACATTATATTAAAATTATCAAAAACCAACAAAGACAGAATGATCAGGAATTCAGGGAGAAGAAAATGGTACATTATAAAGGAAAATCCGTTGTTGTCCTCAGACTTCTCAAGGCAGAGCATACAAGCCAGAAAAGAATGGAATCAAATATTTAAATTATTAAGTGAAAGAAACTACCAGCTTAGAATAATGTATCCAGCTAAGTTCTCCTTTAGATATGAAGGAGAAATAAAGACCCTTACAGACATATAAAAATTGAGGGAATTCTCCGCTACGAGCCTTGCACTACAGGAAACACTCAAAGAGGTCAGCTCACATAAAACAAAATGACAAAAAAAAGAAAAAATATATATAATTAGGAGAAAGTGGTTATTAGGCAAAGAGAAGCAGAGGAGAACAACCCTTACTAA
>NW_006432586.1:0-698 GCF_000325575.1 Pteropus alecto | reverse complement strand
TATATAAAATAAAATATATACTCATATGTATTTATATATTTGTATAATATATATACACATAACTGCACTTAAAAATTTCATTTTATCAAATATGTAATATATCGATCATGTATTAATATACGCTGTTATTGATATTCAATTTAAAATATTTTTCTAATATTATTTATTGTGATTTCTTCTTAAACCCATAAATAATTCAGGTGGGTATTGTGTTATTTCCATCTAATTTGAGATCTTCTCATTGTCTTAATTCCACTGTGAATAGTGACCACATCTCACATTATGTCACTCCTTTGAAATATATTGATGATTTCTCTAAAGCCTAGCACACAGTCAAAAAAACGTATGTATTATAGGTCAAGTCAGTAATTTTGTTCATAACTCTTTATCATTATTTTATTTTATCTACTTTTTCTATTATTGAGAAGTGTGTTAATTTTCTCTGTGTTTACAGGTGTTTTTATTTCTTCTTTTATTTCTGATATATTTTTCTTCCTTTATAATTATGAAGATATAATATATACTGTCAATATATGTAATTTTATGGCATTTGATGAATTGACCATTAGATCTTTATGAATACTTCTACTGTAGTAAAACTTTTGCCTTAAAATTTTCTATGCCTGATGTTTGTATAGCTCTACTAGCTTTCTTTTATTCAATGTTTTCATTTGATGTAAACAATAATTTAACACAGG
>NW_006432585.1:0-636 GCF_000325575.1 Pteropus alecto | reverse complement strand
AGCCCCTCCCACTGCCTGACATGTGAACGCCCCCCGGAAGCTGGGCCCCTTGACCAAGATGTCTCATTAAAAGTGTGCGTGCGTGTCTGTGTGCGTGTGTGCGTGTCTGCACATGTCTGTGCATGTGCATGCGGTCTGTGTGTGTCTGCGTGTGTCTGTGTCTGCGTGTGTCTGCGCATGTCTACATGTGTCTGCGTGTGTCTGAGTGTGTGAGAGAAAGATTTTAGTATTCAAGCCAACGCCGATACATCATGGAGTAAAATGAAAATTCACATGAATTTTTAACATAAACTATGACACTGGAGAGCAAGTCCGTGCCCAGACCAGTCCCCAAGTCTTAGGTCAAGCCATGACCGTGGCATGTGGCCAACAAGGCCCCGAGCTCTGATTACACTGCAAGACAGGAGTGGAGGGAACCCGTTCTGAGACGGTTTGCAAAGGGGTCTCTTCAGGAGCTGTGAAGTGCTCCTTGGCCTGTAATTGCTGCTAAACGGGATCCTGACAGTGCTCACGCCTTCCTGCAAAACCCATCCATGACCCAGCCACGGGACGGGGGCCTAGGCCGCTCCACAGCACCTCGCCACAGGGCCCACCCCTTCCCGGATCCATCCGGCCAGTCCCCTGGAGGCCGACTTT
>NW_006432584.1:0-862 GCF_000325575.1 Pteropus alecto | reverse complement strand
GTCACAGCAGACTTTGGGGAAATGAAACAGTCCCACGTAACCTCCCATTTTCTGTAGAGAATACGCACCCCCAAGATTTGTATCTATGATGAGTGAGCAAAAAACAGCTGCAGTTTCTCCAAAAGGTTCTGTGTGTGCATGTGCGTGTGCATGTGCGTGCGTGTGCATGTGTGTGCATGTGCACGCGTGCGCATGTGTGCATGCATGTACGTGTGTGAGCACGTGCATGTACACGTGTGTGCGTGTGCGTGTGCATGCGTGTGTGCGCATGTGTGTGTGCATGTGCACGTGTGCATGTGCACGCGTGCACGTGCGTGTGTGCATGCACACACATGTGTGCGTGTGTGCATGTGCGTGTGCATGTGCGCGTGTGCATGTGTGTGTGCGTGTGTGTAGTCACATATTGCCATCGACGGTTTGTTGTTTTACCGACTGTAACATACACCATCGTTTGCTCATTCGTCTTCCAATGGCTTCTGTACAGTGCAGTTGACAGGCAGTCAGTTTTGGGGGCATGGCGTATTCGAGAAATATTTCCTGTGTCAAAACATTTTAGCCACTCATCTCTGTCTACAGCTTCTCCCATGCGCTGTGCGACAATACCTCACACATTCCGAGGTGGGTGAGTACGCAGTGCACCCGCTAAAGCTCTCCCGGTCCAACGAATGGATTCGTCCACGCTTCGCTGACACAGAGCTCACGTTACATGGCAGCGACCGAATGAGATATCCATGGAGAACATCGCTCACTCCCCACCGCTTTACCTTCCTCCCCTTTTGAGTCTGCATGAGCAGAGTGCGTGGGGCCGGCCCTGCACCCCCGTGCCGTGCCCTGAGCCCCCTGTGCCCTGCCCTGCACCCCC
>NW_006432583.1:0-542 GCF_000325575.1 Pteropus alecto | reverse complement strand
AGCTACCATATATTTGAACCCCTTTACCCACTTCATCTTCCTTCTAATCCCCTGTATTTGACACCCTTTAACCATCTACCTACCCCATCCTCCCCCACCTCCTACCATCTGGTAACCACTAGTCTATACTCCATGTCCATGAGTCTCTGTTTGTCCTGTTCATTTGTTGCTTTTAGGTTTATATTCTACATATAAATGATATCATGTGATTTTCAACATAATAAAGGTCATATATGACAAACTTTCAGCCAACATTACACTTAATGGTGAAAAACTAAAAACCTTCCCTTTTAAGATCAGGAACAAGGCAAGGCTGTTCACTGTTATTCAATATAACATTGGTGGTCCTAGTAAGTCCAGTCAAGCAAGAGAAAAATATAAAAGACATCCAAAATAGGAAATAAAGAAGTCAAACTGTCACTATTTGCAGATGACATATTCTTTATATAGAAAACCCTAAAGACTCCACAGGAACACTACTAGAAACGATAAGCAAATATGGTAAAATTTCCGGATACAAAATCAATGTTCAAAAATCCATA
>NW_006432582.1:0-491 GCF_000325575.1 Pteropus alecto | reverse complement strand
CATGTTTCGTTAGATTTATTCCTAAGTATTTTATTATTTTTGTTGCAGTTGCAAAAGAAATTATTTTTGCTACTTCTTTTTCTGACACTTTCATTATTAGAGTATAGGAATGCTATGGATTTTTGAACGTTGATTTTATATCCAGAAACTTTACTGTATTTGCTTATTGTTTCTAGTAGTATTCTTGTGGAGTCTTTAGGGTTTTCTATATAGAGAATCATGTCATCTGCAAATAGGGACAGTTTGACTTCTTCGTTTCCTATTTGAGTGCCTTTTATATCTTTCTCTTGCCTGATTGCACTCGCTAGGATCTCCAACATTATGTTGAATAACAGTGGCAATAGTGGACAGCCTTGTCTTGTTCCTGATCTTAGAGGGAAGGTGTTTAGTTTTTCACCATTAAGTATAATGTTGGCTGAGCATTTGTCATATATGGCCTGTGTTATGTTAAGGTATTTTCCTTCTCTACCAATTTTGTTAAGTGTTTCGAT
>NW_006432581.1:0-1151 GCF_000325575.1 Pteropus alecto | reverse complement strand
TATTGTTTCAGATTTTATATTCAAATCCTTAATCCATTTTGAGTTAATTGCTGTGTGTGGTGATAGATAATAGTCGAGCTTCATTTTTTTGCAGGTGGCTTTCCAGTTTTCACAGCACCATTTATTGCAGAGGTTTTCCTTTCTCCACTGTATGTTTTTGGCTTTTTTTTCCAAAAATTATTTGCCCATATAAATATGAGTTTAGTTCTAAACTCTTGATTCTGTTCCATTGGTCCGTGTGTCTGTTTTGCTGCCAATACCATGCTATTTTGATTACTGTCACTTTGTAGTATAATTTGAAGTCAGGCAGATTGATTGATACATACAGCCTCTTTCTTTTTTCTCAGGATAACTTTGGCAATTCAGGGTCTTTTCTGCTTCCATACAAAACTGATGATTTTTTAATTCTATTTCTTTAAAAAATGCCGATGGGATTACAGTAGAAATAAATGAAATTGAAACAAGAAAAGATAGAAAAAATAAATGCAACAAAGAGCTGGTTCTTTGAGAAGCTTAATAAAATTGACAAACCTTTGGCTAGACTCACTAAAGAAAAAAGAGAAAGTACACAAATAAAGAAAATCTGGGATGAAAGAGAGGAAATTATGACTGATGTTGCAGAATTACAAAGGATCATACAAGAATACTATGAAAAGTATATAACACCAAATTTAATAACCTAGAAGAAATGGACAAGTACTTAGAAAAATACAATCTTCCTAGACTGAATCAACAAAAATCTAAATAGACAGATCAGCAGTATGGGAATTGAAACAATCATCAAAAACCTACCAAAAAGTAAAAGTCCAGGACCAGATGGCTTCATCAGTGAATTCTACCAAACATTCAAAGAAGAGTTAATAACTATTCTCCTCAAACTCTTCCAAAAAATTGAAGAGGAGGCAATACTTTCCACCTCATTTTATGAGACCAATATTACTCTGATACCAAAACCTGGTAAAGATAATACACACACAAAAAGAAAACTACGGACCAATATCTCTCATGAACACAGATGCAAAAATCCTGAATAAGATACTAGCGAACCGAATACAGCAACATATTAAAAAGATTATATACCACAATCAAGTGGGCTTCATCCCAGAAACACAGGGCTGCAAATCAGTTAATGTGATACACCACATTTACAA
>NW_006432580.1:0-755 GCF_000325575.1 Pteropus alecto | reverse complement strand
CTATCTAGAGGACAGGAAAGCCAAGAACACTCAAGCAGAATAGCAAGAAAAAGATGCCAAAACTATAAAAATAATTTAAGAAGGATATAGGACATTATTAAGGGTCCAAATATCCATCTGGTCAGTGTAACTGAAGAAATTCAAGATGTTGAACAACTGTTTGAAGAAAAAATGATGGAAAACTTCCCTAACCTGGTGAAGAAATGGACATAAAACCCTAGGAAGCTCAGAGAATTCCAAAAATCAGGGATCCAAAGAGGCCCATGCCAAGACACATCATAATTAAAATACCAAAGATTAAATACAAAGAAAGGATATTAAAAGCAGCTAGAGAAAAGCAGATCATTACTTATAAGGGAACATCCATAAGAGTGGCAGCTGATTTCTCAAAAGAAACAATGCAAGACAGAAGAGCTTGGCAAAAAAATATTGAACAGAATGAAGACCCAGGATCTACAACCAAGAATAATTTATCCAGCAAAGCTATCATTTAGAGTTGAAGGACAGATAAAGAGCTTCCCAGACAAAAATAAGCTAAAGGAATTGGAGGGACTTCTTTAAGAAGAAAAAAAACATGTATCAAAAACAGGAATAAAGAATGATAACCACTACATTCCTATCAATAAACACCTTAAATGGAAAAGAATTAAGTGCTCCAACCAAAAGACAGAGTGGCTAAAAGGATAAGAAAACAAAACCCCTGCATTTGAAAAGGAAAGAGATGGAAAAATATTGCTTTGATGGACCTAGAAGGT
>NW_006432579.1:0-836 GCF_000325575.1 Pteropus alecto | reverse complement strand
GGTTTTGATTTGCATTTCCCTAGTAGCTAGTGATGATGAGCATCTTTTCAAATATTTATTGGCAATATCTACTATGGAGAAGTGTATGTTCAGGTCCTCTGCCCATTTTTTGATTGGATCATTTGATTTTTGTAGTTATCGAGTTGTATGAGTTCTTTGTATATTTTGGATATTAGGTCCTTATCGGAGGCATTGCTTGCAAATATATTTTCTTATTTGAATGATTCTCTCTTTACCTTGTTGATCATTTCTTTTGATGAGCAGAAGCTTTTTAGTTTCATGTAGTTCCATTCATTTATTTTAGCTTTTACTTCCCTTGCTTTTGAGGTCAAATTCATAAAATCCTCTTTAAGTCCAAGTTCCTTGAATTTAGTTCCTATGTTTTCTTCTATGCATTTTATTGTTTCAGGCCTTATATTCAAGTCCTTATCCACTTTGAGTTAATTTTGGTGTGTAGTAATAGAAACAGTCTAATTTCATTCTTTGCAGGTGGCTTTCCAGTTTTCCCAGCATCAATGATTGAAGAGGCTTTCCTTTTTCCACTGAATGTTTTTGGCTTTTTTGTCGAAAATTATTTGCCCATATAAATATGGGTTGACTTTTGGACTCTCTGTTCTATTGCACTGGTTCGTGTGCCTGTTAGGCTGCCAATACCATGCTGTTTTGATTATTGTTGCTTTGTAGTATAATTTGCAGTCAGGCAGTGTGATGCTTCCAGCCTCCTTCTTTTTTCTCAGGATGGCTTTGGCAATTTGGGCTCTTTTGTACTTCCGTACATATCTGATGATATTTTGATCTATGTTTTTAAAAAAATGCCAATGGGATTTTGATGGGGA
>NW_006432578.1:0-350 GCF_000325575.1 Pteropus alecto | reverse complement strand
TGTGAGTGTGAGTGTGCACGCACACGTGTGAGTATGTGTGCGTGCGTGCGTGTGCACATGTGTATGAGTTGTGTGTGTGTGCGTGCATGCATGTGTGTAGTGTGTGCGTGTGTGCACGAGGGTGCGAGCGTGTGTGTGTGCGCGTGTGTGTGCGCGCATGTGTATGAGTTGTGTGTGTGTGTGCATGTGTGTGCACACATGCATGTGTGTAGTGTGCATATATGCACATGAGGGTGCAAGCATGTGTGTGCATGCGTGCACATGAGGGTGCACGTGAGTGTGTGTGCGTGCGTGTGCGTGTGTGCGTGTGCGTGCAGGCCTCCTCCCAGTATCACGTGTCCTTTCGTCTC
>NW_006432577.1:0-1908 GCF_000325575.1 Pteropus alecto | reverse complement strand
ATCAGTGAAGGAAGTTACACCATTCTCTAATGCATAAGAGAAGTGTCAAAGAACACTTGGAATAAAGATCGTTCTAAAGTAACATCTTTCTAAAAAAAAATGCTAGAAAAACACACGATTTTTTTAGTTAGACTTTTGTAATCTCCACTTGAAAATGGACCTGCTGATGACATCAAAAAATCCCGAACTAGAAACTTTGGGATCTAATTTCTTCACATGATTTACTTTAGAACCCTTTACATATGATTAAGTTCAAATACATATTCACTCTTGAGCTATTACACCCAAGAATAGCACAAAATTTAAAATATTGCCTGTACTTCAGAAAACAAAAAAAAAAAAAAACTGGACTTTTACATATTTCATGCTCTTGGTAGCTTTGTCTTGCAGTTCATTCCACAAATCTAACAACTAGTCTGTGAGTAAAGCAAAGAACATATTCAATGAGGCATTTGCAATGATTTGGATCTACAGAAAGAGCCCCCATTGGCATAGACCGCACTCAAGGCTTGTATTTTGCCACAGCTATAAGACTCAATCTCACAGTAAAGTGCTTCCCTGGTGCACACTTGTACACAGCAGCCAAGTCCTGCAATTCCTTCACGTGTGTTCTTTCCTCCAAGAACGAGATTGGACTTTCTTGCTTGAACTTTCCTGCAGCTCGCCCCTGGTTAGCTGTTTGGCAGCAATAAGGGCGTAGGAGGAAGCTCATGAGGAGGACAAATATTGCATGACAACTTCTTCAAATGAGGTGATAGTGCGGTGTCTAGGGAAGTCTGTTTCTTCCTCTCTTTCAAAGAAGAGGAAGCTACTTAGGACAACCAAGAGGATGCGAGATCATTTGTAACTCCATGGTTCTCACCCTTCCCCATGCAAAGGTGCCTATTTTAGATCTCAGAACCAGACTCTTTCTCTGCCAGAACACTGCTTCAACAAAAAAAATCTTGGTGAGGTTGCACCTTCAGTGTTATCTTTGCAGTTTTACCATCTTTATTATAAAATTCTAAACCAGAAAAAAACTCACAATCTCTGTCTGCCAGATTGATATGTGGCGGCAGTAGCCATGAGATTCTGGGGTCAAATATATGGTAATGGAAGGACATTTAACTTTGGGTGGTGAACACAGAATGCAATGTACATACGATGTATTGAATTGTACACTTGAAACCTGTACAGTATTATTAACCTATGTCATTCCAATATGTTTAATAAAAAAAATAAAATTTTTTAAAAACTAAAAATGCATGTTCATTAAACATATTAGAGTGAGTGTATATGGGGAGGCACCTAAATTGAATCCAAAATGCACCCTTTTTCATATATTCTTGTCTTGAAACAGAAGAAAACTTCAACTAAAACTCTACCAACTGGAACCTACTCCTGTACAACTTGCAAGAGCAGAATCAAACTATACCAGCTGTGATCAGTGGTAAACTGTTTCAGATGGATTAACCTTGAAATTCACAGAATCTGGAAAAAAAAGAGTAATGTATATATATCACCAGAGTTCACTGTGTAATTCACAGGTTTCCATTTCTGCACAGAGAAATAGATTACCTTTTTCTCAAGCTAAAGAAATTTTAAAGTCCCTGGTATGATAAATTTCATACAAATTGTGTCATCTTAATATAATTTAGTAATTTATAGGTAGATATAGAAGTTCCACATTTAAAAAATACTTATATTGACTTTTCTTTGTGGATACAAATACAAGTAAAAAAAATTGAAATCAGAAAGATTCTTAGTGATCATGTTAGTTAGAGACTATGATATTGACAGAGGGTGACAAAAGGCAGTATCCATCTCCATTGATTTAATACATTTTTCATCCGAATATTTCAGTCTCTCTCAAGTTACTCTCTTCACTGGATTTTTAAAACTTACTAAAATAATTCAGACTTGCGATGT
>NW_006432576.1:0-361 GCF_000325575.1 Pteropus alecto | reverse complement strand
TGATTATTGTCGCTTTGTAGTATAGTTTGAAGTCGAGCAAAGTAATGCCTCCGCCTTTGTTCATTTTTCTCATGATGGTTTGATGATTTGGGGTCTTTTGTGCTTCCATAAAAATCTGATGTTTTTTTGGTTCTATTTCTTTAAAATATACTGTTGGGATTTTAATGGAGATTGCATTAAACCTTTATAATGTTTTAAGTAATAAGGTCATTTTAACTATGTTGATTCTTCCAATCCAAGAACACGGAATATCTTTCCATTTCTTTGTAACTTCTTTGATTTCTTTTAATAAGGTCTTATAATTCTCATTATACAGGTGCTTACTGCTAGGCATTTTATTCTTTTTGTTGCAATTGCAAAA
>NW_006432575.1:0-591 GCF_000325575.1 Pteropus alecto | reverse complement strand
TGGGCGGTGGACTGGGAGAAACAAAAAAGCTGCCTATAGCAGCTGCTGGAGCTCCCTGTAGGAGGAGGGGGAGGGGAGAAAGACCAGGGCATTCTCTGAACAGCCCTACCTGGAAGTGCAGTGAGCACCACGAGCCTACGGCAAGGCCCAGTCATCAGGGCAGAAAGCAGAGAAGCAGGACGGCAAAGAAACAACAGTTGATTTTTACCAGCCACGGTTACAAAACCGAGGCTAAGCTGCAGTCCCTAATCCCTAACCCACATGGCCCTTCCCCCCATACCCTCCAAATAGAATACCTCAGAGCCCCAGGGCAATCTGAGCAGATGCTACCAAAATTTTCACTAACACTGACAGGAACTGACACTGAGAGTAACAAGCATGATTAAAGATATACAAGAGAAAAAAAAGGCATTATTAAGGCTACATATATATAGCAGGGATCCAAGAGGCTTAGACTCCAACTACTGGAAACCAAAAGAAAAATGCCATCTTTGCAACAGGCTAGAGAGACCATTATATAGCAAATCTTCTTTCTAAAAAAAAAAAAAAAGCAGACCACACTTCTATTAATGCCCAGGCAGAGAAATAGTC
>NW_006432574.1:0-753 GCF_000325575.1 Pteropus alecto | reverse complement strand
CTAAAGAAAAAAGAGAAAGGACACAAATAAAAAAATCAGGGATGAAATAGGCAAAATTATGACTGATATTGCAGAAATACAGAGGATCATACAAGAAAGCTATGAAAAAGTATATAACACCAAATTTAATAATCTAGAAGAAATAGACCAGTACTTAGAAAAATACAACCTTCCTAGACTGAATCGAGATCTAGAAAATCTAAATAGACTGATCAACAAAATGCAAATTGACACAATCATCAAAAACCTACCAAAAAGTAAAAGTACAGCACCAGATGGCTTCACCAGTGAATTCTACTAAACATTCAAAGATTTAATACCTATTCTCCTTAAACTCTTCCAAAAAATTGAAGAGGAGGCAATACTTCCCAACTTATTTTTTGAGGGCAATAATACCCTGTTATCAAAACCTGGTAAGGATCACATACAAAAAAAGAAAACTACAGATCAATATCTCTCATAAACACAGATGCAAAAATCCTAAATAGGATACTAGCGAACTGAATGCAGCAACATATTAAAAAGATTATACACCACGATCAAGTGGGCTTCATCCCAGGGGTACAGGAATGGTTCATCATATGCAAATTGATTAATGTGATACACCACATAAACAAATTAAAAAATAAGAATCATATAATCATATCAATAGATGTAGAAAAAGCCTTCGACAAGATACAGCACCTATTTATGATCAAAACATTTAATAAAATAGATTTAGAAGGAAAATACTTTAATATAATAAAGGCCATA
>NW_006432573.1:0-333 GCF_000325575.1 Pteropus alecto | reverse complement strand
TTTTGTTGTTGTTGTTGTTTGTTCGTTTGTTTAATATGGGATCTGAGAGGCTCATTCGAGACAATTCCTGCTCTGTTCTGTGGCCTCAGGGAATTTAGAGTGATTCACAATAACTGCCCTTTCCTTTCCTAGTGAGCTGATGATCCTGTAAATTGGTGTGCATTTTGTGTGGGGTGTGTGTGTGTGTGTGTGTGTGTGTGTGTGTGTGTGATGTGTGATTAGGGTGCCTTCACAAAGCATCTTAAAATTGATTGTAATTTTGCTTACACTGCATCACGTGGCAGAACTGAGTTCATCATAATTAAGATGAACAAGGTTTGCGATTCATCATCG
>NW_006432572.1:0-666 GCF_000325575.1 Pteropus alecto | reverse complement strand
AATCCTCTTTAAGTCTAAAGTCCTTGAGTTTAGTTGCTTTGTTTTCTTCTATATATTTTATTGTTTCAGATCTTATATTCAAGCCCATAATCCATTTTAAGTTAATTTTAGTGTGTGGTGATAGACAACACTCTACTTTAATTCTTTTGCAGATAGCTTTCCAGTATTCACAGCACCATTTATTGAAGAAGGTTTCCTTTCTCCACTGTATGTTTTTGGCTTTTTGTCAAAAATTATTCGCCCATATAAAGATGGGTTTATTTCTGGACTCTCAATTCTGTTCCACTGGTCCATGTGTCTGTTTTTCTGCCAATACCATGCCATTTGATTACTGTCATTTTGTAGTATCATTTGAAGTCAAGCAGAGTGATGCTTCCAGCCTTGTTCCTTTTTCTCAGGGTGACTTTGGCAATTTGGGTTCTTTTGTGGTTCCATAAAAATCTGATGATTTTTTTGTTCTATTCTTTTAAAAAATGCTGATGGGATTTTGATGGAGATTGCATTAAATATGTATAAAGCTTTAGGTAATATGGTCATTTTAACTATGTTGATTCTTCCAATCCAAGAACATGGAATATCTTTCCATTTCTTTGAATCTTCTTTGATTTTTTTTAAATAGGGTCTTATACTTTTCATTATATAGATTCTTCACATGTTTCGTTAGAT
>NW_006432571.1:0-1025 GCF_000325575.1 Pteropus alecto | reverse complement strand
CCTTTATTATGTTAAGGTACTTTCCTTCTATATTTTGTTAAGTGTTTTGATCATAAATAAAGCTGTATCTTGTTGAAGGCTTTTTCTGCATCTATTGATATGATCATGTGATTCTTTTTTAATGTTTTTATGGTGTATCACATTAATTGATTTGCATATGTTGTACCATCCCTGTGCCCCTGGGATAAAGCCCACTTGATCGTGGTGTATAATCTTTTTAATATGTTGCTGTATTCAGTTCACTAGTATCTTATTTAGGATTTTTGCATCTGTATTCATGAGAAGTATTGGTCTGTAGTGTGTGTGTGTGTGTGTGTGTGTGTGTGTGTGTGTGTGTGTGTGTGTGTGTTATCCTTACCAGGTTTTGGTATCAAGGTAATATTGGCCTCATAAAATGAGTTGGGAAGTATTGCCTCCTTTTCAAATTTTTGGACGAATTTGAGGAGAATAGCTATTAAATCTTCTTCGAATGTTTGGTAGAGTTCACTGGTGAAACCGTCTGGTCTTGGACTTTTACATTTTGGTAGGTTTTTGATGATTGTTTCAATTTCTGTAATGCTGATCAATCCATTGAGATTTTCCATTTTCTTCTTGGTTATTTCTAGGAAGGTTGCATTTTTCTAAGTACTGGTCCATTTCTTGTAGGTTATTAAACTTGGTGTTATATACTTTTTCATAGTATTCTTGTATGATCCTTTGTATTTCTGCAGTGTCTGTCATAATTTCCACTCTTTCATCCCTGATTTTGTTTATTTGTGTCCTCTTTTTTCTTTAGTGAGTCTAGCCAGGGGTTTGTCGATTTTATTAACCTTCTCAAAGAACCAACTCCTTGTTGCATTTTTCTGTTTTTTTGTTTTCAATTTCATTTATTTCTGCTCTAATTTTGATTATTTCTTTCCTTCTGCTGACTTTAGGCCTCATTTGTTCTTCCTTTTCTAGTTTTATAAGATGAAGTATTAGGTTATTTGGGCTTATTCTTGTTTTTGGAATTAAGCTTGTAATGATATGAACTTTCTTCTTATGAC
>NW_006432570.1:0-775 GCF_000325575.1 Pteropus alecto | reverse complement strand
AAGTCAGCAGAAGGAAAGAAATAATTAAACTTAGAATGTAAATAAATAAAATCGAAAATAAACAAACAAAAAAATAGAAAAAATAAAAGCAACAAAGAACTGGTTCTTTGAGAAGTTTAATAAAATTGGAAAACCCCTGGCTAAACTCACTAAAGAAAAAAGAGAAAGGACACAAATAAGCAAAATCAGAGATGAAAGGGGAAATTACAACTAACATTGCAGAAATACAAAGAATCATTAAAGAATACTATGAAAACACCAAATTTAATAACCTAGAAGAAATGGATCAGTACTTAGAAAAATACACTCTTCCTAGATTGAACCAAGAAGAAATGGAAAACCTAAATAGACCGATCAGCAGTATGGAAATTGAAACAATTATCAAAAACCTACGAAAAAGTAAAGTCCGGGACCAGATGGCTTTACTAGTGAATTCTACCAAACATTCAAAGAAGATTTAATACCTATTCTCCTCAAACTCTTCCAAAAAATCAAAAAGAGGTCATACTTCTCAACTCATTTTATGAGGCCAATATTACTCTGACATCAAAACCTGGTAAAGATAACACAAAAAAAGAAAACTACAGACCAATATCTCTCATGAACACATATGCCAAAATCCTAAATAAGATACTAGTGAACCGAATGCAGCAACATATTAAAAAGATTATACACCATGATCAAGTGGGCTTCATCCCAAGGGCAGAGGGATGGTTCAACATGCATGAATTAATTAATGTGATACAGCACATAAACAAATAAAAAATAGGAATCA
>NW_006432569.1:0-623 GCF_000325575.1 Pteropus alecto | reverse complement strand
CTGACAGTGGGGTATTTAGGTCCCCTAGTATGATATTTTTTGGTCTGTTTCTTCCTTTAGTTCTGTTAGTAATTGCTTTACGTATTTCGGAGCTCTCTGATTGGGAGCATAGATATTAATAAGTGTTTTGTATTCTTGGTGTATAATTTCCTGTATCATTATGAATTGTCCCTAAGTGTCTTTATTTACCTTTTTTATTTTGAAGTCTATTTCATCCAATATTAGTACCACTACTTCCGCTTTTCTCTGAATACCATTTGCTTGAAATATCATTTTCCACCTTTTCACTTTGATTTTACTTCTGATCTAAGATGTGTCTCGTGGAGGTAGCATATTGTTGGTTTTTCTTTTTCTTATCCAATCGGTAACTCTGTGCCTTTTTATTGGTGAGTCCAGTTCCAACAGAACATCAATAAGGAAATAACATCCTTAAATGACACACTAGACCAACTTTACATTTAGAGTGATTATTGAAACATGAAGTTTTCCTATAACCATTTTATCTTTTGCTTTCTGGTAGCTTGGCGTTTCCATTGCTTCCTTGTCCTTGTGTTTCTACCTGTCTGTTTGTTTTTTTAATTTTGTTTTTTATTTTTTTAATTTTTTTTTTTAAATTTTGTTTT
>NW_006432568.1:0-638 GCF_000325575.1 Pteropus alecto | reverse complement strand
GAAGACACAAAAAATTGGAAAGATATTCCATGTTCTTGGACTGGAAGAATTAAAATAGTTAAAATGACCATATTACCTAAAGCATTATAAAGATTTAATGCAGTCCCCATCAGAATCCCATCGGCATTTTTTAAAGATAGAACAAAGAATCATCAGATTTGTATGGAAGCACAAAAGACTCCGAATTGCCAATACATCCTGAGAGAAAAGAACAAGGCTGGAGACATCACTCTGCCTGACTTCAAATTATACTACAAAGCGACAATAATCAAAAAGGCATGGTATTGGCAGTAAAACAGACACACAGACCAGTGGAACAGAATTGAGAGTACAGAAGTAAACCCATATTTACATGGGCAAATAATTTTCGACATAAAAAGTGACAGAAGTGCCAAAAACATACAGTGGAGAAAGAAAAGCCTCTTCAATAAATGGTGCTGGGAATACTGGAAAGCCACCTGCAAAAGAATGAAAGTAGACTGTTGTCTATCATCACACACCAAAATTAACTCAAAATGGATTAAGGACCTGAATATAAGACCTGAAACAATAAAATGCATAGAGAAAAACAGGAACTAAACTCAAGGACTTTGGAGTTGAAGTGGATTTTATAAATTTGACCTCAAAAGCAAGGGAAG
>NW_006432567.1:0-1165 GCF_000325575.1 Pteropus alecto | reverse complement strand
TTGATGGGGATTGTATTAAATCTGTATAATGCTTTTGGTAATAGGGTCTTTTTAACTATGTTGATTCTTCCAATCCAAGAACGTGAAAAATCTTTCCATTTCTTTGTATATTCTTGGATTTCTTTTAATAGGGTCTTATAGTTTTCATTATATGGGTCCTTCACATGTTTAGTTGAATTTATTCCTAGGTACTTTATTTTTTGTTGAAATTGCAAAAGGAATTATTTTTTCCACTTCTTTTTCTGATGCTTCATTATTAGAGTATAGGAAAGCTATGGATTTTTGAACGTCGATTTTGTATCCATAAATTTACTGTATTTACTTATTGTTTCTATTAGTATTCTTGTGGAGTCTTCAGGTTTTCTGTATAGAGAATCATGCCATCTGCAAATAGTGACAGTTTGATTTCTTTGTTTCCTATTTGGATGCCTTTTATATCTTTCTCTTGCCTGATTGCATTTGCTAGGGCATCCAATGTTATATTGAGTAACAGTGCCAATAGTGGACAGCCTTTACTTGTTCCTGATCTTAGAGAGAAAGTTTTTAGTTTTTCACCATTAAGTATAATGTTGGCTGAAGATTTGTCATAGATGGCCTTTATTATGTTAAGGTACTTTCCTTCTATACCAATTATATGAAGTGTTTTGACCATAAGTGGATGCTCTATCTTGTCGAAGTCTTTTTCTGCATCTATTAATATGATCATATGATTCTTAATTTTTAATTTGTTTATGTGGTGTATCATATTAATCGATTTGCATATGTCAAACCATCCCTGCACCTGTGGGATGAAGCCTACTTGTTTGTGGTATACAATCTTTTTAATATATTGCTGTATTTGGTTCGCTAGTATCTTATTTGGAATTTTTGCATCTCTGTTCATGAGAGATATTGGGCTGTAGTATTCTTTTTTGCATTATCTTTACTAGGTTTTGGTATCAGTGTAATATTGCTCTCATAAAATGAGTTGGGAAGTACTGCCTCTTCGATTTTTTGGAAGAGTTTGTGGAGAATTCACTGGTGAAGCCATCTGGTCCTGGACTTTTAATTTTTGGTAGGTTTTTGATGATTGTTTCAATTTCCATACTACTGATCACTCTTTTTAGATTTTCTGGAACTTCTTGGTTCAATCTAGGAAGATTGTATATTTCTAAGGACTGGTCCA
>NW_006432566.1:0-287 GCF_000325575.1 Pteropus alecto | reverse complement strand
CATCATGCATTTTGTCTGTAAGATTATTTCTGTTTCTGGGGTCCGTGTCCACGAATTTGCCGGTCAGGATATTTAAATGAGAGATGACATAGTATTTGGTTACAGACACTACATGTGAGCAATTTTGATAGATGGGATGTTGGATGTATTCACACGTTGGGGTGAAACCATATGGGATGTTTGATGATGAAAACAGATTTTAGTTCTCGATTGAAGGAAGGATAGGAAACCATACTAACCCAAGTTGTAAATACATTTTCGTGCTTTAGGTCAGTAGTTATTATATG
>NW_006432565.1:0-2589 GCF_000325575.1 Pteropus alecto | reverse complement strand
GAAGGGGCAAAAGGAGAAACCGTCCAGACAGACACATAACTCTCTTTACCCTGTCCTACAGGAACTCCCTGAAGATCCCGAGATCACTACTCCTCCCCCTTATTCCCCTCGTAACCCGTTCCTGTCTCCGTCCAGCCAGGAGGCAGAACCTCTCTGGAGCCCTCCCCATACCCACACTGGAGCTGTGTATCGGCCCCCACAAGACCCTGACCCTGCTCCTGATTCCTCGAACCAGGCAGAAGTCCTGTCCTCGCTCTGGCAATTGGCACCCCCAGTTAGGGGAGAAACCCAGAGGCCATTCATGGTCTATGTCCCTTTCTCCATCAGCAATCTGTACAATTGGAAACACCAGAACCCCTCATTCTCAGACAAACCCCAGAGATTAATCTCTCTCCTAGAGACCGTTTTCTTTACCCACCAGCTGACTTGGGATGATTGTCAGCAAATTCTCCAGGTCCTGTTTTACCTCAGAAGAACAGGGATGAATCCTGAGGGAGGCTGCAAGGATGGTATTAGAGCCCAACGGGCAGCCTTCCACCAATTCGGCCCACGTCCAGCATGTTTTCCCAAATACCCGTCTGCCTTGGGACCCCAACACCGACCAAGGTAAGGAACCTCTCCAACGGTATCGCCAACTTCTGCTCCAGGGCCTCCAGTATGCTGCCCAATGACCCATTAACTTATCTAAGGTAAACGAGGTCATCCAAGCCAAGGATGAATCACTGACGGCGTTCCTTTAGAGTCGTATTGGATATATACCCCTAATGACCCAGAGGACCCTAATAATAGGAAGGCTGTAAATTTAGCCTTTGTCAGTCAGTCAGACCCAGATATTAGAAAGAAACTGCAGAGGATGGAAAGGTTTGAAGGAAAGAACCTGTCTGAACTGGTTGAGGTAGCCCAACGAGTATTCAACAATAGAGATGAGGTAGATATAGCACAGACAAAAAAGATGACCAGGTCCTGCTTGCGACCATGGAAGGAGCCAATCCAAAGGGCCCTGTCCTCTAGTTGGATGGAGGCTATTCTGAGGATACCCCAGCCGCGCACCAAGAGACAAGTTCGAGAGTTCCTGGGAGCAGTAGTTTACTGCAGGCTTTGGATTCCGGGGTTCACAGAAATAGCTAAGCCCCTGTATACCAGAACCGGAAGGAAAGGAGAGGACCTAGCCTGGGGAATGGAAGAAAGGAAGGCATTTGAAGCCCTGAAGGCAGCCCTAACCACAGCCCCTGCATTAGCCCTGCCTAACCTGGAAAAGCCATTCCAGCTCTTTGTTACCGAGGTGCGGGGAATCGCGAAAGGGCTCCTGACGGAGACCCTAGGACGCTGGAAGCGACCAGTCACATACCTCTCCAAAAGATTGGACTACGTGGCAGCAGGATGGCCCAACTGTTTGAGGGCAGTCGCTGCCACTGCAATCCTCACTAAGGAAGCCCTAAAATTGACACTAGAGCAGACCCTCCAGATCATTGCCCCACACGCAGTTGAGTCAGTGCTTCGCAGTCCATCAGACCGGTGGATTTCCAATGCTCGAATTACCCAGTATCAGGTCCTGCTTCTCAACCCACTTCACATGCCGTTCCTGAAAACTGCCGCACTCAACCCAGCCACCCTACTGCCTGACGATAATCCCCACCAACTCCTACATGACTGTCTTGAGGTCCTAGAAAACGTCACCTGCACCAGACCGGACCTGACAGACAGCCCTTGGCCGAACCTGGACATTACTCTATTTACGGATGGGAGTAGCTTCGTCTCAGAAGGAGTCCATTATGCCGGGGCTGCAGTGGTTACCACCGAGACTGTCATCTGGGCACAAGCCCTAAGCCATGGAACTTCAGCTCAGCGGGCTGAACTAGTAGCAGTGACTCAAACTCTGTGGTGGGGTAAAAACAAAACTGTTAATATGTATACGGACAGCAGGTATGCCTTTGCCATGGCACATGTACATGGGGCGTCATATCAGGAAAGGGGGCTACTGACCTCGGGAGGAAAAGAAATCAAGAATAAGGAAGAAATACTAGCCCTGATTGAGGCAATTTGGCTGCCAAAGAAAGTGGCAATCATCCACTGCCCAGGGCACCAGAACTCGGGATCTGAGGTAGCACGAGTCAACTCCTTCGCTGATCAGACAGCAAAGGAGGCTGCCCGAAAACCAGTGGGGCCAACTGACATTCTGCCGGCCTTACCGCCCAGAGTGCTAACAGACATCCCTACCTACATTCCAGGGGAAGTTGAACTATGCAACAAGCTGGGACGGACCTTTCCCTGTCATATTCACGAGACCCACCACGGTCGAGGTAGCTGGGTGCTGTCATTAGATTCGCCATACTAGGATCAAGGCTGCGCATCCAACACAGACATCGGAACAATGGACCCTGCGTCAGTCAGAAGACCCACTAAAGATAAGACTTTCAAGGGTTCAGACTGGACCATCTTAATTGTCTCTATCTTCCTACATGTCACTCACTGTCACTCCAGCAATCCTCACCAGCCCCAAGTGTATAGATGGGAGTTAACTAGAACTGAGACGGGCGTTATTATTTCCACAGCAAATACCTCTAGCCAACCTATTTTCAATGTAGATCT
>NW_006432564.1:0-476 GCF_000325575.1 Pteropus alecto | reverse complement strand
ATACATATACATATATATATGTGTGTATATATATAGTAGTCCATTTTCTTCTGCGTTTATCTCCCTTCCCCTTTGCGAATTTGGATTTATGAATCCTCCCTTTTTCAATCACTGTTGTCTCAGTTTGTCCCTATATATGTTGAACGTTCATTATTATCTTGCTATAGCAAATCTCTTCTCGTTCTTTAAGCTTATAATGCCCTGTTCTTAGTAAGGGTTGCACTCCTCTGTTTCTATTTGCCTGCTAGTCGCTTTCCTACTATTTATGTATTTTTTCTGTCATTTTGTTTTAGGTGAGCTGACCCCTTTCAGTATTTCCTGCAATGTAGGCTTCATAGTGGAAAAGTCCCTCGATTTTTCTATATCTGGAGAGGTCTTTATTTCTCCTTCATATCTAAAAGTGTTCTTTTCTGGAAACATTATTCTTGGCTGGTAGTTCTTTTAATATTTTGAATATTTGATTCCACTCCTTTGTG
>NW_006432563.1:0-1356 GCF_000325575.1 Pteropus alecto | reverse complement strand
TTTTGCAATTGCAACAAAAAGAATAAAATACATAGTAATAAATTTAACAAAACATAATGAAAACTACAAGACCTTATTAAAAGTAATCGAAGAAGATACAAAGAAATGGAAAGATATTCCATGTTCCTGAATTGGAAGAATCAACATAGTTAAAACTACCTAATTACCTAAAGCATTATACAGATTAAGACAATTCCCATCAAAATCTCATCGGCAAATTTTAAGAAATCGAAAAACAAAAAAATCATCAGATTTGCATGGAAGCACAAAAGATTCTGAATTGCCAAAGCCATCCTGAGAACAAAGAACAAGGCTGGAGACATCACTCTGCCCAACTTCAAATTATACTACAAAGCAACAGTAATCAAAACGGCATGGTATTGGCAGCAAAATAGACACACGGACCAGTGGAACAGAATCGACAGTCCAGAAGTAAACCCACATTTATAGAGACAAATAATTTTCGACAAAAAAAGCCAAAAACGTACAGTGGAGAAAGAAATGCCTCTTCAATAAAAGGTGTTGGGAAAACTGGAAAGCCACCTGCAAAAGAATGAAACTAGACTGTTTTCTATCACCACACACCAAAATTAACTCAAAATTGATTAAGAACTTGAATATAAGACCTGAAACAATAAAATGTATAGAAGAAAACATAAGAACTAAACTAAAGGACCTTGGACTTAATGAGGATTTTATGAATTTGACCTCAAATGCAAGGGAAGTAAAAGCAAAAATAAATGAATGGGACTACATCAAACTAAAAAGCTTCCGCTCAGCAAAGAAACTGTCAATAAGGTAAAGAGACAATCATCCGAATGGGTAAATATATTTGCAAGCAACGCCTCCGATAATGTCTAATATCCAAAATTTACCAAGAACTCATACAACTTAATAACAACAACAACAACAACAACAACAACAACAACAAAAACGATCCAATTAAAGAAACCGGCAGATGACCTGAACAGACACTTCTCCCTAGAGGACATAGAAATGGCCAACAAATATATGAAAAGATGCTCAACATCACTAGCTATTAAGTAAATGCAAATCAAAACCACAATATGATGCCATCTCAAACTTGTTAGAATAGCTATAATCAACAGGACAAGTAATAACAAATGTTGCAGAGGATGTGGAGAAATAGGAATCCTCATACACTGCTGATGAGATGGCAAATTGGTACAGCCACTATGGAATATTGTATGGAGGTTCCCCGAAAAACCAAGAATTGATCTATCATATGATCTAGCAATCCCTGTACTGGGTATTTACCCTAAAGACTTGAAAACTCATATCCTAAAAAAATATTTGCACTCCAATATTCATAGCAGCATTATTCACAATGGCCAG
>NW_006432562.1:0-412 GCF_000325575.1 Pteropus alecto | reverse complement strand
TGTGGTGATAAACAGCAGTCTAGTTTCATTCTTTTACCAGGTAGCTTTTCATTTTTCCCAGCACCATTTATTGAAGAGGCTTTCCGTTTCTCCACTGTATGTTTTTGGCTTTTTTGTTGAAAATTATTTGCCCATATAAATATGGGTATACTGTGGGACTCTCGATTCTGTTCCACTGGTCCGTGTGTCTGTTTTGCTGCCAGTTCCATGCCGTTTTGATTACTGCCTCTTTGTAGTATAATTTGAAGTCGGGCGGATGATGCCTCCAGCCTCATTCTTTTTTCTCAGGATGGTTTTGGCTATTCGAGGTCTTTTGTGCTTCCATACAAATCTGATGACTTTTCGTTCCACTTCTTTAAAAAATGATGATGGGATTCTGATGGGGATTGCGTTAAATCTGTATAATGCTTTA
>NW_006432561.1:0-903 GCF_000325575.1 Pteropus alecto | reverse complement strand
CCCTAATAGCTAGCAATGATGAGCATCTTTTCATAATATATTTGTCCATTTGTATGTCCTCTGAGGAGAAGTGTCTGTTCAGGTCCTCTGCCCATTTTTTGATTGGATCGTTTGTTCTTTTTGTTGTTGTTATTGAGTTATATAAGTTCTTTGTATATTTTGGATATTAGGCCCTTGCCCTTATCGGAGGTGTTGCTTGCAAATATATTTCCCCATTCGGATGATTGTCTCTTTATCTTGTTGATAGTTTCTTTGGCTGAGGAGAAGCTTTTCAGTTTGATGAGGCCCCATTCATTTATTTTTGCTCTTACTTCCCTTGCCTTTGAAGTCTATTTCATAAAAATCCTCTTTAAGCCCAAGGTCCTTGAGTTTAGTTCCTAGATTTTCTTCTATGCATTTTATTATTTTAGGTCTTCAGGTCCTTAATCCATTTTGAGTTAATTTTAGTGTGTGGTGATAGACAACAGTCTAGTTTCATTCTTTTGTAGGTGGCTTTCCAGTTTTCCCAGTACCACTTATTGAAAAGGCTTTCTTTTCTCCACTGTATACTTTTGGCGTTTTTGTCGAAAATTATTTGCTCACATAAATATGGGTTTACTTCTGGACTGTCAATTCTGTTCCACTGGTCCATGTATCTATTCTTCTGCCAATACAATGCCATTTTGATTACTGTTGCTTTGTAGTATAATTTGAAGTCGGGTAGAAGGCTGCCTCAACCCTTGTTCTTTTTTCTTAGGATGGCTTTAGCAATTCGGGGTTTTTTATGCTTCCATACAAATCTGATGACTTTTTGTTTTATTTCTTTAAAAAATGCCAATGGGATTTTGATGGTGAATGCATTAAATCTGTATAATGCTTTAGGTAATACCGTCATTTTAACTATGTTGATTCTTCCAATCCAAG
>NW_006432560.1:0-835 GCF_000325575.1 Pteropus alecto | reverse complement strand
CCGAATACAGCAACATATTTAAAAGATTATACACCCTGATCAAGTGGGCTTCATCCCAGGGGAGCAAGGATAGTTCAAAATATGCAAATCAATTAATGTGATACACCACAGAAACAAATTTTAAAACGAGATTCGTATGATCATATCAATAGATGCAGAAAACGCCTTCGACAAGATAAAGCATCCATTTATGATGAAAACACTTAACAAAATCAGTATAGAAGGAAAGTACCTTAACATAATAAAGGCCATATATGACAAACCCTCAGCTAACATTATACTTAATGGCGAAAAACTAAAAACCTTCTCTCTAAGATCAGGAACAAGTCAAGGCTGTCCACTATTGCCACTGTTATTCAGTATAACATTGGAGGTCCTAGCTAGTGCAATCTGACAAAAAAAAGATATAAAAAGGCATCCAAATAAAAATGAAGAAGTCAAACTGTCACTATTTGCAGATGACATGATTCTCTGTGTAGAAAACCTTAAGGACTCAACGAGAACACTACTAGAAGCAATAAGCAAATACAGTAAAGATTCTGGATAAAAAATCAATGTTTAAAAATCCATAGCATTCATATATGGTAAAGTTTCTGGATAAAAAAAATCAATCGATGTTTAAAAATCCATAGCATTCATGTACTCTAATAATGAAATGTCAGAAAAAGAAGTGGAAAAATAATCCCTTTGAATTTGCAACAAAAAGAATAAAATGCCTAGGAATAAATCTAAGGAAACATGTGAAGGACCTATATAATGAAAACTACAACACCCTATTAAAAGAAATCAAAGCAGATATGGAGAAATTGAAAGATATTCCATGTTCTTGGATTGG
>NW_006432559.1:0-1461 GCF_000325575.1 Pteropus alecto | reverse complement strand
GATGAAATAGACTTCACAATAAAAAAGGTAAAGAATGATAGTGAGGGGCACTTCATAATGATAAAGGGAATCATGCACCAAGAAGACACAACACTTATTAATATCTATGCTCCCAATTAGGGAGCCCCAAAATATGTAAAGCATTTATTAACAGAAATAAAGTTTCGAGAAACAGAGCAAAACACTATTGTAGTAGGGGACCTAAATACTCCACTGTTGGATATGGACAGATCATCCAAATAGAAAAGCAATAAGGAAACACCCTCTTTAAATAATACATTAGAACACCTGGACATAATTGACATTTGCAGAACCCTTCTCAAAGACTGAGCACATACTGGGAACAGAAAGAGCCTCAACAAATATGAGGGTTGAAATCATACCAACCATATTCTCTGATCATAATCTTCTTTGAAGCTAGAAATAAACTGTAGAAAGAAAGTGAGAAGAACCACAGATATTTGGAGATTAATCAATATGCTACTAAAGAATGACTAGGTCAGAGAAAAAATAAAAAGAGAGTTCAAGAGTTACATAGAAATGAATGATAATGATAATAGAATATATTGAAACTTTTAGGACATGGCAAAGTCAACATAAGAGGAAAGTTCATATCATTATAGGCTTATCTCAAAAACAAGAACGAGCCCAAATAAACAACCTAATGCTTCATCTTTAAAAAACTAGAAAAGGAAGAACAAATGAAGCCTAAAGTCAGCAGAAGGAATGAAATCATCAAAATTAGAGCAAAAATTAATGAAATTGAAAACAAAACAACAAAAATAGAAAAAAAATGCAACAAAGAGCTGATTCTTTGAGAAGGTTAATAAAATTGACCAACCCCTGGCTAGACTTCCTAAAGAAAAAAGAGAAAGAACACAAATAAACAAAAGCAGAGTTGAAAGAGGGGAAATTAAAATGACACTGCAGAAATACAAAGATCGTACAAGAATACTATGAAAAAGGATATAACACCAAATTTATAACCTAGAAGAAATGGCCCAGTATTTAGAAAGGTACAACCTTCCTAGATGAAATCAAAAAGAACTGGAAAATATAAATAGACAAATCAGCAGTATGGAAATTGAAACCATCATCGAAAACCTACCAAAATTAAAAAAGTCTTGGACCAGATGTCTTCACTAGTGAATTTTACCAGACCTTCAAAGAAGATTTAACAACTATTCTCAACCTTTTTCAAAATATTGAAGAGGAGGCAATACTTTCCAACTGATTTTATGAGGGCAATATCACTCCGATACCAAAACCTGGTAAAGATAACACAAAAAAGGAAACTACAGACGAATATCTCTCATGAACACAGATGCAAAATCCCTAAATATAATACTAGCGAACCGAATACAGCAACATATTAAAAACGATTATACACCATGATCAAGTAGGCTTCATCTCAGAAGTCTAGGAGTGGGACAAGATACACAAATCTATTAATGTGATACA
>NW_006432558.1:0-705 GCF_000325575.1 Pteropus alecto | reverse complement strand
AGGTATGAGGTGATATCTCACTGTGGTTTCGATTCGGATCTCCCTGATGATTGGTGATGTTGAGCACCATTCATATACCTGTTGGCCTTTCACTCAGCTTGTTAGTGCCCTGTAAATGTCAGCTTTTCTGAGGAAAGTCTTTAACCTGAAGGACAGTAAAATCATGTTTTAAAACATCAACTTGAAAGAAACAGACCATTCCAAACCTCAAAAAATTATCATTTATTACCAAACAGTAGGAATTTCAGGAAGAAAGAGTAAAAGGGAGAACAGCATTAAAGAAATACAACAAGCAGTTTTCCCAGAGCTGAAGAATTTGAATTTCCAGTTGAATGGGCCTCTGCTTGCCTAGCTCGATGAAATGTGTCACTGTGAAAGAGGAGATAAAGATTCTGTGGCTTCTGGAGAGGAGGAAAAACTCAGACATGGGTATTCTTTGGAAAATGTCTATTCAGGACCTTTGCCTGTTTTTAATTGAGTCATTTGTGGATTTTTGCTGTTGAGTGTATGAGCTCTTTATATATTTTGGATATTAACCCCTTATCAAATATGATTTGCAAATATTTTCTCCCATGTCACAGATTTCCTTTTCATTTTGTTGATGGTTTTCTTTGCCGTGCAGAAGCTTTTTAGTTCGATACTGTCCCACTTATTCATTTTTGCTTTTGCTGCCTTTGGTTTTGGTGTCAAGTCCAAAAAGTTATC
>NW_006432557.1:0-290 GCF_000325575.1 Pteropus alecto | reverse complement strand
CAGTCCCAGACCAATGTTTTCAGGTCTCTGGAGAAAGAATATATGAATCTTTCACATTCATCCGGATATTCAGATACACAAAAGACATTTTATGCTCACATGCTGGTTTGCACTCATACTTCAGCATGGACACCAAACACCTACATCTTTAAACACCTGAAGATAACTGGACACTCAAGAAATTTTCACAGAGGCATACACATGCAGACATTCACACATTTCCACCTGCCTGGAGATCTACATGCCCTCATCTCCCTCTCTCTCTCATTCACACACACACACACACACAC
>NW_006432556.1:0-7962 GCF_000325575.1 Pteropus alecto | reverse complement strand
CTGCTACGAAAATTGCATTGGGGAAAAATGATCTGATTCCAATACTGTAGTCACTTTTGTATTACAAGAAAGTCCAAGACTCAAGAAGCAAATAGAATTAAATTATCTCAAATGGAATTTGAGAAGGCTGGTCATGCAAGGCAACATCTAAAAGTGCTTCGGACCTGATTTCTGAGTATTCCTACAGAAAGCTCAACGGCGGGCATTTAGTGCATAGAGAAAACATCTCTGGATATGGCCTCAGAAAACATCTTCTACTAGATCAGGACCACTGATGTTGAGATACCACGTTTGTGGGGTTTTCAGTCCATGCACTCGGAGAAGCTCAGAGCTATGGGATGTGAGTGGTCTTCAGAGTTATCCTGTGGCGAGAGAAATGCTCTAA
Organism: Pteropus alecto; assembly: GCF_000325575.1. Taxonomy (NCBI): domain Eukaryota; kingdom Metazoa; phylum Chordata; class Mammalia; order Chiroptera; family Pteropodidae; genus Pteropus; species Pteropus alecto. The sequence continues at coordinate 7,577 of NW_006432556.1, read as the reverse complement.
TCTTGTTAATGACCAGAAAGAGGATCTGAAGATTGCATTTTTCTTTGGAACATATGACAAACTCAAGTCAGTGCATCGATTCTGCTAAATAAACGTATATACTCGCCAACGGAAAATGTGCAAAATAATACAAAAAGGGAGGAGAGGGTAAAATTGTTTCCATACTACCTGCTGTGACAACGGAAATTAGCCTGGAGTGCCACGTCTTTATCAACGTTTTAATGATAACCGTGCAAAAGTAACACCTGTGAATCATCATTTATTGGCAACCTCCATGTACTCAATATATACACTAAGAGAAACAACCTTGTGCAGTAAATGCGTTTGGAAAAACTGTAGAAATAGGGTCAGAGGAAAATATCTCTTAAAAGTGTTTTCCAAATCTAAAATTCTTTGCCGGAATTATTGAATGGAAATTTCAGACTTGCTAGGAAAAAAGATCTATTCTTTTTGGAAACCACGGATATGCAATCCAAAGGGCATGAAAGCGCTTGCGTCAAATTGAGGATGCGCGCTTTAGGTAGACCTCTCCAAAGCTCTTTCAGGAGGGTCGTATTTAAGTGCATAGATTGCACTTGAGCAATTTTAAGATCCTAAGTGTTCATTTCACACGCGCTGGTTTTAATGAGGGATGGCCAGGGATGGCCACGGAAACTTCAGAAGAGGAGGCCCCTCCACAGAAGCTTCGCAGAGAACCCCGAACCTCCATTCTTTCCTCGCTTGTACAGACAGCCTAGGGCAGTTCCCGAGTGCCTCGGGCCCACACGCATGCGCGCGTCTCCGGGCTGCGTCTCTCGTGCGCCTGGCCCACGGTCCTGCAACTGCTCCCAGGGTCCGTTGCGGCGGTTCGCGGAGGGAGAAGCGCATGCGCCTGCCGGTAGGGCGGGGCCCCAACGGCCGTCCTGGCTGGGTCCGTGCCTCCTGTGGCGGCCTCCAAGGTCGGTTAAGTGAATGCGATGGTCGTGGATGCGAGGACCATCCACACCTCAGGTGTCGCTGCTGTTGACTGTTGGTCTCAGTGTGGGCTGTTTCCATCCGGGGTCTGTGTGGGGAGATGCCCCACAGAGTGAGTGCATGTCCCTACACAGCTCACTTCGGTGGTGTTTACACCGCGGAATTGGCACCACTGGGAACGGGCTTCATGGACGGTTTAGTGATTGCGGGGCCTACAGTGGGGTCTACTAGTGTGTGTGAGCTGTTAAACTCTATGGGGGAGGAGGAGGTCCGTCTGTGTCTGCCGCATTCTGAAGAATACAAGAGTTAGAGAGCAAGTCTTCCGAATTTGAAAACTGTCATCCCGTTCAGCAAAAAGTAGCTCATGTCATTAAAAATGATAGGCACTGAGTGCAGCTCTCACTTACATCCTCAGTTCACTGTTGTCCTCTTTCTTAACATGAAAATAGCAATTAACGTGTATGTTCACATGGCACTCTTTTCAGCGAGCGAGCGACTCTGCTCGATGCGGTAGTAATGAGGCTGAGTCAAACCGACATGGAATTGCAACCCTAGGTGGGTTAGTGATGCAGGAGTTCAGCAAAGATTAACAGAAGCATGATCCACGCTTACTTTAGAGTGAGCTGATATGGGTGCTTAATCTTTGCCAGCATACCCCCGCAAGGGCATCTGGGGCTGAAGGTGGTTTATGTTTGAATACTGGGTGAGAGAAGATCTGTGTGGGTGTGTTTGTAGTGTGAGGGGCGTGTGTTCATGGGTTGAGTTTCAGTGTGTGTGTTTAAGGGTGTTGTGTGCTTGTTTTGGGACATGGGTAAGTTGTGAGTTGGGTATATCTAGAAATGGGATGTTCTGGTGTGTATTTGTGGATCTCTTGGCATTGTAGAACTTGATAGTCAGTGGGTGGTTTCCTGCATGTCATTATTTGGGCGTCTGTTGGGGATGTGTTTTCATGATCCTGGTTTGAGGTTCATTTGTGTATTTATAGAGTTGGTGGGAATCTGATGAGTATATTTATATGTGCGGGTTGGTGATGTCTACGTGAATGTTTGGGGTAAGTGGAGGTCATGAGTGTTTTTTTGAGAGTGGGTGAGATTGAGTTTATTTAGACCATTCCAGACGTAAGTCTGATACACTCGAGGTGTTAGGATTATGTATTTGTAATTTAGAATATTGGGAATGTGCGTTTGTGTGTGCACACATGTGTTCTGAATGTTGGAAATTTGTGTGTCTAGTGGTGGGTTTGGAAGGTTTAGCTGCATGTGCATATTGGCAATTTGGAAAAAGTGCTTGCATATATTATTTTTGATGTAGGGCCATTTTTTGGCTTATATTTGAAATGAGAAGGGTCCTTTATATATGTTCAGTGTGTGCTGCATGGTTATGTATGTTTTTGGTGATTTTCAGGAATTGTATGTACTTGTGTGTGTGTTGGCAGATCTATCACTATTTTTGGGGAAGATGCTATGTCATAGATGTGCAGATGATTGGTGGTGTGTGGTTTATATGATTCTGTATTTTGGAAGATAGTGGGGTTATTTCAGTGTGAGTATTTGGGAGTGTGGGATTTTGTAGATGCAGGTAGTGTGAACTTTTACGTGTATTTGAGGGTATGGAGTGATATGTTTGCATATTTGTAGTGTGCTGGGTAATTGTGTCTGTAGTTCCATTTAATGTATACTGTTATTTAAGTCTTATATTTCCTTATGGATCATGTGTCTTGTTCTCTTTATTCCTGAATGAGGAATAGCAATCTCCAACTATTATTCTTTCTTCTGTCAGTGTTTGCTTCATCTGTTAAGGAGCTCTGATACTTGGTGCGAATATATTTATAATTTTTATTTTTTTCTTGGAGAATTGATCCTTTTCTCATTATATCAGTTCCTTCTTTGTCTCTTGAGTGAGATTTAACTGAAAGTTTGCTTTGTCTGATGTTAGTATAGACACCCCTGCTTCCTTTGGTTATTATTTGCATGGAGTATTTTCCCATTCTTCTCTTTCAGTCTATGTGCTTCCATAACTCTAAACTGAGTCTCTTGTAGACAGCTTATAGCTGGATTCTGTTTTTTATCCATTCAGTCAATCTTTTGATTGGTGAAATTAATCAATCATCTTTAAAGTAATTACTGATAGCAAATGACTTTTGACATTTTGTATTTGCTTTCTATATGATTCATAAAAATTTTGTCCCTCATTTACGTTCTTATTGCCTGCCTTTCTGTTTATTTGAATTTTTTTTGTAGTGACACATTTTGATTCCCTTCTCACTTCCTCTTCTATATATTTCATAAATATATATAGTTTTTGGTTATCACGGGGATTACATGTAACATCCTAAAGACATAATAATCTATTTTAAACTGATAATTTCGATAGCGTGCAAAATTTCTACTCATTCACGCCTCTGCCCTTTGGTTATGTGATTGATGTTAAAAAATACATCTATATATTATGTACCCATTAAGATTTATAATTTTTTTCTTTAATCATGTTGAATATACAAAGTAGAGTTACAAACCCAAATGTTTATATGGTCTTTTTTCATATTTCTTTGTGTATTTACCTTAACCACTTTTTCCCCCCGTATTCCTTTGTGTATTTACTTTAACCAAAGAACTGTACCTTTTCTTCTGGCTTTGAGTTACTCTTTCATTTGAACTTGAAGGACTCCCTTTAGCCTTTTTGTTGGGAAGTTCTAGTGGTAATGAACTGCCTCAAGTTTTGTTTATCTCAAATGCCTTAATTTCTCCTTTATTTGAAGTACAGTTTTGCTGTATATAGAATCTCAATTTACAGGTTTTTTTTTTTCTTTCAGCATCTTAAATATATCATCCCAGTGCCTTCTGGCCTGAAAGAGTTCTGCCGAGAACCCATTAATAATGTTATTTGGCATCGTTCATACATGATGAGTCACTTTTCTATTGCTGCTTTCAAGATTTTTTTTTTGTTTTTTACTTTTATCAGCTTGATTACAATGTGTCTCAGTGTGGGTCTCATTGATTTTGTCCTCCTTAGAGTTTGCTTAGCTTGTATTTTTATATCCATGTTTTCCAAAACATTTGGTAAGTATTTGTCCATTATTTCTTCAGATAAGCTCTCTGCCTCTGTCTCACTCTTTTTTTTTCTTGCTGGTCTCCCATCATGCATGTATTGGTCGGTTTCATGGATTCCCATAATTCCCTTAGACTCTATTCATGTTTGTTCATTCTTTTTCCTTTTGAGAACCGATCATTTCAATGACTTGTCTTCAATTGTGCTGATGCCTTATGCCTTTTTAAATCTGCTCTCAAACCCCTCTTATGAATTTTTCAATTTAGTTATATATAGTTTAGCTCCCGATTTCAAGTTTTTTATTTTAATAAATTCTCTCTGTTATATTCTCATTTTGTTGATGTAGCATCTTCCTGATTTCCTTTAGTTCATTATTTGCGTCTTCCTTTTTCTTTATGAGCGTATTTAAGAAAGCTGTTTTGAAGTATTCATCTAGGAAATCTGAAGCCTATGTTTCCTTAGTGTCAATTTCTGGAGATTCATGATGTTCCTTTGAGTGGGCCGTGTTTCCTTGTTTCTTTCTATGCTTTGTGGGCTTTTATCAAAAATTTTACATTTGGAAAAACAACCACCTCATCTAGTCTTGCAGACTGGGTATGTTCCAAGGAAGACCAACACTGTTCAGTCCAGTATAAAGTCTTCTCAGGTCTTTTCTGATGCTGCATCTTCCCTGGGCCTGTGTGTGCCTCCATCTACATTCTTTCATATAGACAGCTGCTTTCTCTCACATAGACAGCTGCTTTAAATTTCTTAATTTCCATAAGAGTCTCTCCTCTGGATTCTTGAGCCTTAAATATTCTGTTGTGTTCCTCTGCCTGAAATCTCTGATCTCCAGGTGCGGGCAAGTCTGCAGTTGCCATAAAGTTTTCATGTTCCATGGCATCCATCACTACTTTCACAGCCACCAGTCTGATATACAAAATATCCCTCCATTCCGATCTCAACTCTGAGTCATGTGAGACAGAAATCAGTCTCTGAGCCCCAGGCAAGCCAAATACTGCAATCAAGTTACACTCTTACTTTTCTTGCAAGGGAGAACCAGTAATTGGGTGGCTTTCACCCTATTGAGCCAAGAATGGGTTAAGACAAGAGTGAGTAAAAGTGACATGAAATGTCCTGCCATTTTGAATGTGGCTCTTTCTTTTATTGGACATTCTCTTAGTTGCTTCAGACCACCGACTGACTTCTAGAGCTCTCACAAAGATTTTTTTACTCTGTCCATTGTTCACTTGATGTTTTCATGGGGATACAAGGCCAGAAGCCTCCTACTCTGCCATTGTGCTTACGTCACTACTCTCCCTTCATTTTTGAAAGATGGTTTTGCCAGATATACAATTCTTGGTTACCAATTCTTTCAGCACTTGAAAATGGAACCCACTTGCCTTTTCTCTTGATTGTTTCAAGTTTCTCTGTTTTTAGTTTAGTTTTGACACTTTTACTATGTTGTCTTTGTGTAGATCTCATAAAGCTTATCTTGTTGGGGTTCATTGAGTTGATTGGATATGTAGATACATGTATTTCACCATATTTGAGGAGTATGAGGCAGTTATTTTTTCAAATAGTTCCCTTGACTTTCTATCTCCTCTTTTCTTCTGGGATTCCTATTATGTGTATATATTCATGTGCCACATAATGATGTTTTTATCAGTGATTGACCACATACACAAAGGTCGCCCCATAAGGTTATAATTGAGTTGTAAAATTCCTATCACCTATAATGCTGTTGCAACATGACAGCTATCCTGATACCCTAGCCATTGTAATGTCATAGTGCAATGCATCACTCCTGTTTGTGGTGTTGCTGGTGTAAAACCTGCTGTGCTGCCAATAGTATAAAAGTATGGTACATACGATTACAGTAGTAGGCTATACCACCTAGGTTTGTGTAAGTGCACTCTATGATGTTCACACAATAACAAAATCATATACTGATACATTTCTCAGAACATATCACCATCATTAAGTGACACATGACTGTATTGGCATACTTAGTGGTGTCCTATAGGTCTCTTAGGTTCTACTGATTATTCCTCAGTATTTTCTTTTTCTGCCCCTCAGAGTGGATATTCTCTACCAGTTCTTCCTCATATTTGCCAGTTCTTTATTATGCCTGCTCAAACCTGCTGTTCAACTCTGCTAGTGATTTTGCACTAGTTATTTTATTTTTAAAGTCCAGAATACATATTTCATTCATTTTTGTAATTTCTACCTGTTTATTGATATGCTTCATTCGGTGAGATACCATTCCCCTGATTTCCTTTAGTTCTTTGTCCAAAATTTCATTTTGGACTATGGAAATATATAAGAGAGTGATTTAAAGTGTTTGTATTGTCTGGGTTACCTCATAGACAATGTTTATTATTTTTCCTCATGCATGGGTCATACTTTCTTGTTTATTTCCATGTCTCCTATCTTTTTGTTGAAAACTCGTATGTTAAGTAATATAAAGTAGAAATTCTGGAAATCACATTCTCCTTTCTAACCAAGATTTGCTATGGTAGCTCTTTGGTGTTGGCATTAGTGTTGGTCATGTTTGTGTCACTTTAGCTTGCATTAGGGAAGATGCAATGGTTTTTACTGGTGGATAGGATCTTTCAATGTATGATAAGCCTATACTGCTTTTGTGATTTTATTTCAAGTTAATATAAAAGTGTTGCTTATCTGGATGTATTCTTCTGTTCTAGGCTACTAACATTTAAGATTCAAACATTTGAGAAAGTATGTTAAACATGGTCCCCTAGAACTTTGCGTTTTGTAAGTATTTGACTGAAAGTATTCAGTGGCGATATTTTGAAAAAAATATATATACATATTACACATATATATATATGTGTATGTGTGTGTGCGTGTGTGTGTGTGTGTGTGTGTGTGTATATATATATATAGAGAGAGAGAGAGAGAGAGTGCGCGAGCGTGCACGCACGCCATATCATATCATGAATTGAAAAAAACAGTCTTTAGTGCCTTTGAACTCAATCAGATTAGAGAACCAATTCTAGAAACCCCAGAATTGATTCAATTTGACCTTTTGTTAAGCTAAGGAATAAAACAAGGTTGAATGGTTGTCACTCACTGTAGTAGATAAAGTGAAGGAAATAAAAGCATGAGCTCAAGGCTTCAAGTTCCCCACTAGAATTACACATAAATGACCTGAATGAATGTATGCCTGGTCTGAAAGGAACTTTTTTCTTCTGTAGCCACAGAGTTAACATTTTTGAAAACAAAACCCAGAGACTCATTTTTAATTACAATGCAAGGTGAATTTCCAACTTTGCAGAGTATGTTCTGTTAAAAGTGAGGAAATTTATTGGGAAGAAATAGATTCTTGACAATTGAAATGAAAACATATGTAAAGGTTCTGATGAAGCTGGGGGCACTGAACCCTAAATTCCACTGATTATTTCTTGCTTGTAGAAACCGCCATCTGGGATTAACCCTGCTTTGCTTGAGTAAAATTGCGCTGGCTGCCTCTAGGGAAGTTGCCTTGCAAGACAATGCTGATTGTCCACAAGACCCACCTCCACTACCCCTCCTTGTTTTTAGATGTATAACTAGACTTAAGTCTCAACAAGCCA
>NW_006432555.1:0-1155 GCF_000325575.1 Pteropus alecto | reverse complement strand
GACACTTTATTATTAGAGTATAGGAATGCTATGGAATCTTTGAACATGATCTTGTATCCAGAAACTTTACTGTATTTGCTTCTTGATTCTAGTAGTGTTCTTTTGGTGTCTTTCGGGTTTTTTATATAGAGAATCGTGTCATCCACAAATAGTGACAGTTTTACTTTGTTTCTTATTTGGATTCCTTCATATCTTTCTCTTGCCTGATTAAACTCGCTAGGACCCCCAATGTTATATTGAATAAGAATGGCTATAGTGGACAACCTAGCCTTGCTCCTGCTCTTAGAGAGAAGATTTTTAGGTTTTCATCATTAAGTATAATGTTGACTGTGGGTTTATCATATATGGCCTTTATTATGTGAACGTACAAAGCTTCTTTACTGATTTAAGTGTTTTGATCATAAACAGATGTTGTATTTTGTCGAAGGCTTTTTCTGCATCTATTGATATGACCATATGATCCTTATTTTTTAATTTGTTGATGTGGTGTATCACATTGATTGATATGCATATGTTAAACCATTTCTGTGCCTCTGGGATGAAGCCCACTTGATCATGGCGTATAAACTTTGTAATATGTTGCTGTATTCGGTTCGCTAGTATCTTCTTTAGGATTTTTGCATTTGTGTTCATGAGAGATATCGGTCTGTAGTTTTCTTTTTTTGTGTTATCTTTACCAGGTTTTGATATCAGGGTTATATTGACCTCATAAAATGAGTTAGGGAGTATTGCCTCTGATTTTTTGAAAGAGTTTGAAAAGAATAGGTATTAAATCTTCTTTGAATATTTGGTAGAATTCACTGATGAAGCCATCTGGTCTTGGACTTTTACTTTTTGGGAGGTTTTTGATGATTATTTCTATTTCCCTACTGCTGATCCGTCTATTTAGATTTTCCAGCTCTTCTTCATTCAGTCTAAGAAGGTGATATCTTTCTAAGTACTTGTTCATTTCTCCTAGGTTATTAAATTTGGTGTTATATATGTTTTCATAGTATTCATGTGATTCTTTGTATTTCTACAGTGTCTGTCATAATTTCTCCTCTTTCATCCCTGATTTTGTTTATTTGTGTCCTTTCTCTTTTTTCTTTAGTGAGTCTAGCCAGTGGTTTGTCACTTTTAATAACCTTCTCCAAGAACCAGCTCTTTGTTGCATTT
>NW_006432554.1:0-1388 GCF_000325575.1 Pteropus alecto | reverse complement strand
TTTTTCCATTTCTTTTTCTGATACTTCATTGTTAGACTAAAGGAACGCTATGGATTTTCGAATGTTGATTTTGTATTCAGAAACTTTACTGTATTTGTTTATTGTTTCTAGTAGTATTCTTGTGGAGTCCTTAGGGTTTTTTATATGGAAAATCATGTCATCCACAAATAGTGACACTTTGACTTCTTTGATTCCTATTTGAATGCCTTTTATATCTTTCTGTTGTCTAATTGCACTTGCTAGGACTTCCAATGTTATATTGAAAAACAGTGGCGATAGTGGACAGCCTTGCCTTGTTCCTGATCTTAGAGGGAAGGTTTTTAGTTTTTCACCATGAAGTATAATGTTGGCTGAGGGTTTGTCATATATGGCTTTTATTATGTTAAGCTACTTTCCTTCTATACCAATTTTGTTAAGTGTTTTAATCATAAATGGATGCTGTATCTTGTCAAAGACTTCTTCTGCATATTGAAATGATCATATAATCCTTATGTTTTAATTTGTTCATGTGGTGCATCACATTACTCAATTTGCGTATGTTAAACCATCCATGTGCCTCTAGGATGAAGCCCACTTTGTTGTGGTGTATAATCTTTTTAATATGTTGCTGTGTTCAGTTCACTAGTTTCTTATTTAGGATTTTTGCATCTGTGTTCATGAGAGATATTGGTTTGAAGTTTTCTCTTTTTTTGTGGTATCTTTACGAGGTATTGGTATCAGGGTAATATTGGCCTCATAAAATGAATTGGGAAGTATTGCCTCCTCTTTGATTTTTTGGAAGAGTTTGAGGTGAATAGGTATTAAATTTTTTTTGAATTTTTGGTAGAATTCACTGGTGAAGTCATCTGGTTCTGGACTTTTACTTTTTGGTAGGTTTTTGATGATTGTTTCTTTTTGCATACTGCTGATTGATCTATTTAGATTTTCCAGTTCTTCTTGATTCAGTCTAGGAAAATTATATTTTTCTAAGGATTGGTCCATTTCTTCTAGGTCATTAAATTTGGTATTATGTTCTTTTTCATAGTATTCTTGTGTGATCCTTTGTATTTCTGCGATGTCAGTCGTAATTTCCCCTTTCATCCCTGATTTTGTTTATTTGTGTCCTTTCTCTTTTTCTCTTTTTGCTTCAGTGAGGCTAGCCAGGTGTTTGTCAATTTTATTCACCTTCTCAAAGAATCAGTTCTTTGTTGCATTTGTTTTTTCTATTGTTTGTTTGTTTGTTTGTTTGTTTTCAATTTCATTTAATTCTGCTCTAGTTTTGATTATTTCTTTCCTTCTGCTGACTTTAGGCCTCATTTGTTCTTCCTTTTCTAGGTTTTTAAGATGAAGTGTTAGATTGTTTATTCAAGCTCCTTCTTGTTTTTTGAGATAGGCCTGTAATAATATGA
>NW_006432553.1:0-631 GCF_000325575.1 Pteropus alecto | reverse complement strand
ATTAAAAGAAATCGAAGAAGATACAAAGAAATAGATATTCCATGTTCTGGGACTGTAAGAATCAACATAGTTAAAATGACCATATTACCTAAAGCATTATACAGATTTAATGCAATCCCAATCAAAATCCCATTGGCATTTTTTAAAGAAATAGAACAAAAAATCGTCAGATTTGTATGGAAGCACAAAAGACCTCGAACTGCCAAAGTCATCCTGAGAAAAGAGAACGTGTCTGGAGGCGTCACTCTGCCCAACTTTAAATTATACTACAAAGTGGCAGTAATCAAAACAGCATGGTGTCTACAGCCATGCTACCCTGAACATGCCCGATACCATCTGATCTCGGAAGCTAAGAATGGTCGGGCCAGGTTAATAGTTGGATTGGAGACCACCTGGAAGTACAGGGGCTGTAGGCATAAAGGATTGTAACCTGACAAGGTCCTTGCAATCTGTGAGGTCAACCAAGGGTTGCCTCGCCTAAAAGAAAAACAAAGAAACAAACAAAAAATGGCATAGTATTGGCAGAAAAACAGACACACTGACCAGTGGAACAGAATCGAGAAACCAGAAGTATGCGCATCTTTATATGGGCAAACAATTTTCTACATAAAAGCCAAAAACATACAGTGGA
>NW_006432552.1:0-454 GCF_000325575.1 Pteropus alecto | reverse complement strand
GAAAACTATAAGACCCTATTAAAAGAAATCGAAGTTACAAAGAAATAGGAAGATATTCCGTGTTCTGGATTGGAAGAATCAACATAGTTAAAATGACTTTATTATCTAAAGCATTACACAGATTTAATGCAATCCCCATCAAAATCTCATCAGAATTTTTTAAAGAAATAGAAAAGAATCATCAGATTTGTATGGAAGCAGGAAAGACCCAGAATTGCCAAAGCCATCCTGAGAAAAAAGAACGAGGCTGGAGGCATCACTCTGCCTGACTTCCAATTATACTACAAAGCAACAGTAATCAAAACAGCATGGTATTGGCAAAAAAAACCAGACACATGAACCAGTGGAACAGAATCGAGAGTCCAGAAGTAAACCCATATCATTTAAGCAAATCATTTTTGAAAAAAGAAAAAACAAACCCAAAAACATACAGTGGAAAAAGAAAGCCTCTTCA
>NW_006432551.1:0-752 GCF_000325575.1 Pteropus alecto | reverse complement strand
GGGCAGCTCACCCCTAAAACAAAGTGACAAAACAAATAACTATGAATAAGGTGACTAGCAGGCAAATAGAAACAGAGGAATGCAACCTTTAGTAAGAACAAGGCATTATAAGCTTAAACAATAAGAAGAAATTTGCTATAGCAAGATGGTAACAAATGTTCAGCTTATATAGGGACAAATTGAGACAACAATGACTAAAAAGAGAATTCAAAGATCCAAATTCACAAAGGAGAATAGAGATAAAGTATGCACAGAAGAAAAGGGAAAACTGTATATAACTATCCTTTACATATTTGTAATGGTCACCTCACACCAAAGATTCAATTTCCAAAGTATATAACATAAAACAAGAAGGCCCAGAGGGACAAAACACAAAAGCCAATCAAAATAAAGAAAACAGAAACACAAGGACAAGGAAGCAATGGAAATACCAAGCTACCAGAAAGCAAAAGATAAAATGGTTATAGGAAAACCTCATATTTCAATAATCACCCTAAATGTAAATAGACTGAACTCACCAATAAAAAGGCACAGAGTTGCAGATTGGATCAAAAATTAAAACACAACCATATGCTGCCTCCAGGAGACACATCTCAACTCTAAAGACAAATATAGACTCAAAGTGAAAGGATGGCAAATGATATTTCAAGCAAATGGTATTCAGAGAAAAGTGGGAGTAGTGGTGCTAATATCGAATGAAATAGACTTCAAAATAAAAATTGTAAAGAAATATACTGAGGGACAATTCATAA
>NW_006432550.1:0-234 GCF_000325575.1 Pteropus alecto | reverse complement strand
GTGTCACCCCATTTTAGAATGCTGACTTTCAAAACCATGATACGTTTGTGTTCTTTTAAGCTACTAAGGTTGTGGCCGTTTGTTATAGCTGTAATGGAAAACAGGTACAGGGGAATTAATGAGTGTCCCTTGACATCAAGGTCGAGGAACTCCACCATGAGGGAATGTTCCTTTGTTTTCCAAGATTCAGACCAGACTTTTAGACCGTTAGACTTGCCAAATTCTTCTGTTCAA
>NW_006432549.1:0-302 GCF_000325575.1 Pteropus alecto | reverse complement strand
GGTATTAAATCTTCTTTGAATGTTTAGTAGAATTTGCTGGTGTAGCCTTCTGGTCCTGAGCTTTTACTTTTTGGTAGGTTTTTGATGATTGTTTCCCTTTCCATACTGCTGATTAGTCTATTTAGATTTTCCAGTTCTTTTTGATTCAGTCTGGAATGGTTGTATTTTTCTAAGTACTGGACCATTTCTTCTAGGTTATTAAATTTGGTATTATATACTTTTTCATAGTATTCTCGTATGAGCCTTTGTATTTCTGCAGTGTCTGTTGAAATTTCCCCTCTTTCATCCCTGATTTTGTTTAT
>NW_006432548.1:0-926 GCF_000325575.1 Pteropus alecto | reverse complement strand
ATATGTACCACCTCTTCTTTATTCATTCATCTATTACTGGACACCCAGGTGGCCTCCATATCTTGCCTATTTTAAATTATGCTGCAGTGAACATATGGCTGCGCATGTCCCTTCAAAGTAGTATTTTAGATTTCTTAGGATAAATACCCAGAAGTGGGCTTACTAGAACTCTCTTTGTGTCCTATTTTAAAGTCTATTTTGTCTGGAATAAGTATTGCTACCCTAGATTGTTTTTAATTTCCCTTTTCATGAAATATCTTTTTTTTTATCCCCGTCAGTCTGTGCGTGTCTATCTGAAGTGAGTCTCTAATAGGCAGCATACATAAGGGTCTTGTTTTCTTATTTATTCAGCCACCCTATCTTTTGATTGGAACATTTAATCCTTTTTCATTTGAAGTAATTATTAATCGATATGTAGTTATTGCCATTTTATTATTCATATTTTTGATATACATTTTTTCTTCTTAAAGAAATCCCTCAAACATTTCTTATAATACTGGTTTGGTGGTGATGAACTCTAGTTTTTTCTTGTCTGGGAAGCTCTTTACCTATCTTGACTCAAAATGATAGCTTTGCTGGGTAGAGTAATCTTGGTTATAGGTCCTTACTTTTCATCTCTTTAAATATTTCATAACGATCCCTTTTGTCCTGCAAAGTTTCTGTTGAAGAATCAATTGACAGTCTTAGGGGAGCTCCCTTGTAGGTAACTGCTTTTCTCTTGCCATTTTTAAGATTTTCCTTGTCTTTAACCTTTGGTATTTTATTTATGATGCGTCTTAGTGTGGGCCTCTTTGGGTTCATCTGGTTTGGGACTGTCTGTGCTTCCTGAGCTTGTATGTCTATTTCCTTTGCCAGGTTCGAAAATTTTTTCAAATAGGTTTTCAATTCCTCGCTCTTTTCCTTCTGGTACCTCTATGATGCTAATG
>NW_006432547.1:0-751 GCF_000325575.1 Pteropus alecto | reverse complement strand
TCTTTGAGAAGGTTAATAAAATTGACAAAACTCTGCCTGGCTAGATTCACTAAAGAAAATAAAGAAAAGACACAAATAAACAAAATCAGGGATGAAATAGGACAAATAACGATACCGTAGAATACAAAAAATCGTACAAGAATTCTATGAAAAAGTATATAACATCAAATTTAATAACCTAGAAAAAATGGACCAGTACTTAGAAAAATACAATCTTCCAAGACTGAATCAAGATCTGGAAAATCTAAAGACCGATCAGCAGTATGGAAATTGAAACAATCATCAAAAACCTACCAAAAAGTAAAAGTCCAGAACCAGATGGCTTCACCAGTGAATTCTACCAAACAAAGAAAACTTACTACCTATTCTTCTCAAAGCCCTCTAAAAAAAAATCAAAGAGGAGGCAATACTTCCCAGCTCATTTTATGAGGCCAATATTACTGATATCAAAACCTGGAAAAGATAACACAAAAAAAGAAAACTACAGACCAGTATCTCTCATGAATACAGATGCAAAAATCCTAAATAAGATACTAGCAAACCGAATACAGCAACATATTAAAAAGATTATACATCACGATCAAGTGGGCTTCATCCCAGGGGCACAGAGATGGTTCAACATATGCACATTGATAAATGTGATACATCACATAAACATATTAAAAAATAAGAATCATATGATCTTAGCAATAGATGCAGAAAAAGCATTCGACAACATACAGCACCCATTTATGATCAAAACACTTAACAA
>NW_006432546.1:0-375 GCF_000325575.1 Pteropus alecto | reverse complement strand
GCACAATTCTAGGTCCCTCTGCTGTGACAACCATCCATGCCCTTTATCCACCCCGGGTCTCAGCTCGTGGTTCTCCCACACCCTGGGACCAAAACATCCAGAAGAATCTTGAGAGTGGTGACTTGTAAGTGGTATTCTTTAAATACTTAGGATTATACTGATCTTATTGTTTTACGGGTTTTAATGGTCAAAATGCGTCCAGCATATGGCAAGACAGTATGGTTCCAAATACCCATCCTTATCCGCGAGGCCTTGCATGGGAGCCTTGTTCCCTCTCTTACTTCAAAACGGAATAGAGAGAAATGCTAAGAAGCATTTGATGGCTGCTGAACGTGTGTGGCCTGGGCACAAAACTCGGAGACAGGTGTTACCCCC
>NW_006432545.1:0-457 GCF_000325575.1 Pteropus alecto | reverse complement strand
TGGGAATAGAGGGAACATACCTCATCATAATAAAGTATGTATATCACAAACCTACAGCTAGCATCATCCTCAATGGGGAAAGGCTAAAAATGTTTTCCTTAAGATCAGGAACAAGACAAGGATGACCAATTTCGCCACTTCTGTTCAACATTGTATTGGAAGTCATAGCCACAGTAAACAGAGAAGAAAGAGAAATAAAGGGTATCTGAATCGGAAAGGAAGAAGTAAAACTCATTATTTGCAGGTGACATGATACTATATATAGAGAACCTAAAGATTCCATAAAAAAACTGTTAGAACTGATCAATGAATTCAGTAAACTAGCAGCATACAAAATTAATATTTGGAAGTCAGTTACATTTTTAAACACCAATAATGAATTTCAGAAACAGAAATTAAGAAAATAATTCCATTTATATTTCCATCAAAAACAATAAAATACCTAGGAATCAAATTA
>NW_006432544.1:0-716 GCF_000325575.1 Pteropus alecto | reverse complement strand
AGTAAAGTGACTATTGGGCAAATAGAAGCAGAGGATGCAACCCTTATTAAGAATAGGACATGATAAGGTTAAACAATAAGAAGAGAATTACTATAGCAAGATAGTAAAGAACATTCAGCATTCATAGGGACAAATAGAGACAACAATGACAGAAAAGGTGAGGATTCAAAGATCCAAATTTGCAAAGGGGAATGGAGATAAGGCATGTGCAGAAGAAAATGGGTGACTGTATAGATAGATAGATAGATAGATAGTGGAAACCACATCAAGCTAAAGATTCAGAACCATTACATATAACATAAAACAAGAAGGACCAGAGAGAAAACACACAAAAGTCTACCTAAATAAAGAAAACAGAAGCACAAAGACAAGGAAGAATGGAAACACCGAGCTACCAGGAAGCAAAAGATAAAATGACTATAGGAAGACCTCCTATTTCAATAATCACCCTAAATGTTACTAGACCAAACTCACCAGTAAAAAGGCACAGAGTTGCAGAATGGATCAAAAAACAAAACCCAACCATATGCTGCCACCAGGAGACACATCTCAGCTCCAAAGACAAATATAGACTCAGAGTGAAAGGGTGGAAAATGATATTTCAAGCAAATGGCATTCAGGAAAAAGCAAGAGTAGTGGTAGTAATATCGGATGAAATAGACTTCAAAATTTAAAAAGTACAGAAAGATACAGAGGGACACTTCATAATGATAAAG
>NW_006432542.1:0-627 GCF_000325575.1 Pteropus alecto | reverse complement strand
CGCGCGCTCTCTCTCTCTCTCTCCTCTCTCTCTCTCTCTCTCTCTCTCTCTCTCTCTCTCTCTCTCTCTCTCTCTCTCTCTCTCTCTCTATCTATCTTTCTCTCTCTCTCTCAGTATTTCCCTACCTTAGTTTTGGACCCTGAGGAACCAGATCTAGTTTCCATATAGACTAAACTGGCCAGACTTAGAATCGCAGTTGACTAGTTATATCAGTGGCACAAAATGTAACTGCCCACACAACTGACATTGATGATAACTTCGCTTCTCTTCTGTTTTTGAAAACGTCCTCTGGAACTGCTAAGTCATCTAAGAACTACTTTTTTTCTTTTTTTCTTTTTTACCATTTGTTTGCCTCAGGAACAAACAATTGACTTTCAATCACTGGTATGCAAATTAAGAGGAGTACAGATAAGAAAGCAGTGGGCAGGAGGGAGGTTGGTAGCTGAGAGGCAGGTTCTGGGAAAAAAATGACTGTGATAATGTAATCAGAGATCAAAATGAGAGAGGAGTCTTTCATCACTAATTTCATCTCTCCTTTACCATACCTATTCTGATGTAGGGGATCCAGATCAGGACACTCAGGAACCAGCTCCTGATAATTTAACGACAGGACCCCCTCAAGATGAT
>NW_006432541.1:0-869 GCF_000325575.1 Pteropus alecto | reverse complement strand
TTAGGGTGATTATTGAAATATAAGGTCTTCTTATAACTATTTTATCTTTTGCTTCATGGTAGCTTGGTGTTTCTATTGCCTCCTTGTCCATGTGTTTCTGTTTTCTTTATTTTGGTTGAGTTTTGTGAGTTTTCCCTCTGGTTCTTCTTGTTTTATGTTATGTACTTCAGTTCTGAATCTTTTTCTGAATCTAGATCTTTGAATCCTCCCCTTTTCAGTCATTGTTATCTCGATTTGTCTCTATATATGCTGAACGTTCATTACTATCTTGTTATAACAATTCTCTTATTATTATTTAAGCTTATAATGCCCTGTTCTTAGTAAAGGTTGCACTCCTCTGCTTTAATTTGCCTGATAGTCACTTTACTCCTAATTATGTTTTTCTTTTTTCTGTCATTTTGTTTTAAGTATATAACACCTTTCAGTATTTCCTCTAGTGCAGGCCTCGTAGTGGAGAATTCCCTCAATTTTTGTACGTCTGGAAAAGTCTTAATTTCTCCTTCATATCTAAAGGAGAGCTTAGCTGAATATATTATTCTAGGCTGATAGTTCCTTTCACTTAATAGTTTAAATATCTTATTCTATTCCTTTCTGGCTTATAAGGTTTGTGCTGAGAAGTCTGAGGATAATCTAATGGGTTTTTCTTTATAAGTTATCCTCTTATTCTCCCTGGCTGCCCTGAGAATTCTCTTTTGTCATTGATTTTTGATAATTTTAATACAATGTGTCTTGGTGAAGGCTTTTTTCGGTTGAGATAATTGGGTGTTCTGTTGACTTCCTGAATTCCAATCTCCAGCTCTTCCCTTAGATTTGGAAAATTCTCATCCACTATTTGCTGAAAATGCTTTCTAGTCCCTGCTTCTTTTCCT
>NW_006432540.1:0-1121 GCF_000325575.1 Pteropus alecto | reverse complement strand
CCCCGATCCCTGTCCTTCCCGCTCACAGCGCTCGGCCCTCCAGGGCGGCCCCAGCTCCTGTCCCGCGGGCCCAGCCCGGCCTCGTCACCCGAGCCGTCCGTCATCCGAGCCGTCCCTGTGATCCAGCTGTGCCGTGCGCCGGCTTCTGCCTGAGCCGACTGTCGCCCACGCTCACGTCACCGCCTTAAAGACCGCGATCACGGACCGGGGAGAAGCAGACGGCGGTCGCGTGCCTTCTGCCTCGTAGAAGCTGACGCCATCTCAGAAGCCGCCTGTCGTATTCGCAGCCTCGTGGCGAATGCTCCGCCTCTGACGAGACCCGTCTCTCCGAACGCAGCAGGAGAGCGCACCCCGTCGGCCTGGGCACCCCACACGCCTGCCGCCGGGCCCCGCAGAAATGCGGTCCGGTAAAACTCCGGAAAACAAACGGCCGGATACTGAACAAAACAAGTTGCTGAGAAGTGAGCAGAGCAACACATATTTAGGAGGAGGATTTAAATCAAAACCGCAGAAGGAGCCGAACCCAGGAAGCGCCAAACCGAAGGAAGACACAGAGCAGGCGACGACGCGGGAAAACGCAGCTGTCACCGAGCCCGGTGGCCGCCTGAGCCCGTCCCCTGCGCTGCTGCGGTCACTCACTCAGCCGCCGTGTCCAAACGCGGCGTGAACCCCTCCCTGCACCGCTGGCCGATCTAACGGGCTCACGCTTTATCATGATAGACAGTCACGATAAACGCACAGGTGCACAGATGATAGATGGACGGATGGACGGATGGACGGATGGATGGATAGATAGATACATAGATGGATAGATAGGTGGTAGCCAGATAGATATTTGTGATAGAGGACAGATAACAGAGACATGATCAATGTTACAGACACACAGGATTGCCAGGGATCCAGGATAAACAGATGATAGCTGGACAGTATTCATAATAAATGGTTGATATAGACAGACAATGGATAGTAGATAGATGATAGATAATGTTGAGAGATGATGGATAGATGACAGATGGATAATACATGGACGCAGCCACGCACACGCACACACACGCACACGCACACACACACGAGAGCCTCACAACGTACTCCCCCCAACCAAAGAGCAAAGGGCAGAAGTA
>NW_006432539.1:0-1225 GCF_000325575.1 Pteropus alecto | reverse complement strand
GTTTCTATGTCCTTTTTAATGCTTACTATCTCTCTCTTGATGTTCTCCTTGTGTTCATCCATTCTCCCCCTAAGTTCATAAAGCATTTTTATATCCATTATTTTGAACTCTGTCTCTCATAGGTTGCTTGTCTCCACTTCACTTAGCTTATTTTTCTGGAGTTTTCTCCTGTTGTTTCTTTGTTTTCTCATTTTATTAGTCTCTCCGTGTTCATTTCTACGCATCAGAAATATTTGTTTCCTCTCTCAGCCTTGGCCAGATGGCCTAATATGTAAGGTGTCCTGTGTGGCCCAGTGGTGCACTCTCTCTGATCCTTTATGCCCGGATGTTCTGGACATCATCTTCGTGTGGATTGTGTGTGATCTTCTGTTGTCGCCAAGCTTTTATTGTTGTTAGTAGGTAAATGGATGAGATTAATGCTCAGCCTGACTAGTTGTGGGAATTGGTTGCACCCACAGGGTACGAGGGGTTGACGCCACTGAGTGGGATTTCCTAGCAGGCTTGTGTACTTGTAACCACCTTCTGTGTGCATCACTAATAGAACTAGTCAGGAGTTGCTCCAAACTGCTCTGGTGCCAGCCTCTAGATGTGTTGGTTTTGAGGTCCCTTGGGAGGGCCTCCCCCATAGGCCTAAGTCAGCAGCTGCTTTTGATTGCTCAGGGCTACCCAGTGAGAACTACAAAGTGATATGCAGATTGTTATTGCCTATTCTGGATAGGCTTTGATGTTGCTCCTTTATATTATCATACGTAGGTGTTATGATCAGCTGTATTTCAGGTGATTCTCCACACTGATAATTTTATAATTTGGTTTTAATTTCAGTGAGGACCTGGGAGGAGACCAACCCTGCTTTACCTAGTTTGCCATCTTCCCCAATCCCCATTATGTCGACGTTTTCTAATAATTTTAATAATGTCCTGGTGAAAACTTTTTTGGACTGAGATAATTGGCTGTTGACTGCTCAAATACCAAGCTGCATCTCATTCCTTAGATTTGGGAAATTGCCATCAAGTCTTTGTCTGAAAATGCTTTCTAACCCCTGCTCCTTTTCCTTGCCTTTGAGAATGCCATTATTCTTGTTTCTTCTGATAGTATCAGCTAGTTCTTATATTCCCCTTTCACTAATTTTATTTTTCATTTTTTCTCTTCTTCCTTCTGATTTATTTATTTATTTCTCTCATCTTCCTTCTGATTTCTGTCTTTGATATCACTGATCCTTTCCTCC
>NW_006432538.1:0-571 GCF_000325575.1 Pteropus alecto | reverse complement strand
AAGATGGTAAGCTAGAAAGGAAAACCCATTAGATTATCTTTGGACTGTCAGACTTCTCAGAACAAACCTTACAAACCAGAAAAGAATGGAATCAAACATTTAAACTATTAAGTGAAAGGAACTACCAGCCTAGAATAATGTATCCAGCTAAGTTCTCCTTTAGATATGAAGGAGAAATTAAAACCTTTGTAGACATACAAAAATTGAGGGAATTCTCCACTATGAGGCCTGCACTACAGGAAATACTGAGAGGGGTCAGCTCACCTACAACAAAATGATGGAAAAAATATATATAATTAGGAGTAAGGTGACTATCAGGCAAATAGAAGCAGAGGAGCTCAACCCTTCCTAAAAACAGGGCATTATAAGCTTAAACAATAAGAAGAGAATTGCTATAGCAAGTCAGTAATGAACATTCAGCACACATAGGGACAAACAGAGACAACAATGACTGAAATGGAGAGGATTCAAAGATCTAAATTCCTAAAGGGGAATGGAGATATGGCACATGAAGAAGAAAATAGACGACTATATACATATAACTATACTTTACATATTCATAATGGTAACC
>NW_006432537.1:0-358 GCF_000325575.1 Pteropus alecto | reverse complement strand
AGATTATTATGCTGAATAAAATAAGTCAGAGAAAGCTAAATACCATATAATTTCACCTGTATGCGGAATTTAAAGAACAATAAGAACAAACTAATCAAAAACAGACTCGCGAATATAGAAAAAAGTTTGGTGATGGCCAAAGGGGTGGGGAGTTGGAGGGCTGAGAGAAAAGGGTGAAGGGTTAAAAAAGTACAAATTAGTAGTTGATAGATGGTCATGGAGATAGGGAGCATGGCATAAGGAATGCAGTTAGCATTAATGTAATGACTAGGTGGAGAGCCAGAGGAGAGAAAGAACAATTAGAGGGGTTGTTTTATAAACTATATAAATGTCTAACCAATGTAATGTATACTCGAAA
>NW_006432536.1:21554-23103 GCF_000325575.1 Pteropus alecto | reverse complement strand
TTTAAATTGAAGACAGGCATCAAAAATTGTCACTGTAGCTAGCTAGTCTAGTGATCAGGTGATCAGTGCCATCTACTCACCTGAAAGGTTATATGGCTTTGTGTCCTCCAACATGATGAATAACTTGAGTGCAGTCAGAAAAATTTATGAATGTTTCTCTCCTTTGAGATTCTCCCTTGGAAGCTTGACTGCAAGTTCTTGATAATTCCCAATGCACTGGAGAACAGGAAATTATGCCAGAGTCTTGGTTAATTATTCAGGATAACTTTGATTTTCCTATTGACAAAGGGTTTTTTAACATATAATTCATCTACATTACTTTATTATTTGTTTATTTTTTACGGCATCAATAAAATACCTGGTTGTAAGTATTTTTTTTGTTGTTAGATACTTGTTTTAGTTACCCATAAATTACTTCACAGAGTTTTAAACATGTCCTATAGTATTTTAAAAATCCAGAAGGAATAAAGATTAAGAATAAGCGTGTTACTCATGTTTTTTTAACAAAAGAAACTAAATTGAGTTAATGATATCCTCATTCCATATCCATAATCAGCATTAGTCTTTATTTTATATTTTCTCTTCAATTTCCAATCTCCACATTGAGGAAGTTGATATATATCTTTTAACAAGAAGACAGGCTTATAAGGTAAATATAATGTATGTTTCAATGTGCATACCTATGGTGTTATAAAACTCATTTTGATACCTAAATGTGCTCACTTAAGTAAATGTTTTTGAAGTATATTCATTTTAGCACATACACACCAGTACTTTGCTTACTTCCATTTAATAAAATTACTCTCTAATGTGGGTCTATTCCCATTTAATATATGTTGGTTTCCATAGTACTAGAAATTAACTTACCATTTCTTAACATCACTATGTATCATCGCAGTTAACAACTTTGTGTGTGTCGACCGCATTATAGATCAAACTGCTTTAGTTATTAGAATCGCTTTATCAAAAGTATATATTTTGATATTTAGTTGTATATTATATATTTTAATATTCAGTTTGGTAAGTTAGTTAAACTCAATGCATGTTTATTTTGTGAGATGAATTAAAGAATTTGTTATCACAGATGTTTTTGTAAAGAAAATTGCTCCAACCCAGATAATGGTTGTTGATTATAAAACTACCTTTTCAAGTATGAAAGAGTCAAAAGTGATCCTGTACATAAGCTTGAAATAGAAGGTGACAACCAGGCCCATCATTGATGGAAGCATCTCAAGCTTCATAAAGTAATAGCTATGTTTATTAGAAGGGGAAAACATTTTTATAGCCATTCACTGAAATACAGAAAGAAACAAATGAGAGCCAAGACGGAGTAAGAGATAGAAGCCATCACATTTCTTTTCTTCTACTAAATCAACCAGTCCTGCCCTATATCACTATGATTTCTAGTTGTTCTGACTCTTCTCTATTATTTTATTCTGGTAGCAATTCCTCTCTTTTCCAGCTTTTACATTTTCCTTTAAATTATTTAAGCCCTTTTCTTATTTTTTTCAAAGTTCTTACTTATAGTTTTGATTTGTTAAATGTTGAT
>NW_006432536.1:0-3599 GCF_000325575.1 Pteropus alecto | reverse complement strand
CCACTGCATCTGAAAAGAAGTGCACGAGTAAGCTCTTGGTGGAAAACACTGTGGCATCACTCGCTTTGATCAAAATATCATTCCCTGCTCATTTGCTGCACGTCAAGCAACTCGGTACATGTTTCGCTCTGAGACAATCTATTTGATAAACTTATCTATGCTTAATTTAACAAGAACAAAAAAAGTATCAACGATAGCAATTATTAATTGTCTACTATGAACTAGTATGTATCTTTACCTGTTATGAATTCCATCGTCTACTGAAATTTAACTTAAGGCGAAGCTAGGGTTGCTTTTTATTCTGGTAAGTACGTGTCACTGAAATAAAGTTCCTGATAAAAGCAATTTTAATTTTTTACAAATTTCTATTTCAAATTTGTTTTTTAAATTAAGTTTATTGGGGTGACATTTTTAAATAAAATTATATAGATTTCAAGCATACAATTCAATAATATGATATCTGTATATTGCATATTTGACTTTGAGTGGTAAATACACTCTCAAATTTGTTTTTAA
Source organism: Pteropus alecto (assembly GCF_000325575.1). NCBI lineage: Eukaryota > Metazoa > Chordata > Mammalia > Chiroptera > Pteropodidae > Pteropus > Pteropus alecto. The sequence goes on along the minus strand of NW_006432536.1, from coordinate 3,083 downwards.
ATCTAACCATTTTATAGGTCTACTAAAATAACATTCTCAGTAAAAAAAGTTTTAAATACAACTGATGTTAATCATTTTATCTTTTAATTTGAAGAAGAAATGATATTTAACTATCTTCTGATATGATTTCAAGAGTATGTTTCATTGATTACTATCTGTAGACTTTGTCTTAAATTTATTTAAACATCAGTTGTTCAAGGAGCAAACACTGCATCTTGATTGAGCTCCCAGTGTTCACCAGAAACATAGAGACAAACTATTGCCATCAGCGAAACTTGGTCTTTCTTGAAGACATAGATCTTATGTGACAAAACAATTAAGAATCTTCCTGACTGGCGTAGAGTGATCTCTAAAACACCCATCAGTTCTGCCATTTCTATGACAAAAAGCATTCCTTCTTATATTAAGATGAAATATATTCCCTGTAATGACTATTCATTATTCTATATAAATGCCGTAGCGGTCTACTTTATCAGTAGGGTTGTTGTGTACTATTGTTCAAGTTGAATCAGAATCATTTTAGTTAGCAGTCAGTGGGCAGAGATGCGAGTCTTTTGGAAAAGAGAACAGATCAAATATCATTTCGGTCCTGGGTCTGATTGGAATTAATAAAGCTTCCAAGATATCTGTCCGCACATCCAGAATTAGTATTAAGTAAAGTATTTGGTTTACCCTCCCTGTACACAGACATCTGCTGAGACCCACTCCTAAGGTTCCTGCATGAAGCATGCTAAAGAGTTTTTTACAAGTGTCTGAAGTCCCCGAAGACATTCCCACTGGTATATGGTCCTGGTCCCTGAACATGAGATCCAGAATCCCCAGATCAAGTTCTGATTCCCCAGGGAAAAGAAGACAAATTAAATGCTCGTTAATCAAGTCTCCATGCAAAAGTTTTACCCAAAGAATAAAAATGTTGAACAGCCAGGGACTCTCCTGGATGCTCATACTGAATAACAATCACATGCAATGACTCCACGCTTTGTGTGTTTTGAATTGTAGCCCTGTATCTGGAAGTGTTGTTGCTGGACTTGGGATGGAGAAAATTCAACAGTTAGAAAGCACAGGGCTCTGTCCCCAGTGTTCAATTTTAGTGTGAATATGAGGAATACACTGAATGGAAAGCCTCTATTTTTGTGTCAAGAATATGCCATGGTATATTTGCCAGAAATATCAGATGACATGTAACATAAAACCCAAATATGAATGGATATAAGCAAACTGATATAAATATTTTTATTAAATTAATAAGGTACCCATCATGAACCTAATCTTACTTATAATTTTAATTAAAATTATGTGATTAAAATATATTTTTATATAACCTTGTGACCTTTCTTCAATCACAAATATTATAATTAAATATACTAATTTTTAATTTTTCTTTTTGTGTGGAATTTTCTAGTCTATGAGCTTTATAAGTGAAAAAGATATGTCTAAATAGTTTTCCTTTGTATTAACAGTCTCTAAAATAGTACCCAGGTAAAAGTAGATGTTCAAAAATGATTTCAAAAGACTGATTGACTGATGGAATGAATGATAAATGAATGAATAAATGAGGTTCTTCCCAGAGCCCAAACAGCCACATGAAGTTTTTGTGTTAGCTTCCTCTGTAATGTCTAATGCGTATTGCCTTTCATGTGACCAAAGTTGCAGGCTGTACTATGCTTCATTCGATACTTCCTTCTCCCATAAGCTCTGCCAGTTTCCGCATCTGTTTAGCATTCCTATAACATTATAAAGATTAAAAAAAGCTATGTCTTTTATACTTTTTGTTGTTATTGCCACTTTGTTTAATTGAGAGTCCAGAAATAAACCAATATTTATATGGGCAAATAATTTTTGACAAAAAGTCCAAAAACATACAGTGGAGAAAGGAAAGCCTCCTCAATAAATGGTGCTGGGAAAATTGGAAGGCCACCTGCAACAGAAAGAAATTAGACTGTTGTCTATCACCACACACCAAAATTCACTCGCCATCGATTAAGGACTTGAATATAAGACCTGAAATAATAAAATACATAAGAGAAAACAGGAACTAAATTCAAGGACCTTGGACTTAAAGAGGATTTTATGAATTTGACTTCAAAAGCAAGGGAAGTAAAAGCTAAAATGAATGAATAAGACTACATCAAATTAAAAATCTTCTGCTCAGGAAAATAAATCGTTAAGAAGTTAACGAGATAACCATCTGAATGAAAAAATATATTTGCAAGCAATGCCCCCGATAAGGTTCTAATATCCAAAATATGCAAAGAACTCATACAACTCAATAACAACAAAAAAATAATCGATTCAATCAAAAAATGGGCGGAGGATCTGAACAGACACTTTTCCTTAGAGGACATACAATAAATATATGAAAAGATGCTTGACATCACTAGCTATAGGAAAATGCAAATCTAAACCACAATGAGATATCATCTCACACCTGTTAGAATAGCTATAATCAACAGGACAAGTAATAACAAATGTTGGAGAGGTGCGGAGAAAAAGGAGCCCTCATACACTGCTGGTGGGACTGCAAATTGGTACAGCCACTATGGAAAACAGTATGGGGGTTCCTCAAAAAACTCAGTATTTATCTACCATATGATTCAGCAATCTTTCTATTGGATATTTACCCCAAAGACTTGAAAACCCATATTCAAAAAGATATTTGCACACCGATGTTCATAGCAGCATTATTCATAGTGTCCAGGACATGGAAGCAACTGAAGTGTCCTATGATAGATGATTGGCTAAAGAAGCTGTGGTACATATATACAATGGAATATTACTCAGCCATAAGGAGAGATGAAATACAGTCATTTCTGACAACATGGATGGACCTCAAGATTATCATGCTAAGCAAAATAAGCCAGATAGAAAAAGTAGAAAATCACGTAATATCACTTATATGTGGGATATAAACCTAAAAGCAACAAATGAACAGGACAAACAAACAGAAAATCATAGACGTGGACTATAGACTAGTGGTTACCAGAGGGTATAGGGTAGAGGAGGAGTGGGGAGGGAGACGGGGCAAGGGGGATCAAATATTTTGAGGTAGGGAGAGGTTGAAGAGGGTAAAGGGGATCAAATAT
>NW_006432535.1:0-668 GCF_000325575.1 Pteropus alecto | reverse complement strand
CGCCTCGCCTCACGGGGACGCAGCCGCTGTCGTCGCGGTCGGCGGTCTGCCCGCGACAGACTCGCTGTTCCTCGCTTTCCTTCCGCGCCCGTGAAAGCTTTGGCTCTTGAGTGAATCCTCAGCAGCGTCTGCACCCGGTATGGCCACCCTTTCCGGCCAGTTGCTGGCCTCCTAAGCTCAGGTACTGTCGCCGCCTGGCCGGTGCCCCGAGGCTGGCTTCTCCCCTGCGTCCGCCCGCTGCTCGGAGGCACCGCGGGAAGGGCCGCCCGGCAGCCCCTTGCCCTGCCACGGCGAGCACCTTTGCGATGACGGTTGCTACGGACACGCACTGTCATAAACGCCTCTGTTGGAGTGGGGGTCTTTGGGGAAGAAGCAAAACTTCTTTCCGTAGAAAGTTCTCGAGCTTGTTGGACACGTGAAGCATCCAGGCCCAGCTCATCGTGCGGCCAGCGCTGGCGGTGACACAGGAGCGAGGACGAGGGGCGAGGGGTGAGGGACCAGCGGGATGAGGGACAAGGGGCCAGCGGGACGAGGGACAAGGGGTGAGGGACCAGCGAGACGAGGGTCCAGTGGGGACGAGGGTCCAGTGGGGACGAGGGTCCAGTGGGACGAGGGCCAAGGGCCCAGCAGGACGAGGGCCGAGGGGTGAGGGACCAGCGGGACGAGGG
>NW_006432534.1:0-763 GCF_000325575.1 Pteropus alecto | reverse complement strand
ACGATCCCCCTTTGTAAAGCGGGGATGACAGCTACTCTTCTTCACTTAGGTGTTTGTGAGGTCGTTGGCTGTGCGTGAACATTCCATCATATCCCTGAAAGTTCTGCCAACACCTGCCGTTGAGAACCTCAGCTGGAATGACTTAACATGCGCCATGTTCCCAGAGAGCTGGGCCAAACACACTTGCAGCTGTGCATTAGCTCAGTTCCAGTTCTCACTGGGACTGCGGATGCTGAATTCTGCCTGGGACACAGATGGCTGTAACTCTGGTCCTCTAGGCTGGAAGCATTGCTGCTGGCAGTACTATGGCATTCAGGGTGTCGTTACGCCAACTCAGGTACAATGTGATAGGATTCCATAGCCTACGTACGTACCAAACTTCGACCTCTGTCTACAGTGCCTTTGTGATGGCTGCCGCCTATGCCTCTGTTGCCACAGAGTTCCTGATCCTCAGGTCCATTAGAGAAAAACACTTGTTGTACCCCGTGGCACATCCAAGCTATTCCAACATGACTTAAGCACAGAATCCATAAAAATAGTGTAGCAATTATTGCCGTCGATGAGCCACAAGAGTCTGATGATAATGATTTGAAATTCTCTGGAAGAAGAATTTTATCAATATGATCAGGGTATTGGGGACCCCCAAAGTTTATCTAGTCCCTACCGAAAACAAACAACAAACTAATCTGGATAAATGGGGAAGAAATAAAAAACAATAAAAAAATTTAAAAAAAAGCAAAACTGAAAGACATGTTCACAGTTT
>NW_006432533.1:0-2538 GCF_000325575.1 Pteropus alecto | reverse complement strand
GAGATTAAGACAGTCTCATGCTTGTTTAGTCAAACAATGAAGTCTCCCTGTTTTCAATGTCGATTAATGTCCCCTGAACCTGTCTTTTCTCTCCTTTGATCTGTTTCCTTTTCTCTCGGAATCTAGAGCCTCTCTCCAATAAGAATTATTTTCTGGAGAGTCTCCATCTCTTATCTACTCTTTTCCATACTTGTAGGGTCATCTCAATTTCCTGTGTTCAGTTATTTATTCATTAACTACTAACTGGAGATCCACTATGCATGAGGTGTTATCTATTTTGTTTCTCGTGTGATTGGGTTTTTCTATTACATTTCCTAACTCTTTTTGAAGTAGATTCGACTCAGCGATAGCACTTAATAGTTCCATATTGTTATCGTTGTTTCACCTTACTGTCCACAATGTTATCTACAAATAATATAATTATTTCAGACATTTGGTACTCAGGCTAATTTTCTTTCATCATCTTAGTAATCTCTTTAAGTGTTCAGGAGAATATGAAATGACTAATTTGAGTAGTCTGTCTTGGTCTGTTTGTGAATTTAATACAAACATTTTAGTGTTTTAATGTCAATATTATGTTGTCTGCAGCTTTAAGTAATGATTCTTTATTTAGTTAAGAAATTGACATTGGTTTCCTTATTTAGTAAAAAAAAAATAATTGTATGGTGAGCTTGAAGATTTCTTTTTTGTGTTATAGTTGAGGCTTTCAGTCTGAATCTTTAATATGCATCTAAGATTTGTGTATGTTGAGCGCCTACTCTGTGCCAGGCACCACATAGGTTTCTCAAATGACAATGGTGAGCCCAAACACTCATGACCACTAGACCACAAATATACATAAAATTATCAGTATGAGAGGCACATCAAGAAATAGTACAGGAAACTCATATTGCGTGTTTCATACACTCTGTCTCCTCCTGACCTTAATGATAAGTTATCTATGTCACTGACCTCTCCAGTTTGTTCTATTACCAATCTCAGCAACCAACAGGACAACTGGCAACACTGTTCCCTGAGCCCTGATTCTTACCTTTTTTAACTCTCTCTTGAATAACCTTTAGCCATCCTTCTCACAACTTAAATATTCATATTCTGGAAAAGCCATTTTTACCCACTTCCCCAGACTAAACTGATCCTCAGTGATTTTTTTCTCTTCTCAACTAATTAGCATTCTATAAACATTTAAACTTTATCATGGGGAATGTAAAAATTCATTTTTACATCTTAAATTTGACACTCATTTATTAAGTGAGATGGTTTATCGAAGCTTTGAATGTCCCATTCATAAAAAAGATCAGACAATATTTGTCTTTCTCTGACTTGTTTCATTTAGCATAATGCCTTCAGGGTCCGTCCATGTTGCTGCAAATGACAGGATTTTGTTTTTTCTTATGGTTGAATAATATTGAACAGTTAAAATTATAGAACTGGCTCACTACAGTATTTTATTTTAGCATGTTTTCTAAACCAACGTTGTACTTTTTTCCTATATTATTAATTCTTTCCTAATTCCTTGCTCATTTACAAAAATTTACAATTTCTAAGAGGAAAAAAAGTCTGATTTCCTTGATATGTTCACATTTTAACTTAGATATAATTATGTATGCATGAATGACATTGAAGATTAAATGAGATTGTTATACACAACTTTTAAAAACTTCTTCTGTTTGTATTTACTTACTATTTTTTTCTAAAATGTATCTTGCTAGGCCTTTATGTTTCAATAGCTGTTAGTTTTTAAATGGCCACATAATTCAATTGATTAATATATTGACTCTGGTTTTTAATTAATTGATTTCTATTTTACCTCGATTATTTTTTTTATGTTTCTTAACATAACTTTTTACAGATTAAATATTTTTCTGGTGATTAAAAGTATTCATTTCTGACAGTTAGGAAGGAAACAAAATCTGTTTAGAATAAAAGTAAAAATCCGTTAGTCTTAATCATTCTATTAAAAAATAACCATCATTATTAATTTATCTCTTTTCTTCCAACGTTTTTCCTGTATATATAGTTAATAATCTCTTTATATCCTGAAGTTTTATATTAGTTATATTCCAACAGTAGAGTAAGAGTGTGTATTTATCCTTTTATGGCCAGAAAGGGAGATATTATGTTTCAATTTCTTACTGATTTCATATATGGAAATTGCATCTTTTTATATTCTGTTTAAACCTCTTTGATTATTAGTCAGTCTGAACATTTTCCCTATGTTTTTTATGAACTAGATGTTCATAAACATTGCCCAGTTTAATATTGATATTTTCAACATTAGTTATTAGAGACCTTAGCATCCTTACTTATATAAAAATGTAAACAATTTTTGAATCTCAAACTTGCCTTTTTATTATGATGCTTTGACACATGAGCATTTTGTACTTTTTACAGTTCAATCTATCAATCATCTTGGAAATTAATTTCATTAATTTTAAATAATTAATTTTCAATTTATTGAAAATGTTCAATTGATTTTATTTTTCAATTGTATTTGGCAGACAACATTATGTTAGTTTTGGGTGTACAACATAGTGATTA
>NW_006432532.1:0-492 GCF_000325575.1 Pteropus alecto | reverse complement strand
GCATTTGAAGCCCTGAAGGCAGCCCTAACCACAGCACCTGCATTAGCCCTGCCCAATCTGGAAAAGGCATTCCAGCTCTTTGTTACGGAGGTGCAGGGGGAATCGCGAAAGGGGTCCTGACACAGACCCTAGGACCCTGGAAGCGACCAGTTGTATACTTCTCCAAAAAATTGGACTATGGGGCAGCAGGATGGCCCAACTGTTTGAGGGTGACCGCTGCCCCTGCAATCCTCACTAAGGAAGCCCTAAAATTGACACTAGGGCAGAACCTCCAGATCATCGCCCCACACGCAGTTGAGTCAAGGCTTTGCAGTCAAACGGACAGGTGGATTTCCAATGCTCGAATCACCCAGTATCAGGTCCTGCTTCTCATCCCACCTCACATATAGTTCCTGAAAACTGCCGCACTCAACCCAGCTACTCTACGGCCGGACGATGACTCTCGCCGGCCCTTGCAGACTGCCTTGAGGTCCTAGAGAACGTCACCTGCAC
>NW_006432531.1:0-488 GCF_000325575.1 Pteropus alecto | reverse complement strand
TTTAGGGTGATTATTGAAATATGACATCTTCTTATCACTATTTTATCTTTTTCTTTCTGGTAGCTCGGTGTTTCCATTGCTTCCTTGTCCTTGTGTTTCTGTTTTCTTTACTTTGCTTGGCTTTTGTGGGTTTTCCCTGTGGTTCTTCTTGTTTTATCTTATATACTTCGGTTCTAAATCTTCGGTGTGTGGTTACCATCACAAACATGTAAAGGATAGTTTATACATACATACATACACACACCCAAACACATATATATAATCGTCTTTTTTTTGTCTGCATGTGCCTTATCTCCATTCCTCTTTGCGAATTTAGATTTTTTTTTTCTTTAAGCCTACAGCATCTGGTATTCCTAGGTGGTCTCCCATTCAAGTACTAACCAGGCCCGACCCTGCTTAGCTTCTGAGATCAGATGAAATCAGGAACGTTCAGGGTGGTATGGCTGTACACATGAATTTGGATCTTTGAATCCGCCCCTTTTCAGTCA
>NW_006432530.1:0-384 GCF_000325575.1 Pteropus alecto | reverse complement strand
CCAACTGACCTCTTTCCAGCGGGTAACGGCCGCCATGGCCGGAAAGCGTCCCTGGCTACGCTCTCTGTGGGTGGCCCTGAACCCTGCAAGAGGATACAGGGACGAATGAGACGTAGTTTGTACCCTAGGAGCTCAAACTGTCAGTGAGTGCTCCTCCACCTTCTCTACCCCAGCACACGCAGATGACCGAGCATGGCCCACAGAGCCCCAAGGCGCCGGGAAGGCTGTGCATTTGCCGCAAGTGAGCCGTTTCTCGGAAGTCTGCGATTCTGGCTCAAAATGCACGTCACTAGAGAGCTTTTTGCCAGAGCTACCATGTACGTATATATGCATATATATATCTATATGCATATATAGATATAGATATAGATATAGATAGATAGA
>NW_006432529.1:808-1225 GCF_000325575.1 Pteropus alecto | reverse complement strand
ATATGTAATATAATATATATACATGTGTATATATATTATATTACATATAATATAATTACATATAATATAACATATATATACACACACAGTCATCCATTTCATTCTGTGTTTGCCTTATCTCCATCCCCCTTTTCGAATTTGGATCTTCGAATCCTCCCCTTTTCAATCATTGTTGTCTTAATTTGTCCCTATGTATGCTAAATGTTCATTACTATTTTGCTATAGCAATTCACATCTTATTATTTAAGCTTATAATGCCCTATACATAAGAAGGGTAGCACTCCTCTGCTTCTATTTCCCTGATAGTAAACTTACTCTTAATTATTGTTTTTTTTTTTTTTTTGTCATTTTGTTTTTGGTGAGCTAACCCCTTTCAGTATTTCCTGTAGTGCAGGCCTTGTAGTGGAAACTTCCCTC
>NW_006432529.1:0-775 GCF_000325575.1 Pteropus alecto | reverse complement strand
TTCTCCTTCATATCTAAAGGAGAGTTTAGCTGGATAGATTATTCTAGGTTAGTAGTTTCCTTCACTTAATTTTTTGAATAACTCATTCCATTCTTTTCTTGCTTGCAAGGTATGTGCTGAGATGTCCAATGATAATCTCATGGATTTTCCTTTATAATTTACCCTTTTCTCACTGGCTGCCTTGAGAATTCTTTGTCATTAATTTTTGATAATTTTAATACGTTTCTTGGTGACGGACTTTCTGGGTTTAGGTAATTGAGTGTTCTGTTGAATTCTTGAATGTCAAGACCCAGCTCATTTCTTAGATTTCAGAAATTCTTACCAACGATTTGTCTGAAAATGCTTTCTAGTCCATGCTCCGTTCCCTCGCCTTCTATAATGCTCATTATTCTTATGTTTCTTCTCCTGATGGTATCAGCTAGTTCTTGAATTTCTCTTTCATAAGTTTTCATTCTGTTTTTTTTCTTCCTTCTGATTTATTTCTAGATTTCTGTCTTTGATATCACTGATCCTTTCATCCATTTGGTCGACTCTATTTCCCAAGCTTGCTATTTCATTTTTCGACTCTCGCAGTGTGTTTTTTATCTCCAGAAGATCTATTCTGTTCTTTTTGAGGTTTTCAATCTCCTTGCTCTGCTCATCTAGTATCATTTTTTTCAATTCCCGAATTTGTTGATATGAATCATTTCAGATCTCATTGAGTTTTTTCAAAAGGATCATCCTGTATTCTCTGTCATTTCAGTTGTATATTTCTATGTCTGTAAGCTTATTTTCT
>NW_006432528.1:0-540 GCF_000325575.1 Pteropus alecto | reverse complement strand
AAATATATGTCCTCTTCTGCCGTATAGGTCGGAGACGGACGCAGTTCTGGGTAAGGGACAACGGTCAATAGATGTGGTGGGGGCCCCACTGGCCTTGTGGCCGCTGTTCTTGCCTCTGCATCCTCTCATCGGTTTCCCTCAGCCTCAGGACTCCTCCCTTTTTGATGCCTTTTACAATGAACAATAGCCAGAGTCTTAGGCATCCATTCTTGATGTCCTTCCCAGCTGAAGTCAGAAGCCCTCTTTCCTTGTAGATGGCTCCATGTACATGTGCAGTGGCAAAGGCATATCGGCTGTCTGTGTATATTGTGACTGCCTTATCCTTTCCCCATCTTAGTGCCTCAGTGAGGGCGATGAGTTCGGCCTTTTGAGCAGAAGTCCCATGGGGAAGAGCCTGTGACCAGATAGTGCCAGTTAGAGTTACGACCACTGCCCCTGCGTACCTCCTACCTTCTTGCATGAAGCTGCTCCTGTCCACGAACAGAACTTCATCGGCCTCAGGCACAGGGGAGTCCTTGAGGTCTGGCCGTGAGGAACACA
>NW_006432527.1:72387-74457 GCF_000325575.1 Pteropus alecto | reverse complement strand
GGCAAGGAAAGTGGAATCAGTTACAAAAAATTAAAACCTTCTATATAGGGATTTAGAGGATGGAGAGTGGGAAGCAGTTGAAAGAACAGCATATATGATGAGGCTTATGATCATATAATTTTGTATATATCAATTATTTTATATAAAGCTATCATACTCCTTAGTGTGTGTGTGTGTGTGTGTGTGTGTGTGTGTGTGTGTGTATATATATATATATATACACACACACACACACACACACACACACTAAGCAAGGTAATTACAACATTACAACATTATGGTTAAGTGTATGTGTATATATATACACACATACACTTAACCATATATATACATACATATATATATGGTTAAGACTTTTTCTTTAAATACACATCAGTGTGAATGTAGGTAATGTAAACTCATGAGTGCAGGATTTTTTTTCCCTTTTAGTTTACATGTCTATTACTGTGTTCATGAATTGGAAGACTCGATATTGCTATGATGTCACGTCTACAAAAAAATGTTTTAGAGATTCATTGCAATTCTATCAAAATCCCGGCACGTTTTTTTTTTTCCTTCCAGAAATTAGAAAGATCATTCTAAAATTCTAATGGAAATTCAAAGAATGTGATACCAAAACAATTTTGAAAAACAGGAATGAGATTGGAGAACTTACACTATCTGTTTTCAAGACATAGAGATTCAGTAATGAAAATAGGAAAGTATTGTTATATAGAGATTTAGATCAGTGAAACCAATAGAGTCCAGAAAGAGACACACTCAGACAGGTCAATGATTTTCAAATAAGTGTCAAACAATTAAATAGAGAAAGGAATATCAAATTATTATTTCAACAAAAGGTGGAACAATTTCTGTTCATATACAAAATAATAAACCTTTATTCTTACCTCACATGTTTTACAAAAATTGACTTGAAATGGATAATAGATTTAAATATAAGGGTTAAAACTATGAAATTCCTGGAAGAAAACAGATTTCTCTTCTGGAGAAAAAAATGAGTGATATTTCTTTGGCAAAGATTTCTTTACACAAATAAAGCATGAAAAAAATTTATGAACCAATGATTTGGATTTATAAAAAGCCTTATCCCTCAAAAACTCTGTAATGAAAATGAAAAGGTAAGCCAAAGACTGAAGAAGATTGTTGTAAAATAGATTATGGATATTTTCCTAATATATATGGAGATCTTTTACAGCTCAATAAGAAGACAAACAACCCAATATAAATGGACAGAAGATTTAAACAGACGACTCACCAAAGAACATACATATACCCATAATAAATAAGCACATGAAAGATTCTTGACATTTGTAGTTATTAGGAAAATTAAAATTAAAATAATATTTAGATGCCATTGCAAACTTAATAGAATGACTAATATTAAAATGATTGACCATACCAAATGTTAGTATCGATGTGGAAAAATAGAACTCTAATAGATAGCTGTAGAGAATACAAAATGTTATGACTACTTTGGAACCAGTTTAGCAGTTTCTTTAAAAAGCTAAAGATCCACCTATCATTCACCCCAGCCATTCCACTGTTAGGCATTTGCACAAGTAAATGAAAGCATCTGATTACACACAGACTTGTGAAAAATATTCATAGCGGTTTTATTTGTAATAGCCCAACTGGAAATGCCCAAATATACATCTAAGAAAAGGCTAAACTAATTGTGGTATATTCATAAAATGGGATAATACTCAAAAATAAAAAAGGAATGAACAGTTAAACAACATGATGAACGTCAAAATAATTATGACGTGTGAAATAAACTAGACTAAAATATATGATTTCATTTATGTAAAATTCCAGAAAATATACAATAATTTATAGTTATAAAAATAAGTTGTGTGGGAATGGGGCAGGATGAGAGACAGGATTACCAAGGGACATGAGGAAATTTTAGGATTGAATAGATGTGTTTATTATCTTGATTGTGGTGAAGTTTTCAGGTATATAACATGTCAAACTCATAAAATTGTATATTTTAAAAATGAGAAATTTATTATAAATCAATTATAGCTCAAAACAATATCTAATTTAGAAATTTAATTTGCTTTAAATAAA
>NW_006432527.1:46387-60167 GCF_000325575.1 Pteropus alecto | reverse complement strand
TGAGAATTCCCTCAATTTTTGTATGTCTGGAAAGGTCTTAATTTCTCCTTCATATCTAAAGGAGAGCTGATTTGGATTCATTACTCTAGGTTGGTACTTCCTTTCACTTAATAGTTAGAATATTTGTTTCCATTTCTTTCTGTCTTGTAAGGTCTGTCTGAGAAGTCTGATGATAATATAATTGGTTTTCCTTTATATATTATCATCTTCTTTTCACTAGGTGCCCTGAGAATTCTGTCATTGTCGTTGATTTTTTTTTTAATTTTAATATAATGTGTCTTGGTGAAGGCCTTTTTGGGTTGAGATAATTGAGTGTTCTGTTGACTTCTTGAATTCCAAGCTCCTGTTCATTCCTTAGATTTGGGAAATTCTTGTCAATTATTTGTCTGAAAATGCTTTCTAATCCCTGCTCCTGTTCTTTCTCTTCGAAAATGACCATTATTCTTATGTTTCCTGACCTGATGGTGTCGGCTAGTTCTTGAATTTCTCTTGCATTATTTTTCATTCTCCGGTTTCTCTCTTCTTCCTTCTGATTTATTTCTAGATTTTCGATATCATTGTCTGAAAATGCTTTCTAATCCCTGCTCCTGTTCTTTCTCTTCGAAAATGACCATTATTCTTATGTTTTCTCTCCTGATGGTGTCGGCTAGTTCTTGAATTTCTCTTGCATTATTTTTCATTCTCCGGTTTCTCTCTTCTTCCTTCTGATTTATTTCTAGATTCTGTCTTCGATATCACTGATCCTTTCCTCCATTTGGTCGACTCTATTTCACAAGCAGGCCTATTCAGTTCTTTTTGAGGGTTTCAATCTCCTTCCTGAGAACTCATTCTGCTCATCTAGTTGTTTTTCAGTTCCTGAAATTGTTGATAAGATTTGTTTTCGATCTCATGGAGTTTTTTTCAAAATTACCATCCCGAAATCTCTGTCATTTAAGTTGCACATTTCTATGTCTATAAGCTTATTTTCTGGAGATTTTTCTCTTTCTTTCTGAGATGCATTGTTACCTTTGTTGTTCATGGTGTTTAATGGACTGTTTCTCCACCTGGGCATTAATGGAAGTATATTCTGCTCTTTTTCCAGAATGAAGATTGATTATATAATGGTCTCTCTGGCCTGTTGCAAAGAAGGCTCTTTTCTTTTGGTTTCCAGTAGGTGGCATCTAAGTGTTTTGGATCCCTGCTTTATATAAATTCTTAAAATGCCTTTTTTTTTTTTTTTTTAACGGATGTTTTAATCATGCTCGGTACTTCAATCTCAGATTCCCCTGGGGCTCTGCGGTGTTCTGTCTCGGAGGATATAGAGAGAAAGGACCTCTGGGTTGGGGTTTGGGGGCTACAGCCCAATTTGGTTTTGTAACCACGGCTGGTAAAAATCAAGTGTTGTTTTTCTGCTGTCCCACTTCCCTGCTTTTTGCCCTGATGACTGGGCCCTGTTGCCAGCTGCATGGAACTCACAGCACTCTCAGGCTAGGATGTTCAGGGAAGTCGCCGCGCATTTTCCCCTCCCCCTCCTCCTACAGGGAGATCCAGCAGCTGTGAGAGGCAGCTTTTTTGTTTCTCCCAGTCCACAGCCTGATACTCGGGGTTCTGACCTGTGGTAGCTCTTGTGCGCAGATCCCACGCTCATACATGCTGGTGTGCAGTTTGGGTGTTTTTTTTTTTATTGAGTTTTAGATGTTCAGCTCATTGTTGTTTCAAGGAGAGAGGTCTGGGGATATCTCTCACTCCACCGTGTTTCTGACGTCACTGTAGAGTTTTATTATATACATGAATATATGTGTATTTATATGTGAATACGTCATTTTGCTGAGAAGACCTAGAGGTAATGATACCCCATAGCAATTAACACACAATATACAGATCTTGGTTTCTAAATACGACTCTTCAATAAAAGAAAACCAAGGTTCCCTAGAGAATTGGCTGATTTCAGGGCCAGCGTAGAAAAAGTCTATGATAATCCTAGAACATCTTGGTTCACCAGAAAATAATGAAGTACTCAAAAAAATCAAGAGTACATGTCAAGAAAACATGGATTCTGATTAAAGGAACTCCCACTGGTCAAATATATGACAGAATATCAAAATAAAAATGACTGTACTAAATTATAACCCAGTGAATAAAACTGATATCTTTGAGTGCATACTCATATCAATGCATGATTATTAAATAAATAAACAAACAAATAAATAAATAAATAAAAACAAAGAATATGTTTTCTGCACTTTTCATAAAAATAATTCTGGATATTTCTTCTCACCAATTTTCCAGTATATAATACCCTGTTCTGCTAATTATTTAATATTTTTAAACTCTCAATACCAATTATTTTAGATAATTAATTTCTATCTCTTTAATGGAAATAGTTCTAAGTGTGTATATACTGTGTGCTAAATATATGTAGATCTTAGGTCTTTTTCTATTTTTGTTACTTTCTAAATTTTTGGTCACTTGAAACTCCTTCTGATATGCTTGCAAATTTTTTAATGTATACTCAAAACGTTATGCAAATGTTAAAGGCTCTAGATGATTTATTCCTACAAATAGGATTTAATTCATACTGGCACACAAGTATAGGCAGACATCTTTGACTAAAACAAGGAATGAGATTATTCAAATTTGTGCTCTATGTTTTTTGAGAAATGACAAATTCATTATGTTTATTCTTAAGGTATAAGATTTCAGTGGTCTCAACTAAAAGCCTAGGTATATATGCAGGCTTTTTTACTTTGGCAGATCTTACATGTCTTTTTTTTTTTTTTTTTTGTCTTTAGAGACTAGGAGACAGCAAGAATTTCTTTTTAGATTCTTCATAAGTTAGCTACTGCTTTGTGCTTGTGGTATCAGGCTTCTCTTGCTTGATGTTTAGGATTTATCAAATGTGTTTAGTGAAAAAAAATACTGCAAAATTTCGGGCCCTTTAATTACCTTTTGTATAGGACTTTTTCTATCCAAGAAAAGTCTTGGTTGCATTGATAGATGTGAATTCCAATTTGTATCTCCCTAGCACCATGAGAGAGAAGCAATAACCTACCATTTTCTGCTGAGATATTTACCAGGCATTACATAAAAAAGAACAAGAGGCTCTAAGAGAAAAGTTGTGGAGAATATGGTTCCTCTTAGTTAAGTATCCTTCTCTCCAAGACTGGATTCTTAAATCCTAGCTTTTGTTTTACTCTCTAATGACATCTAGTAGTTTTTGTTAATGTTTTGGGGGGCAGGTTGTTTTTCCATAAATCTTTTAGAGGGAAAAATTTACCCAGTTTTTGCTAATGTAAATACTTTGTATTACCATTATACTGTTGTCTAAATAAAATGACAAACCAAAAAGACAAGCATTGGCGCATTACTATTAACTAAAGTGCTGAATTTATTTGTGTTTCATTAGTTTCCTCACTGACTTCTTTTTTCTATTACAAGATCTAATCCAGGATACTACTAAGCATTTACTCATGAAGTCTCCTTAGTCTCCGCTGGTCTTTGATTATTTATCTGTCTTTTCTTGTTTTTCACGTACTTGTCAATTTGGGAGAGTACTTGTCCAACATTTTTTAAAGTGTTCCTCAATTTGTATTTCTCTCTCTCTCTCTCTCTTTAAGGAATAGATTAAGGTTACATATTTTGAAGAAGAATACAAGAATGATGAAATACCTTCTCATCACATCATATCAGAGGGTAAATGATATCAATGTGACTTACAATTGTTCAAATTTTTCTTGATAACTTAGTTAAGGTAAACTTTTCCAGTAAAAAAATATATTTTTCCTCTTATGATTTCTTCTTGGAAACAACTCACCAAGATAGCCTACACCTAAGGATGGGAGAGGGATAAATAATCTCCACTTCCTAGAAGGAGTATCTTCATATATTTTTTGGAATTCTTCTATAAAGATTTGTTACTTCTCTCACATTTATTTATATCACTATGGACCTACATGAATAAATTTCAAATTTTCCTTGAGACTTCCTCCCTAATAATATATTTAAAAGAGTATTTTCTAATTTGAAAACATTTAAATAATTTTAAAACCTTTTTTTTTTTGCCCACTGGTTTAGAACATTTACTTCAAAACAATCTGTGTCTACTTCAAAAACTATGTATACCACTTCACATAAAGTGTAGGAAAGTTATGACCATATCATTTTAATCCATCCCTCTCATTCATATGCCATTTTTGTGTACATCTCACTTTGCAATAAACACTTAATATTTATGAGCATCATTGCATCAGTTACTTTAATTTTAGCGTAATTAAAATGAGAAAATAGATTCTATTTTACCTTTCTTTATTCCATTTTGGAAGCTCTTCATTTCCTTAAGAAAATTCAATTTTTATTTATACTATTTTGCTTTTGCCAATAAAAAATCCTTTAACATTTCTTACAGTGTAGATTTGTTGGCGATTCATTTCCTCACTTTCAGTCTATTTAAGATAGCTTTATTTCTCTTTCATTTCTCTATGTAGAATTTTAAGTTGTCACTACATTATCTTTTTGCTTGTATTGCTCCCGATGAGAAGTCAGGACTAATTGTTATTCTTGTAGGTAAGATGTGCTTTTCCCTTGAATGCTTTCAAGATTTTCATTTTGCCTTGATTTTTTTTATCAGTTTTAAATTGATGTACTTGGTTATTTTCCACCTTCTTATGTTCTCTGAGTTCTTTCTATCTATGTTTTTGCATTTGTCAATACTTTTGGAACATTTTCAGCCATTTTGCACACACACACAATTTGAAATTAAATATGATTTATCATTAGGGAAAGTGAGTGGAGTGCAAAGAAAATAAAGTGAAGAGGTTCAGATGAAGCCTTAGTGCATTGGGATTCTAATATTTGGGACTCAATCACAGGAGGAACCAGTGAAAAAATGAGAAAGAACTGCTAATATAGTCAGGGAAAACCACATAAGTATGTCTCATTTAACCCAAACAAGTAAATTATATTAAATAGAAGGCAGTGATCAACTGTGCTAAATAATACTGACATTCATTACAATGGCAGTAAAAAAGATGACTCATTAATTTGGAATGGTAGAGTTTGAAAGACAAGGGTTTCTGAATTGGTGGATTATAAAGCAATAAGAGAGATCTGAAGAGAGAATGTGAAGTAAAAAGGTAGTGATGATAATAACTAAATGTAGGCAAAGGCTGATACTTTTCAAGTTTAGATTACAAAATAAGGAGACATATTTATTAGGAATAGAATATTTCAAGTATTTTGATCACAATAGAACACCTAATTCAACTTATACTTATACTTATGAGAGAATTATCTGTATCTTTTAGAGACTGTAATCATAGATTAATGCCAAGATGATTTGACCTTAAATTATTTTTCAACTTAATAAAAGTATCGATGATCCTTATTAAAAGTTATAGAACATTATCTATGGTAAAAAACATTATCTATGGTAGATGATGGATTTTTAAATAAAGCATTTCAGAATAGCTCAATAATAAATTAGTGGTTTAACTGAGACAGACATTTAGAGCAAACTCATCCTGGTTGAATCAAAAGTAATCAGAAGTAATCAGAATATTGAAAGATCCTTGGGTTTGATTTTTATTAGATTTTCTGAAATTATTCTATATTTTTTCTCATTTTCCTTGCTTTTAAAATTTCTAAAAGTTAGATTATGCTTCAGGATCATTAACCCCACTTTCTCAAAATGGATAAAATTATACCAAAATTATCAAATAAAAATTAAAATAACTTGTTTAAATAACAATTTTTTCCTAAAATCATATTCATGACCAAAATATCTTTTAAGATCCTGTTCATTCTATAAATTCTACATAAACCTCTATAATTGTCAAGTCAGTATGTAGTTTTCCTCCTGCCTATCTTTTATATTATTCCTTTAGATAGTATTTTTAAATACTTCCTTATAAATAACTAGATTCTATAGAATGAACTTTAAAACAACAATCATTTTTCACAAATAAACATTTTTAAAAATGAGCATCAACACTATTGCTAATCTTTGTTAGTTTCCTTTTAATTCTTTTAAATAGAATGTACCAATAAATTGGTAGTATTACAAAAATATAAGTTATTATTAATTTTAAGTAGGATATAAGTGATCACAAAGTATAGTCATAAATTTTGCATTACATGCCACATTAAATATAATTCAAATGAAATAATACTTTATAGTCTTGACTAGCTAGATTTGAAAGACAAAGTAGACAGATTAAACACTTAATTCGATTTCTTTTACATATCTAGATGAAAAGAAAGTAGCATGAGAAAAAAAGTCTTAACTGAAGAAAATAAAGACAATTAACGTCTCTACTGTGACACTACTCCCCTCATGCAGTTCTGCACAGACACACAGCTTCTCAAGAGGATGAGATTCATCTCAGCTTTGGTGACACTTGTGGTCACATCGATAATGGTGTAGTGTCATTTACCTATATTGCCTTGACGATTTTAGAAATTCCTTCAGCCAGTCAGAGGAGAAAGGCTTTTTCAACATGTTCTTCTCACATAATTGTGATAGTCCTTTCTTACGGCAGCTACATCTTCATGTATGTTAAACTGTCAGTCAAGCAAAGAGTATCTTTTCCCAAGGTATTTGCATTGCTCAGTACCTCTGTCGCACCACTTTTGAACCCTTTCATCTACATGTTACAGAATCAACAAGTGAAAAAAGCCTTCATGAATATGATCTACAGAGTTGTTTCTTTCTCTAACAAATGAATATCTTATAGCACTATACATTAAGGAAATGAACAAAGGAATCCCAGATAATACCAGTATATCCAATAGTAGCTTCCAATACATAATGTATCTGTGCCTCTTTTTTTCTTTCATTTCTGTGACATTCATCTTGATTTAGTTTAGGCTTTATTTTTACAGAAATCAATATTCTGATTACTTCTGATTACTTTTGGTTCAACCAGGATGAGTTTGCTCTAAATGTCTGTCTCAGTTAAACCACTAATTTATTATTGAGCTATTCTGAAATGCTTTATTTAAAAATCCATCATCTACTAGTTTTTTACCATAGATAATGGGAAACCATACAAAAGAGACAGTGTTTGTCCCTGGTTGCCATAATAATTAGCAATTTAGTAATGCATGTAGTAGTGTAGGAAATTTCTAGGAAGGAAAAATTTAGATGGAAAAAATACATGGGAGTCTTGAGGTGAGTATCCACCAGGGTGAGTGTGATGATGATCAGATTGCCAATGATGCTTAGCAAATAGGTGAAGAGCAGAAAGATAAATAACATGATTTTCAATTGTGGGTCATCAGTCAGACTTGCTAAGATAAACACTGTCTCTTTTGTATGGTTTCCCATTAATGTTCCCTGTCATTTGCTATGTCTGAATAGGAAAAAGGAAAAAGAAAATGCTGATCTCTATGGAAAAATAACCGTGATAACCAGTGTTTAAGGTAAAGTTAGTGAAGCAACGTTTTAGAGCAACGAAATGCATATTTATTTATGTTTCAAAGATGGCTTGCTAAGAAAAATAATAGTTTACATTTCCAGAGTATGTGGACGGATTATTAAAACTTTAATTTGCAATTATCTAAAGAATAACCTATATACCAGTAGTAACTGTTGATTGTTTTTATGTGAGTAAATTAGAAGGTTTATAGAGAGACTTTTATAGCATAGAAAAATGCTTTTTGTTATGCCATTTCCTGTTCAATTAAAGACATTTGCATGCTAGAACTAACATGGTATCATTACAAGTCCATATTTTGCATTACACACACACACACACACACACAGTCCTAGCCATCATCTATAAGCAGGGCTACTACACTTTTTACTATTTTAGTCAACTAATCAAATGCAAATGTTTGATTCTTGTCTCATTCATTTTCATGGTTAATGCGATCCAATTTCAGATAAATGAATAGCAGGCATTGGGAAAATTTTGATTTTCTGTTCTCAATAGTATTTCCATCCCCTCAATCTCTGTTGTAATCCAACATTTCTCAAAAAAAAAAAAAAAATCAGCAAGAATAGCCTGGTAATGTCGGTGTATGTACCAAGAAACTGCAATTTTTTTGTGCAGGTTATGATTCTGAGAATGGACCATATAAAATAAAATGAAAAGTGAGAATAAGGAATACAGAAGTAGAGAGAAATATATAAGTATGAGTTAATGAATTTGTATGAGGTGGAAGAAGTAAAGAGAAGAGAAAAACAAAAACAAAAATAAAGCTTTATGGAAACCTAGAAAGGTAAGAAGGGATTTTGAGAGCTAGGATAGTGAGTTTGAGGAAAAAAAGTAAAAGAAAATTTAAAATATGTAAATTAGTAAATAAAAATTATAAAGGGAAAATATTTAGTAATAAAACTTCTCATCTGCTTGCAATTCTTTTTTATTAATTGTGGTGACTTTTGTTAATAAAATTATATAAGTTTCAAGTGTACAATTCAATAATATGTCATATGTATATTGCATTATGTGTTCACCATCCAAAGTCAGATCTTTCATCACCATATATTTGACCCCCTTTCCCTCTGGTAACCACTAAACAGTTGTGTGTGTCTATGAGTTTTTGTTTGTCTTGTTCATTTGTTACTTTCAGTTTTATATCCTAGATATGAGTGAAATCATATGGTTCTCAACTTCTTCTGTCTGACTTATTTCACTTAGCATCATCATCTCAAGACCTATCCATGTTGTCATAAATGGCAGTATTTCGTCTTGTATTTCTTATACTCACCTGTTTGTTCTTTGTCTAAAATATAGACTGAAAATGAACAATTTTGAGATCAGTATAGCCTAAAAGAAAAGAGAATTAGTTGGTAAATAACAGTGTGACACAAATTTTGAGAAGTATATGTTTCCTTATCATAAGAATATTCAAATGTCTGGCTAACATGCAATTAAAGAAATACCTATGGATAACTATTCTCAACATGAGGCATATATTAAGTGAGAATGTTCAGATTCTCACAGCTAGTAAACTAATTATCAGGATTAAGATTGAAAGAACTAAAGTTGTCCTCTTAAAAGTACTGTGCATTGTACAAGTAATTATAGGCCAGATTATAGTGTATTCTTTTAAAACAAACAAAAAAACCTTAATGATATAAATCTCTAAGGAAAATTTCCTTTGTCGGTATTTTCATCATCAAACACATGAAATGATTAAGTTTTTGTGATGGGCACTATGTAAAACAATGTTTTCCGTCTTGAGGATAACAAGATAATTATTTTTAACCTCTAAAACATACATTATCATTAAAAAGACATATGCAGAAATCAAAATAAACATAGAAGGACAAACAAAAGTTGTTTCCAGTAATATATAGATGAATTGTATTCAAAAATAGTTCTTACAAATATAAAAATAATGAGAGAAGGTATTCTTTGGAGAGGAAACAGCCTGAACAGCAGTAAAGTGGAATACATGCAGATTTACTTAAAGATAATGATTGAGTTTTGCTATCAAAATCATGTATATTAATATACAGATTCTTATGAGTGAAAACAAATGAGTGTTTTCTGCACATTCCTTTCACGTTCAGAGAATTGTGAAGCAACCTATTATAAAATGTCCTCATTTACACAAATTACCATAATGGCAACATTGTAGGAATGCATACATCTAAATCACTCAAATAAGAATTTTATTATATTAAATCATTTTTTGTCCAGTTTCAACAATCATACACATCAACTATCCTCAAACACATACTGTAAAACAAACAACAAAATTCACATTATGAAACCATTAGAAGTCAGGCTTATGAAAGCAATTAAGTTTAGTTGTGTTAGATATTGTTAATATGAGATAAATTTTAAAAAGAAAAAGAATTTTAATACTAAATTTTCATCATACTCTATTTGTCTTCTTTCACCATTTTCCCTAAGTCAAAATGTAAAAGGTTGGGGAAAATAAAGTTAAAGGTAAAAACAGAACAAATGTGAGAGAAAATATATCTAACAGGAAACATTGCCATTACATTTTAGAAATATTGATTCTTTTAATCTTTTTAAATCTAAAAGCAGTCTGCTAGAAACACTTAAAAACTCAAAACATCTTTTTAAAGAAAATATACACACAGATTTATCCAGACAAAAATCATCTCTGCTTCAATATATATCTCTTTTATCATCAAGTGAACAGAGCACACTGATATTCCATTTTTCTTTAAATGACTTTCACTCTATTCTACAACCTATGATTATTTTTATCACCTACTCTGGAAATAGTTTAACTATTTTACAGATTTTTAGGCTAGTGTATTAAATTCCCTGTTATGTCTTGAGTATTTTTCTAAGTATTACCCTCAATGACATAAAATTAATCAACTCTTGATTCCATGGAATATTTATGTGTTCTGTGCCCTGAAGGAAAATATCTAGAGATTATGAAGAATTCTCAAGAGGATATGTGAACAGTGAACACCATTTCTCAGAGCACAACAAATTTATATGTTATACAACTGTTTTTTCTCAGGCACTAAATGCTTTAAAAAATAAAAAATACATATTTTTAAAAACTAGGTTTTACTGCATCTCCAGAGATTCACCAATATTTCCCTAATATATGTTTCACTTTCTCACATAGTCAAGTTTTGAAATCTCAGATACATAAAAGATTTGAAAGAAAAAGAAAAGTTTATTTTAGTTGGTAATAAAATGTGGGAATATGAGATTGAGAACTTAGCCTGTCAGAAAAAAAACAAAACAAAACTGTGCCTCAGGATAAATGCACCATTATTAATATTCTAAACACACCCAAATGGTCCTATGTGCCATTTCATTTCTATTCTGAAAGCTGTCTTTCCTCAAGCTAGTCTTTGTGATATTGCCTAATGGATCTTGATCCGATTAATTCATAATAACTAAGTATTCTCCACTTCTTTAATGTTAATGGCATATTCATCTATGTCTATAGCTAGTCTTTCTTGTAACTTGGTGGCCATGAAACTAAATTATGTCCAAAGGATGTAAACAGAGATATTTTATGCAATTTCCAGGGCTTATCCTTTGATGAAAGGGGTTTGCCCTCCTCTTCTTTAGCCCCTCTCACTGTTGTAATGCAGCCATTCTGAGCCCTGAGTATGAGCAGTTACATTAGGAATGGTGAATCAATAAGAACACACGTCCATTCTGACGCCATTAAAGGCTATACCAGCAAAGAAACCCAATGAATATACAGAAGAGTTTTAACACACCGGCTGAACATTTAAATGAGAAAAGTAAACTTTTTTTTTTTGTAAACGGCTGTGATATTTCTCTTCCTCATGGTGTGAACTTATACTTAGAATCCACCAGGTGGCTCACCACCATTTCATAGGCACTGACAAAGGATACAAACATACTGAGTCTGTGACAGAAAACTTTATTACTGCCATCAGCTCGCTTTTCTCCTAAATCCTATGTGTGTGGGGGGGAGGGGTAAGGGTGGGGGGCTGGTTCTGGATGTTGTTTAGACAATGAATCTGAATTTACGGCTGAGGAATCCCAAGGTTAGTGAATTCGCAGTCTTTTAAAAGAAAAATCTCCCTAATTTTTTCCAAATAGAAGACAGTGTCTTTAACATAATAGTATGAAAGGAAAAAAATCTGCCAAGACTGTTTGCTATAAAACATTCTTGAAAAGACAGTCAAGGACAAGAGCTGTCATTTTGATGATTTCTGTACATGCATACCCAGTTGTTCCAGCACTAGTTGTTGTAAAGACTATCTTTATTCTATCGTATTACCTTTGTTCTTTTGTCAAAGAGTAGTTGACTGTATTTATACAGATCTATTTCTTGGCTCTATATTCTACTCCACTGATCTATTGGTCTATTCTTTCCCCAATACACACGTATTAATTACTGTAGTTTTATATTGTCTTAAAACTGAATAGTGTCAGTCCTCCAACTTTCTTCTTTAATTTTGTTTTGGTTATTCTGGGTCCTTTGTCTCTCCATATAAACTCTAGAATCAATTTATCAACATCCACAAAATAACTTGTAGTGATTTTGGTTGGAATTACATTGAATTTCAAAGGGCAAGTTGGGAAGAACTGACATCTTGACAACATCGAGTCTTCCTATCTATGCGTATGGAATGTCTCTCCATTTATTTAGATTTTCAATGATTTCATTCATCAGAATTTTATAGTTTTCTCATTATATGTAGGGAATATTTTGTTAGATTTAACATTTAGTATTTCTGTTTCTTGTGTGCAAATGCAAATGGTATTTTTTTTAATTTCAAATTCCATTCATTAATTGCTGGTATAAAGAAAAGTAATGGACTTTTGTATATTCACCTTAAATCCTGCAACCTTGATAAAATTGCTTATTAGTTCCAGGAGTTTTATTGTTACTTCTTTCAAATTTTCTGCATAGGCAATCAAGTAATCTGCAAACAAGGACAAGTTTTTTCTTCCTTCCCAGTGTGTATATCTTGTATTTCCTTTTCTTGTCTGATAGAATTAGGAAAGACTTCCCGTACAATGCTGAAAAAAAGTGGTGAAAGGGTGTATTCTTCTCTTGTACCTGATCTTAGTGAGAATCTTTCAAGTTTCACACCATTAAGTATGATACTTGCTGTAATTTTTTGCAAATATTTTAATAAAGGCAAGGCAATCTCCATCTAGTTCTACTTTTCTAATATATGTATTTGATGCTGTTTCCCTTTGAGCACATTTCACTGCACTCCACAAATTTTGATAAGTTGTATTTTCATTTTTGTTTAGTTAAATTTTTTTTTAATTCCTCTTGAGATTTCTTCTTTGTTACATGTGTTATTTTGTAACATGTTGTTTAATATCCATTTATTTGGGACTTTCCAGTTATCTTTCTGTTATTGATTTCTAGTTTAATTTCACTGTGTTCTGAGAACAAACATTGTATGATTTATATTCTTTAAAAAGTATTAAGATGTGTTTTATGGCCCAAATGTCTATCGTGGTGAATGTTCCATGTGCTTGAGAAAAAAATGTATATTTCGTTGTTGTTTGATGAAGAGTCTATAGATGTCAATTATATCCAGTTGGTTAATGATATTGTTGAGTTCATGTATACACTTACTGATTTTCTGTCTGCTGAATTTGTCCATTTTTGAGAAAGCAGCTTAATCTCCAACTATAACAGTGAATTCATCTACTTCTCCTTGCATTTCTATCAGTTTTTGCCTAATGTAGATTGATGCTCTGTTGTTAGGCACATAATCATTAAGAATCATTATGTTTTCATGGACCCCTTAATCATTATGTAATGCTATTTTCTGTCTATGATAACTTTCTTTATTTTGAAGTCTGGTCAGTCTGCAAATATTACAACTTATTTTTCTTATTAGCGTTAGCATGATACATCTTTCTTTCAATTTACTTTTAACCTATATATGTCTTTATATTTAAAAGTAGTTTCTGGATGCAACATATGTTTGGGATATGTTTTTGATTTACTCTGACAATCTCTGTCTTTTAATTTGTGCATTTAGACCATTGACATTCACAGAGATTATTGATATAGTTGGATTAATATCTGTAATATTTTTTATATTTTTGCTGTCCTTGTTCTTCATTTCTATTTATTTGTCTTCCACTATTTTTCAAAATTATTTTTTATATTTTAATTATAGTTGGCATACAATATTATATTAGTTTCAGGTGTACAATATGGTGATTAGACATTTACGTATCTTATAAAGTGATCATCCTCATAAATCTAGTACTCATCTGACACCATATATAGTTATTACAATATTATTGACTATATTTCGCATGGTATACTTTACATACATGACTTTTGTAACCACCAATTTGTACTTCTTAATACCCTCCCTAAACACCAACCCCTAAAACCC
>NW_006432527.1:16569-44829 GCF_000325575.1 Pteropus alecto | reverse complement strand
TGCAATCTTCCCTGGTAACCTGAGCCAGGTGCTACAAGTGTTTCTTGTATGAGTTTTCTGTGCATTCTTGTTGTAATTGAGCTTGGGTTGCTGTTTGCACATCAGTGTGAGGGATTGACCCTTGGGCTAATTGGCTGTGAAGAAAGAGCCTGGCTCTGGAGCCTGCTCAATCTGTCCTTTGGATGTGCTGTCCTCAAATGCAGCCCTGGGTGATGCTCAGGCTCAGTCAGAAGCTGACAGCTGGGCTTGCCAGCCCCAGGGTTTCCTGAGAGGGGCCCTGCCACAGGCCAAGTTCAGCTAACAGTCTTTGCCCTGCCCAAGTCCACCTGGCGAGAGTTGTCAAGCAATTCGCAGATGTCCACCCCCTGCAATGGGCATAGAGGTGTCTTGAGAGGCCAAGCCATGAACAAAGGCTGGCTGCTGCTAGTGCTGAGCTTGGGGCTGCTCTGCAAGAGGTATGGGACATGCTGAGGCTGGTTGCTGCTTGTTCGAGTTTTGTGAACCTTTGAGAGATTTTAGGAAAGTCTATGGCATAAGCCAAGACAGGCCATTTGAATGAAAATGGCAGTGGAAGTTGGTTGGGTGGGCCTGCAAATTGGATGGGATGGTGTCTCAGGGAATCACTAGGGCAGGGCGGCCAGTGTTAGCCAGGTTGATGGAGACTCAGATAAGCCAGCCTCCTGTGTCTGCATGCCAGGAAGGAGGAGGGCTCAACAAATACATAATGAATTCTGCCAACACATGTCTGTGAGAAAGCCCTTGCCCTGAAGCCAGACAACCCAGTTCCTCCCATATGTCTCTGGCACTTTTTGAGCAGTTGCCACAGGGATGGAGCTCAAAGTGAGTGAATCCTTCAGTGAGTAAGTCTATGTGTGGGCCCCCTAAGCAGAACATCTGTGACTTCAGCCCCCCTCCATCTCACTCAGCTACAATCTCCACTGGTTTTCACAGCTATAAGTTGTGGGGATTTCTCTTCCTGGCACTGGAACCCTGGGCTGGGGAGCCTGGTTTGGGACTGGATCCCTCACTCTTATGGGGGGACCTCTGCAGCTGTTATATCCCTCCTGATTTTTAACTCCCACAAGTACGTATGGGAACCAGCCAACCCCATATCTCCCCCCACCCACCAGTCTCAAGGTGACCTCTCCTGTATGTCCCCAGTTGCAGGACTTCTATTCAGCTAGACCTCAGGCAACTTCCAATGATGATTGTTCTGTAGTTTAGTTGTAATTTTGATGTGGTTGTGAGAGAAGGCAAGCACAGCATTTACCTATTCCACCATCTTGACCAGAACTTATTCAGGGTCCTTTGTGATTTATTAGAAGCTGATGATTTTTGTTCTATTTCTTTAAAAAAAAGCCATTGGGATTTTGATGGAGATTTCATTAAATCTGTATATTACTTTGGTTAATATTCACGTTCTTAAAATTCATGAACATGGATATCTTTACATTTCTTTGAGTCTTCAATTTATTTTAATAATGTCTTGTACTTTTTAGTGTATAGGTCCTTCACGTGCTTTAAGTTTATTCCTAGGTATTTTATACTTTTTTGTTCCAATTGCAAAAGAATTTTTTTTCATTTCTTTTTCTAAATTTCACTGTTAGTGTGAAGGAACACAATGGGTTTTTGAACATTGATTTTTGTATCCTGCAACTTTATTGCATTTGTTTATTGTTTCTAATAGTTTTTTAGTAGAATCTTTAGGATTTTCTCTATAGAAAATCATGTCATCTGCAAAGTGTGACAATTTGACTTCTTTATTCCCAATATGAATGCCTTTTATTTCTTTCTCTTGCCAGATTGCTCCAGCTAAGACTTTTAATACTATATTGAATGAGTGGTGAGAGTGAGCATTCTTGTCTTGTTCCTAATCTTAGAGGAAATGGTTTCAGCTTTTCACCATTAAGTAGAATATTAGCTGAGGGTTGGTCAAATATGGCCTTTATCGTGTTGAGGTATTTTCCTTCTATACCAATTTTATTAACTGTTTTAATCATAAATGGATACTGCTATATCTTGTCAAATGCTTTTTCCGCATCTATTGATATATGATTTTCATCCTTTATTTTATGCAGTGTATCATATTGAATGATTGTGTATGCTGAAACCATCCTTTCGCCCCTGGACTGAA
The DNA here is from genome assembly GCF_000325575.1 of Pteropus alecto. Classification (NCBI taxonomy): domain Eukaryota; kingdom Metazoa; phylum Chordata; class Mammalia; order Chiroptera; family Pteropodidae; genus Pteropus; species Pteropus alecto. Next base: position 42,695 of record NW_006432527.1, on the reverse strand, counting down.
TCCCACTCGATCATAATGTATGATCTTTTTAATGTATTATTGTATTAGATGTGCTAGTATCTTGTTTAGGATTTTGGTGTCTGTATTCATCAGAGCTATTAGTCTGTAGTTTTCTTTTTTCGTGTTGTCCTTACCAGGTTTTGGTATCAGGGTAACGTTGGCCTCATAAAATGAGTTAGGAAGTATTGCCTCTTCTTTAATTTTTTGGAAGAGTTTAAGAAAAACGGGTATAAAGTCATTGGATGTTTGGTAGAATTCACCAGGAAAGCCATCTAGTGGTAGGTTTGGGGAGTTTTTTGATGATTGTTCCAATTTCCTTATTGTTGAAGAGCCTATTTAGATTGTCTAGTTCTTCATGATTCAGTCTAGGAAGGTTACATATTTCTAAGAACTTTCCAATTCCTCTAGGTTATTGAATTTGGTGGCATCTAATCTCATGGTATTTTTGTATGATCCTTTGTATTTCTGTGGTATCTGTCATAACTTTTCTTTCATTTCTGATTTTGTGTCTTTTCTTTCCTTAGTGAATCTAGCCAGGGTTTGCCAATTTTATTGATCTTTTTTAAAAAACAGCTCTTTGTTGAATTAAATTTTTCTATTGTCTTTTTGTTCTCAATTTTGTTTTAATTCTGCTCTAATTTTTATTCTTTTCTTCCTTCTGCTGACATTGGACTTTATTTGATCTTCTTTTCCTAGTTAAGATATAATGTAAGGTTGTTTGAGATTTTTCTTGTTTCTTGAGATAGGCCTGTAATGTTATGAACTTTCCTCTTATTATCATTTTTTCTATATCTCAAAAGTTTTGATATGTTGTATTTTCATTCTCATTTCATTCTATGTCACCTCAGTCACAGGGCACATGAAATCTGAGTGCTGCCCCAGCAACCAGATGCAGTGTTGAATTGCCTAAGGTGTCCCAGATGCCCCAATTGGGTTCAGCCAATTGGGCGGAGTGGGCTGAGAGAGGCTGCTGGTGTGTTTGTGGCGTCGTTCTTCTTCCAGTAATGGCAACTGCCAGATCTCAGCTGCCTCACCTCTCTATCTTCACCCATCAATGGGATTATCCGCAGTGAGCCTCTGCTGCTCAGGGACTATTTCTCCAGTTCTCAGGGCTGTAGTATTCTACTTTGTTAGCCGACACTGCTACAGTTTCTTCTGGGGCCAGCTGCTAGCTTTAGGAGGGTTGGGGTAGGGAACTAGGCTCCATGGCTTTGTTTTCTGCCTGACAATGGAGGCTGCTAGAATACAGTCGTCGCACTTCTGTATTCAGTCTCTGCCCTGATCGCTGGGTACAGCCTGTGTAGTATATGCTAATCACCAAGCAAGAGTACTCAGGATGCAGTAGGTGCACTTGTAGACTGATTCCTCCCCTCTCCCATGATCCATAGTGAGATCTAGGCTGCACCCAAGGCACTCATCTATGCTCTTCTCCCTTCCATCCTCCCCTGTTTGCCCTGATTTGCCTGCCTTCAGATATTTCAATGCCCAGATCTCTGAAGTATTTATGCATTCAGCAGAGAATCTTTTGTTGAATTACAGGTGTTCAACTTGTAATTCAAGGAGAGCGATCAAGGGTACCTCTCAAGCTGCCATGCTTCTGATGTCAATTGCCTATAGTTACTAAGCACTTGAAATGTGACTAAGTGTGACTAAGGAACTGAATATTTAATTTAATATTCATTATTTTAAATTTAAATGTATATATTCAGATGTGGTCAATGGCTATCATATTGGATAGTATAGATGTCTATAATCTTCTCAATAGCCTAATAAAAAAGAGATAAATAACATCCATAAACATTCAATGGGAAGATTATTGAGATAGAATATTAAAAAGTTTGCCTTTTGAGGTTATATTGTCTGATGAACTTTGAGATGTATAGTCATGCAACCACCACTACAATCAAGATTTAAAGTTTTTAATCATCCTACAAAGGTCCTTCATGACGCTTCTATAGTTAATCACTTCTCTTCATTCTCAGCCCCTAATCACTGATCAGAATTTTAGGTGTTTTCAAAAATAATAAAAACGGAATCACAGAATGAATAGATATTGTATCTTTCACTTAGCATACTATTTCTAAGATTCAATTGTGTTTTAATAAAATATTAGTTTATTTCGTGTATGCATATACTACAATTTGTTAAAAAACTCACTAGCTGATAGATATTGGATTGTCTCCAGGTTTGGGTATTAATGTAAAAACGTATTTTAATAGATAAAATTCAGTTCACTAAAGGATCAAAATATTCATCAAAAATCAAGCCTCACCTTATTAATCCAAAAATAAATTATGCTTAATTATTATTTATAAATCATATATATACACCACAAGGTGCCAGAGTATAAAATCGTTTACAATAAAGTCTAAAATTGCTCCTGTTGCTAATTAGAAGCAATTGCTCATGATTCTGTTAAATATTTCATTGATTTTTCTAAATCACTTATGATGCTCCTTTGGGATAATTTCACTTCAGCTTTTATTTAAAGAAGATTACAGTGGTAGCCTTTATCACCAATAATTAGTACTTCTAGAACTCTGATCTCTGATCTCCAGAGAAGAGTTTTTCTTTCTTTGTTTTATTTCATTAGATCCCTTGAGTCTGTAGCAAGTAGGAAATGATAAAACTGCAGTATTTTATAAGTGTATAATTAGCCATGTGAAATCCCTTTCTTGGAACAGTTGCTTATTTTCTTCAGATGACATCCTGAGTATTTTTCAGTTGACACTTTAAGAAATTTTTATTTTATTTTATTTTAAAGAACAAGTACCCGTTTTGAGGTTTTGAATGATAACAATTATAAAAACAAAATTTCACAAAATGAGAGTTATATGGAATAATAAGCAGATGTTCATTAAAATTATTGATATCTGAGTTCAGAATTCACAATGAGTATGGATTTGAGGCAAATGGAAATTACATACAAAAGCACAATATGTACACATTGCCTCTTCCCACAAAACTAATTGTTTGTTAATAGCCCTATTAGGTAATAAAATATTATCATAAAAGAGTAAAATCATAATTAATTATGTTAACATACATCTTTTCCATGCACAAAGAGGGGAATAATAAGCACAATAGATCCAAGAAGGTAAGTCAACTATAATTTGAGCTTATCTTCAAAATCAGAAATTAAGACAGATGCATAATAAGTCCAATTCAGAGAACTAAATTTGACTACTGAATTTTTAGTTTTATAATTTTTTGATAGTAGAGTTGTTTTATGGTTGTGTATTAATGGGTATTGTACTCTATTTAATTCATATTCAGTTGTATCTGTTTCATTTTCTCTGACTCTTTATAAATTGAGTAAAGTCATGTGGAAAAATATTGAGCAACTCTTCCTTACAATTTGAAATAACATAGTTCCAGAACCGTGTTAGACCCACATGGTAATAAAAATTGGATGATTAACTCCTAGTACACACCTTTTCAGATCAGAGATAGAGCAATGATGGGAGTCACAGCAAGACAAATATGTATATTTTTACAAGAAAAACTTATGATTACTTAGTAGCTGAAGACTGTAAGTCTTTAAAAACATTAAAGCTATTTACTAATATCTTTAGGAAATCACAGTAGGCATGAAAAATAGTGTTTTTTTGGATTGTTGTTGTTTTATGCAGGCCCCTCTTTGGGAGTGAACCCATTCCAGGGCATCCTGCCCTTCACCAAAAAGAAAAAAAAAAAAAAAAGAGAGAGAGAGAGAACTCTCCATGGAGCTCCAGCCAGCTTCTCTGAAACTGGTTGCATTACAACACTGTATTTTTTTCCAAAGGTATAAAAGCAATAAATAGACTAGCAATATTTAGATAAATGCAAAAGAATAAAGATAACAAAAAGTGCTTAGTAACACATTTCTCTTAAAAGTCCACAGGTAATACATATAATAAAATAGACTGGCATTTTTAACATAACGGGGATGGTACAACATGGAAGTAAATAGAATCCTTATAAGGTAGAAAGGATAGGGAGCAATATAATTTCTAGAGTATTCAGTAGTTTTATAAGAGATATGAAGGAAGTAAAAAAAAAAACAGTGGCCCAAATTGTGTAGACACATACAGGAATACATTTCAAAAAAATTAACTGAAAAACACAATTTTTAAAATTAAAATGTTACTTGTTTGTTTTTCCTCATGTTTTGCTTTGTTTCATTTGTCATATATACTGGAAACAACTGTCCATTTAATTATAACAAAACAGTCAAGAAAACTGATAATAATAATTGTGTTCTCAGTGCAGAGAAAATTTCACAACTGTTATAATTAGGATTTGTATCTACTTACTAGAAATTGTTACTGTCTTAGTAATTGACCATCACTGAAATTGTACTAGAACTCTAAATCTTAGCTTTGAAAAATCACCCTGATACTCATTCTAAAAAGACAACCAAACTAGTGCATTTTCACAGATTGAATAAAAATGATAGGAAATGCATTAAAATATGCATATAATTTTTGAAAGTATCATGGAAAGTAGAGTCCACTTAGGAGGGATGGGCAAAAATGCATATTAACCAACAACAACAAACAACCCATCAAGTTCCAAAGGAAAAATTGTAATTATAATAAAAAACAACTAATAGATGCTCTTTGGGCAGAGCCAGTGGTAGACACAATGATTTGCAATTTCTGAAACCATGGTTTGGTTATTTTCAAACTATCTGGATTGAACTGCCTATTGCCAACTTATCATATATGACTTTTAAGTTGTTCTCTAAGTGCAGGAGAAACCAGGATACCATCTCACGGTTCTCTTCCCTGTATGGTTCAAATTTACAGTTTGTCAGTGAGAGGACCTTGTGCAAAATTGGGAAGTCGGCAGAGAAAGAGAGGCTATTATTCTACAGAGGTTTTTGTAGTCAGACTGGTGAACAGAGGTGAGATCCATAGTCAATTTTCAGTGTGTGATAACTACCTACTTTCATACCGAGACTATTGATAGGTGCCTTCCCAGAAATTACTGAGAACCACTGCCATTTCCCACAAGGTTTCCTGAACCAGTCTCCACAGGACTTCAACTTGAGATTTTTGATATTAGTTTCCTCAATATTCTATCAAGTGTTCAAACATAGTTTCCTTAGTTCCTCAAAAGCAGGTTGAGTTAAAAATGAAGCACATTGCATTAAAAAAAATCATAGAAGGAGTTAATTTGGAACTGAGATGAGCTCCTAAAATGAGCAACAAAATGGTCAAAGATGTTCCTCCACATGTATCCTTTTGCTCTTCAAAGAACATTCCTGATGCTCTGTCTTGGAGATTAGGAAGTAAGGAGCAGAGTCAGCAAGACATGGAGAAGCAACCCCTTTCGAACTATTTCCCTTTGGCCAACAGCTTATTTCAAAGGATATTATGGAATGATAGAGGCTTTTAGCAATCGGCATTTCAGAATATAATATATACTGACTTTTCACACTGACTTTTCGAAGTAAATGATTCAGTCTTGGGGAGAGATTCTTCAAAGAGTAAGAATACCAAGGCGTGGGAATAGAAGAGAGAAGGCAAGCTATGACAAAACGATACCGGAGATTCTACTAAATCACATCATCAAAAAGGAATGAACTAAGGATGCATGCAATAGCATGGGTGAACCTCAAAACATTATGTTGAGGAGGTAAAGCCAGACGTAAGTTCAAGCTTTGTGGTTTCTTTTATAAGAAATTCCAGAAAAGGCAAAATTAATCTATAGTGACCAAAAGAACACTGGGTACCTGGATCCAATGGCAGGCATGAGGAAAGGGGAATGACTGGGGTGAGGCAAAGAGAAATATTTACCATACTGTAAATGTTCTCTATCTTTATTATTATTGTGTGAGTGTCAATATTTGTCCAAATCCATTCATTTAAAATGATTATATTCACTTTTATGTAAAGTATACTTAATAAGTTTGATTAAACTGACACAACCAAAATGGATCAGGCATTTGAAATTTACAAATAGTTTAAAACATATAGAAAGATCCCAAACACAGATATAACTAAATTATACCTGAATTTCTTTCATGGGTTACTATCATTTGTAGGCCTAATAATATAATGTAATATAAACAATTTTAACCAAAGCCTGGAGTTCAATTATTTCTAAACTACACAATACCTAATAATGTTTACAAATATTTCATCATTGTAACTCTCCAGTTAAAACTTATTTATTAGAATCTTAGTTCCTTTTCACATTTTATACACCTAATTATAGAACCCTTGAACCTTTTACTTCCTTATTCATCTTTCAAGTTTCGGCAAAAATGACAATTTTTCTTGAAAGGCTACTTTGATCTTTAAAATTATTTAATTTTTCTCTCTTGTTCATCAAAAGTGCAATTACATGACAAAATAATGATCAGATTTTGAGTTGTCTCTCACAGTTTCAGCAGAAGAGAATACAGAGTGGAGGAAACAATGCTTAGCAATTAACACATACATGTTGAAATAATCAATTAAGTATATCTGGCAAGGTTCATTTTTTGAAAGCATTCAGTGTGTGAAAGTATCATTTATAAGAGACATTTCTAGTCGAAGATGGAATTTAATATTCTGATTAAAGAAGGCAGTTTACTACTAGAGACTAAAAAGTTATATTCAGAAAGAAGAATAGAGAAAAGTACAGAGATCAGGAAGATTTAGTAAACCTAATATGATATAAATAGTTGAGGGAGAAATGGCATAGATATGAACTAATGAATTGAAAATTGTTTTCAATTTCCCCATTCATGTTTCAACAACATATTACTTGCATTGCATTTTTGTCTCATTGTTCCCAAAATAACAAAATCTTTGAAGCATAACCTTGAGAGCTTCTTTCACCTGCTGATTCCTTAGGGTGTAAATGAAGGGGTTTAGTAAAGGGGCAACAGGGGTATTAAGCACAGCTACACCTTTAGTTTCTTTTGCTGAAGGTTTCATGTCCATAAAGATGCAACTCTCATAAGTAATAGAGACAACAACCATGTGAGAGGAACGTGTATAAAGGCCTTTGTTTGTTGTTGAACAGAAGGGAATTTTAGAATGGTTTTGGTGATGTACATGTAGGAGGGGACCGCTAACAACAAAGTGTCATCACAGGGAAGACAAAAGACATCAGTTCTAGGACATGTGTATCTGTGCAAGAGATCTGTAGAATAAGAGAAGTGTCACAGAGGAAATGATCAATAATTCTAGAAGTAGAGAAATACAGCTTGAGTCTCATGATCAAAGGGGGAAAAATGATTAAGAATGCAGTTACCCAAGATGCAGCAGTTTGCAGATGGCAATATAGCAGTTGTAGGACATGGCAGCCAAAAGATAAAATTCTATAACTCCCAATAAAAGAAAAAAGAATAATTGAATTGCACAAGCATAATAGGAAATCGTTTTGTCTCCAGCCAGAATACTTATTAAGAATCATGGAATGCAGACCATTGTGAAGGAAATCTCTAAGAAGAAGAAATTTTGGAGAAAGAGATATATTGGAGTTTTGAGATGGGGATCCAGCATAGTGGGGAGAGTGATAATTAAGTTCCCCATCAGGCTCAAGATGTAGTTGAAAAACAAAAACATGAAAATCACAATTTGCAACAGAGGGTCATCTGTCAGTCCAAACAAAATAAACTCTATTTTCATTGATTTGTTCATTTTCTTTTTCTATCAAAGCTGGAAAAAACAAAAACTAAATCACAGTTAAGAAAATAGTTTTATTCTTAAAATGTTCCATAAAATGTTCCATATTAAGAAACTTCGCTATGTGCAAATACTTTCACAAATCTACTTTGAGTTCATCAGAATGAACCTAAGGTCCTCAAATGTCAGTCATCTTCATAAAAATGCTGTTTCTTCCCTTGACAATGTTGAAATGTCATACCACTTAATAGGGAGCTAATCAGTCAGTTGAAATTTAGCTCCACAATCTAGAATCCATCTTTCAAAGACTACCCTCATAGACTACTAAAATAGTTCATTTTCTATTTTCTGAATTTAGCAAATATCTCTACTAATTTTTATTCCATGTATTCATCACCAAATTCCATTTCATATTCCTTTTCCTACATTTTTTGCATCATTTTCTTTCAGGTTTTATAAAACTCTATCACTTACCTATTCATATAGTTTTATCGGTGGCCTTTAGATTCAACTTAGAAAATTCCCAGTAAATTAACAATGCCTCAAATCTGAATGACTTAGAAAACAAAAGAAAAAATGAAGTTGGTCTTCCTATATTTTAATTTTACTTTATTCAATTTCTAATAGTCTCATATTTCCTTTTTATAGTTGTACAGATTACATCAAGAAGCTGTATCTTCTCATTTGAATATAAAATGATTTTAAGCACAATGGTTTTTATCACAAACTAGTGCTACAGCAATATTTCATAGTCACTAATTGTAAATTGTTTTTTGTTAATTCTTTATAGCAAAGCAAGACTTCCTTGTCTTAGCCAATTTTCAAAATTGCCAGATGATATTCAATAGGCTTTCTTTTCCTCCCCTTCAAAAATATAAGCTATAACAGAAAAAAATCAAATACACATAAGCATTTGCTTTCCTTTTCAATTGTTTATTCAAATATATTTCTCTATTTTGTTGACAACTTGATATTAGTTTATTCACACATATTCTTTTTAAAGCTCCCTGAATCCCTAGAATTTTTGTCTCAAACATATCTGAATGCTTGTCACCAGTTGTAATCTGTCTATTCTACATGAATAATGAGAGTCCTTGCATTCCAACATAAAACTAGTTCTATTTGATTGTCCCTTAAGTTTTTCCATTAATCACTTTCTTTTAATTAAAATATAAACCTACATTTTTAATTCATTACCTGTGGAATTTTATGACTTAGTAGACTGAATGTAACTAGTAAAAACATTACTTTATTTCATCTTTGTTTCTTATTTTTCATAGTCTTCTGAGTTTTTTTAAACACACTAATTGTCTTTAACCTTGAATTGGGTGTAAATATTTTGTCAGATTTCCTCAGGATCTCTAATTTTTCCTCCATGATTCATCCAATGCAGTTACAGGTGCATTGAGTTAGATAGGTAAAATTAGTTAGTCATCTATATATAAAAATACATTATTATATTTTATATATATTCATAGTAAAATTATGAATTTATTATGAATTTAAAATTCATAGTAAAATTAAAATTAGGAATTTTTACTTTTTCACCGACAGGAATAGATCAGATAAGACAAATTTAAGCTTTATATACTTCCAAAATGATTTCCCTAACTTCTGATTCAAAAAAAGACAAATTAAATTTAAATTTTGACTTACTTTATACGGAGCATACTGGGATTTCCTTTTTTGCTATGGTATACACTAAACTATATGGACTGATTTATATAAATTAAGAATGATAATGATCATTTCAGGACATTATTCAATTATGAAAAGGATGTTTAAAATGTTTTCTTCAGAAGGATTCAAGTAAACAGTGAAACGTGTTTTATTTATTTTTTAAAATAGTTCCCATTTTTTACTTAAGTTCACATTCACTACACCTCTCAATATTCAGATACTAAAGAACTCTGATGTATCTCTATCATCCATTCCTGTTTGGTTAAAATTTCAGAAAGTTTTCCTTAACCTTTAATTGGAAGTGTTATATCAAAGATCAAAATCCAGAAAGAAATACAATATTTAAGTACAGAAATTTAACATATCTCATGATGCTAACTAAGCTAAAGTTTTGTGGCTCAATAAAGACACAAGGGAACCTACTGAAATCAACAAACAAAGAAGATAGGTAAATATTTCTCTAGAGACTGGTATTCAAAAAGTATGATTTATGTGCCCTCTAAAAAATTTCACTCAGTTTTTTTGTTTTAATCTGGGGAATAAGTAACAAAAACACCAATTGTTTCATAGTTCTAAAGCAATATGGGAAAATTTGCTGGTGTAGTTTTCTCAAATAAGAAATTTTCTCTTGCTATTACTAAAATACCACCACCACCACCACGCCCATAGCAAACTTTAATATTGCAAATAGATTCCATCTTTTTATTGTTTTTGTTATCCTTGTTCTCTGTTCCTATTCATCTTCCACTATTCTGTCTTTCGTGATCTTAATTGAACATTTAATATGATTCCATTTTTCTCCTTTCTTAGCATACAGGTCATACTTTTTAAAAAACTTTTTTAGTGCCTAGAGTTTGCAATGTACTTTTACAGCTAATTTGAGTCCACTTTTGAATAACACTATACCACTTAGAGCTGATGTGAGTTCCTTATGATAACAAAATAATTCCTGCCTCCAGTTTGTATCATTGCTGTCACTCATTTCACTTATATATGGCATACATAATCATATACATATACATAAGATACACATATAAATCTACATAACCAAATACATTGCTGCTATTATTTTGAATAAACTCTTATATGTGAAATCAATTAAGTATAAGAAAAATAAAAGTTTTTCTTCTATCTTCACTTAATTCTTCTTTTATGCTCTTCTTTTATAGATCCAAGTTTCTTACCAATATTATTTTCCCTCTTTCTAATGAACTCCTTTTTAACATTTTTTGCAAGGCAGTTATACTGGTAACAAATTTGTTAATCTTTATTCGTCTTAGAAAGTATTTCTCCTTCACTTTTGAATAAAATTCCACAGGGTACAGAATTCTAGGTGGGTGACATTTTTTTCTCAGCACTACTTTTTCACTCAATTCTCTACTTTCTTGCATGGTTTCAATGAAGTCAATATAATTCTCATTTCTGTTCCTCTATTAGAAAGGTGATTTTATCCTCTGGCTTCTTTCAAAATTTTTATATACATTTGATTTTCTATAACTTGAAATGATATGCCTATGTGTAGTATCGTGGAGGGGGGTGGAATTTTGCATTTATGCTGATGATGTTCTATGAACTTCCTGGATCTGTGACTTGGTGTCATCATTAATTTGGAATAATTCTTATTTATTACTGTTTTAAATATTTTTCTGTTCCTTTCTCTCTTCTCTTTCTGGTATTCCTATTACACATATGTTACGTCTTTTTCAGTTGCCTCAGTCTTTGGTATTCTGTTCTTTTCTTTCAGTCTTTCTTCTCTTTGCTTTTCAGTTTGGGGGGGATTCTATTGTGTTATCCTCAAGCTCAGAGATTCTTTCCTCAGCTGTTTCCAGTCTACTAATAAGCCCATTTCTGTTACAGTGTTTTATTTTATCTCTAAGATTTATTTTTTGTTTCTCTCAGGATTCTATCTCTACTTAAATTATCCACCTGTTTTTGCATGCTGTCTATCTATTAGAGTCTTTAGTATATTAATCATAGTTGTTTTAAATTCCTTGTCCGATAATTCCAACATTCTTGCCATGTCGGGTTTGGAAGCTTGTTCTGTTTTTCCAAATTGTGTTTTTACCCTTTTGTATGCCTTTTAATTTTTACCCTTTTCACTCATGCCCCAATTCTCTCCCTCCTGGCAACCATCAGCTTGTTCTCTGTATCTAGGAATCTGTTTCTGTTTTGTTTTGTTCGTTTGTTTTGTTTTTGTTTTAGATTCTGCATATAAGTTAAATCATCTGATATTTGTCTTTTTTTGTCTGACTTATTTCTCATAGCATAATGCCCTCAAGATCTATCCAAGTTGTTACAAATGGCATGATTTAATTTTTTTTATTGCTGAGTAATATTCCATTGTGTATATATACCGCATTTCTTGATCCATTCATCTATCAATGAAAACCTAGGTTGCTTCCATATTTTGGCTACTATAAATAATGCTGCAATGAACCGGGGGTACATATATCCTTTCAAATTTATGTTTTCATTTTCTTTGGCTAAATACCCAGAATTAGAATTGCTGGGTAGTTCTATTTTTAATTTTTTGAGGAACCTCCATATTATTATTTTCCAAAGAGACTGCACCAATTTACAATCCCACCAGCAGTGCACAAGGGTTCCCTTTTCTTCACATCCTTGCCAACACTTATTGTTAAATCTTTGCATTCAGTGTTTTAGTTTGAAAAAATTTGTTCACCTACCCTCAAGAGCACTGATTCTTTCATCATCCATTTCCAGCTGATGGATAATGATCCCATCAATAAAATTCTTTATTTCTAATAGAACGATTTTTTCAATTTCAAAGAATTTAAGTATATAAGTATAGTTGGTATACAATCTTTATTGGTTATATTAATTTCAGGTGTACAATATAGTGATTTGACATTTTTATACTTTACAATATAACACCACTAATTCTAGTAATCATCTGTCACTGTGTAAACTTATCACAATATTATTGACTATATTCCCCTTCCCCTTTTCACTCATTTTCCCAATCCTTCCTTTGGTCTCTGTTTCTATGAGGCTGTTTTTTTGTTTGTTTGTTTGTTTTTTGTCTGTTTCGTTTTTAGATTCAGCATATGAGTGAAATCATAAAGTGTTTCTTTCTCTCCTTAATTCATTTCACTTAGCATAATACCCTCTAGATCAGTCCACGTTGTTGCAAACAGCAAGATTTCATTCTTTTTTATTGCTGCACAATATTCCATTGTGTATATATACCACATCTTCTTTATCCATTCACCTATCAGTGGACACCTAGGTTGCTTCCATTTCTTAACTTTTGTAAATAATGCTTCAATGAACAAGGGGTGCATAAATATTTTCGAATTAAGATGATATTTTATTTTTAGAATTATCTTTAATTCTTCTTAGAGTTTCCATCTCTCTGCTTATGTTACATATCTGTTCTTGAATACTGCCTATGTTTTCAATTAGAGCTCTTAAAACAATACTCATAGTTATTACCAATTCTTTACCTGATAATGCCAACATCTATATCCTTCTGAGTCTAGTTTTGATGATTGCTTTCTCTCTTCAAACTGCTTTTCCTTGCTTGTGTCATCCTTGCACTTTTTGATAAAAGCTGGACATATTGTGTCACATAATAAGAATGGAGGTAAATAGGCCTTTAGTGTGAGGGTTTGTGTTAATTTCTCTAGGACTTGGGCTGTGTTTGATGTTTTCTGTAGCTATAGGTGCCAGAGGCTTCTATTTCCTCGAGTGTCCTTATTTTTCTTTCCCCTTTTGACTGTGTTTTTGCAAGAACTGCTCTGAGTGAGCCTGAATCTTACATACCTTACAACTGTAAGTCACTATTATTATACTGGATTCTCGATGGTGTGGTGGTAATGTGTGAGGGAGTCAGAGCATTCTATAATCTTTCAAATAAATCTCAGCCTTTTAATGAAGCTTTGTTCCTGGTCTCTAATCTTCAAAAGCATTTCTTCAGTGGTATATCTTTTTTCCTCACTGGTCTCTACTCCTATCTCTGCCTGCAGTATTCCCAGTCTAATTTCTTTAAAGGCGTGACACCACTGACTACGCTCCCTGCCCCCGGTAAGTGAGACAGGAAGGCTAACAGATGACAGAGTGGGAGGATGCCCTTCATCCACATGATTTAGTCACTGACACATTTCTTTCCCCTGGGGAGTGGGCATTTGCTATGGAGAAGTCTCTGGATATAGTTCACAGTGATTAGTCTTCACTTCCCTCACCAAAAGCACAAGGGTTATTTTTCAAACTCACCATGAGAACCTGGTAGGGTCCTCTGAGGTAAAGCCCACAAAAGTGTTGGGGCTCCTTTCAGATCGTGGTAACTAAGAGTTTCTCTCATTCTTATCCACATTCATGCTCTACAGTTAATGATGAAACATTAATTGTTTCATCAAAATTAGCATTTAAGAGTTGCTACTAGTTTACTGCTCTAGGGGCTTCTGTTCTAAGTAAGCAAATCCCACCTGTGACTTCCTGGATACAACTCTGTCCAAATTTCAGGGTGCCAATTTCCTCCCACATCCTTAGTTCTCTAATGGGTTTGAGAATAGTTGTTCATTAATCACCCAACTTTTTCTTATCGTAAAGTTTGGAATGAAAACTTTCAAACACTTCACTGGTTGGAGTTAAAACTAGAAGTCACTGGAACAATTACTTTTCATTAAAAGCAGCCAGGTGTCTGTTTGGGGTCAATCAAACAAACCTCCAATATTGCATTACATTCAAAGCCAGATTTGGGAAGTCCTTAGCCCTTCCTCCTTCCAACTAGAGGAGTGAGCAACAACCAAAAGCAGTGCTTGGGTAGCTAGTTTCTATCTTACCTCTTGGCCCCTTAGCCTCATCAACTGGTGTGACAGTGAGGGATTCTTACACCCTTCACTCAGCACTTGGGCAAGAACAACGTGATATGAGGAGACTTTTCATATCCTTATCCTTGCCCATGGAAGGCCTTTTTGCCCTCCCCTTCCAGAAAGCCACATCTCTTCCAGCAATTTATCTTCTTCATCAAAACTGTCAAGAACTGGGAGATCTATAATAGATCAGCTAGCCACAATTTCATAGATTCTGTCAGAAAGCTCAAGACTCCTAAGTCAGAAACAATAAATGTTATTACAGCATAGTAGGTTATATGAACATTTGCTTAGTTCTACCTGCCTCCTAATCCCCCATGAGGGGCAATGTAAAGAGGGCCCACAGTGATGTTGAATACATATAATCAGTCCATGTCATAGTTGAGGAACCTCAAGCTTAGGAAATATTTTAAGGAGGCTACTCGCAAATTTACTCAACCTTGCCACATTGGGAGGCATTATCTTTATAATGCCGGTAGAAAAAAAAATCAACTGTTTGCACTGATATTATTTCTATCTTCCAAGACAGAATGATATAAAAACATCTTTGTAAAAATAATCCAAAACAAAGGCTAATACAAGATATGGAGAAATACCCTTAAGAATGTCACCCAGAAGTCGTGACTACACAAATAGTGACATGAAATATACCTTTAAGGAGAGGATTTTGGAACTAGTCATCTGACTTTCGCTGTCTGAAGGCAATGCTGTGACCATAAGAAGATGAAACTATTAGAAGTACATGACTTCAAATATTGACAGTTACTTAGACAATCGCTTATAAAGAAGCTGGCATTAAAAGCTAACCTTTCACAACTGAATGTAGGCGATACAGAGCAATATGATAAGCATGTGAAATATAATCCTTACAAGTGTTATCAGGTACAAAGTCTGTTTCTAACCACACTAGGACCTACAGAAAGAAAATGACAAGCTTGTGGCTTTCATTTCTTAGTTTTAATTCGTAGTTTGAGTTTTAATCAGCAAACCATGGTGTTCACATACTCTGCTAAATAAACTTATTATCTTATAGCCTCATGTCAATTGTTGCTGAAAACAAAAATAAGCTCTGATCTTGCAGTTTATTAAATGGCAACATCAGTTGAATTATATTAATCCCCATCTAATGTTGCATTTAAGTCTTATTTTAATAGTGAATATATTAACTCTATTCTTATTTCTTTTCATTAATTGTTTCATTAACTAATTACTTTGCAGGCAGTGCTTCAAATGATAAGAATGTAGAAATTTGTAAGATGAAGGCTCTGCTTTTTGGAAACTAGAATCCACTGCAGGAAACATATACAGTTAATTATATGTGTTATGAGAAGCACTATCAAGAGTTACTACAAACACTATGAAACTTTGAGTATGGAGTAATTACTACAGTTTTGTTATGCAGTCTTCCTTAGAAGAGTCCATGTTAATCAACTTTAACTGATACTTGATGCTTTACATGCTAGCAGAGATTTGGGCATGGAGCATGCATTCCATATACCTGAGAGCGTATGATTTTTGCAATATGCTTTGTCATTCAGTATGATTGAGGCATAGGATTCCTAGTTGGAAGAGATAAGAAATGAAACAGAAATGGCCAAATAATGAAAATACTTGAGGAGTTTGAACATTATTTTGTAAGCAATAGAAACCCATCAAAAATTTATTAGCAAGAAGGTGCCATGATCAATTTTTATTTTAGAAAGTATTCTAACAGCAATGTGGAGAATGAATCAGAGAACAGAAGCAGCAAGGGTGTTTAAAAGATAATTAATGTATCTTGAGTTTAGCTTTTTTCAACACTCATTTAATTATACTAGTGAAACACAAACAGTAATGTTGTTATCTTTAAGTTCCAGAGAAAAAGGAACATCAGAGATGTCAGAAACAGGTACACAAATGGGATTTTAATATTTTTTAAAGTCCAACACAATCTGAGAATCATAGTTCATATAATGGATGTTTATCTCTGCTAATTACAAAATTAAACATTTTTTCACAAACTCTTGATTTATTCAAAGTAAGTGGAAAATTCCTTCTAAATCATTTCTCATTATACAATAAGAATGGGCTTTTTTTTTTCTTTCTTTCTTTTCTTTCTTTTTTTTTTTTTTTTTTTGCATTTTCCCTTTTCTTCTTATACACAGCCTAATAATTGATGATTTAAAGAAAGACCCATTAAATATATTTCTGAATCTCATAAAGTTATCCATAAGTATTTTGAAATATGAAAGTAAAGGTGGGATATTATAGTCTTAGATCTACATGAAGTTATTTATGGATTTACCTATATGTCAGACTTTAACAAGAGCTAAATAGGCTTTACACTTACATTTAAAGAATAAGTATCATAAATGAATTAACATGTAGAACGATAAAATAAATATTCCACAGGGCTTCTGGACAAGATGGCAGAGTAGGTAAATGCTGTGCTTGCCTTCTCTCACAACCACATCAAAATTACAACCAAACCACAAAACAACCATCATTGAGAATCACCTGAAGTCTAGCTGAACTAAAACCCTATAACTAAAGACAAACAGAAGAAGCCATGTTGAGACCGGTAAGAGGGGCAGAGACAAGAACTCATTGGTTCCACATCCATGTGTGTCAGTTAAAACTTGGGTGGGATATTTCAACTGTGAAGGTCCCGCCTGAGAAGTGAGGGGTCCCAGCCCCACACCAGGCTCCCTAGCCGAGTTCCAGTGCCGAAAAGAAAAGTCCCCACAACTTACGGCTGTGAAAACCAGTGGAGATTGTGGCTAAGTAAGACAGAGGGCTGGTGGAGTCCTAGGCATTCATCTTAAAAGGCCCGAGCATAGACTTACTCACTGACAGACTCACACACTCTGAGCTTTAGCACTGGGGCAATAGCTTGACAGGCACCAGGAACATACAAAGAGGAACTAAATTGTCCGGCTTCAAAGCAAGGGCTGAAGGGGCAGCTTTCTCCCAGATATAAGTGCTGGCAAAGTCATTGTTTTTTGTTGAGCCTTCCCCTCAAGCAGCTTACAGGCACAGTCATATCTGAGTCTCCACACTGTTCCCTCTGCCCTGGCGATTTCCTGAGACCCCACCACATTTGACTTGTGATCCCACCCAAGCCACTTCCAGGGTCTTTTCCATATGAATAGCCTGTCTTGGCTAATGCTTTGGACTTTCCTAAAATCTCTAAAAGGCTCACAAACCCCAAACAAGCAGCATCTGGCCTTGATGTGCCCTATACCTCTTGCTAAGCAGCCCGAAGCTGGACTCTAGAGGTAGCCAGCCTTGTTTTGCAGTTTAGTCTCTCCCAGGCACCTCCAAGCTCAGCACAAGTAGCAATCATCTGCATATCATTTTGTAGCTCATACCATGTGGCCCCAGGCATGGAACAGGGGACAGATGACCTTGGCCTGCACTAGAGCCCCTCCCAAGAGGCTCTAGAGCCAACACATATGGTGATCAGCTTCAGACCACACCAAAGCACCACCCAACAACCTCCACAAAAAAATAACATACCCAAAGGGCAGATTCAGGAGGCACCAGAGCCCTGTTAAAGCGAATCCTGCTCCATAGGTTCAGCCCCTGCGCAATAGCTTCTCCACAGTAGTCCTAGCCAGTCCTCATAATCAATCAGCCTGATAGTCAATTCTTCCACTGATGTGCAAACAGCAACCAAAACTCAACTACAACAGGAGGACACACATAACCCATACAAGGGATACACCTATAGCACCTGACTTGGGTGAATAGGGAGATGTGCCACTGGGCCCCATAGGACACCTACTACATAAGGCCACCTTGCCAAGACTGAGAGACTTAGGAGCTCCACCTAATACATAGAAACAAACACAGGGAAGAAGCCAAAAGGGGGAAGCAAAGAAACATGTCCCAAATGAAAAAAAAAACAACAAAGTTCCAGAAAAATAATTAAACAAAATAGAGATAAGCAATCTACCAGATGCAGAGTTCAAAACACTAGTTATAAGGATACTCAATGATATCTGTGAGGACATCAACAAAGAGATAGAGGAAACATAAAAATGGAGATAGAAAACATAAAAAAGAACCTGTCAGAAATGAAGAATACAGTAACTGAAATGCAGAATACATTAGGGAGAATCAACAATAGATTAGATGAAGCAGGGAATCAAATCAATGATTTGGAAGATAAGGTATCAGAAAATACCCAATCAAAATAGCAACACAAAAAAAGAATTAAAAAAATGAAGATGGTTAAGGGGCCTCTAGGACAACATCAAGCAAAACAACATTCTCATCATAGGAGTAACAAAAAGAGAAGACACAGAGAGCAAGGAATTGAAAACCTATTTGAAGAAATCATGATGGAAAACTTCTCTAACCTGGAGAAGAAAATAGACACATGAGCTGAGAAAGCGGAGAGAGTCACAAACAAGATGAACCCAAAGAGGCCCATGCAAAGACACATCATAATGAAAATGCCAAAGGTTAAAGAGAAAGAGAGAATCTTAAAAACAGCCAGAGAAAAGCAGTTAGATACCTACATGGGAGCTCCCATAAGACTGTCAGCCAATTTCTCAGCAGAAGTTTTGCAGGCCAGAAGGAATTGACACGAAATATTCAAAGTGATGAAAAGCAAGGACCTACAACCAAGATTACTCTACCCAGCAAAGCTATCATTTAGAATCGAAAGCCAGATAAAGAGCTTCCCAGACAAGAAAAAAACTGAAGGAGCTCATCATCACCAAACCAGGATTAAAAGATATATTAAAGAGACTTCTTTAAGAAGCAAAAAAAAATCAAAAACATAAATAATAAAATGGCAATAACTATGTATCTATCAACAAGTACTCTAAATGTAAATGGATTAAATACTCCAACCAAAAGAAATAGGGTGGCTGAATGGATAAGAAAACAAGACCCTTATATATGCTGCCTACAAAAGATTCATTTCAGATCAAAAGACATAAACAGACTGAAAGTAAAGGAATGAAAAAAAAATGTTTCATGAAAATGGAAACAAAAGGAAACTGGGTAGCCATACTTATCCCAGACAAAATAGACTTTAAAACAAAAGCCTATAACAAGAGACAAAGGAAAACCCAGTAATCTCACTTATGGGTATTTATCCAAAGAAATCCAAGACACTACTTCGAAGGGACATGTGCATCCGCATGTTCACTGCAGCATTATTTACAACAGCCAACCTGTGTGTCCATCAATGGATGAGGATAAAGAAGTGGTGGTATATATATACAATGGAATATTACTCAGCCATAAAAAAAAAAAATGAAATCTTGCTATCTGCAACAATATGGATAGACCTAGAGGGTATTGTGCTGAATGGAGTAAATTAGACAGAAAAACAAATGTCATATGATTTCACTTACATGTAGAATCTAAAAAACAAAATAAATGAACAAAGAAAACAGAAACAAACTCATAGATATAGAGAACATGGGAGAAGTATTTGGGGACATGGGTGAAAAAGGGGAAAGGATTAAGAAGTATAAATTGGTAGTTACAAAATATTCATGGGGATATGAAGTATAGCATAGGGAATATAGTCAACAGTATTGTAATACCTATGTATGGTGTCAGACGAATACTAGATTTATCAAGGTGATTACTTTGTAAGTTATATAAATGTCTAATCACCATGTTGTATACCTGAAACTAATATAATATATGCTAACTGTAATTGAAAACTAAAAACTACTAAAATAAAATAAAATAAATATTTTACATAATTGCTTTTGGCACAACATGAGACTTAGACAAGAGTATTCACAAAAAATCTGAGAAACTTTGGCTTATGTCAGATGTCAAATATTTTGAGACAATTTTCTTGACTGGAGTTGTTATCTATAAAGTTGAAAATTTTGTGCATATAAACCTAAATTATGATGCCTTTCAGAAGAAGTTAACCTGTAGAAGTTGGTCAAATATGGAAATTGAAAGTGTACCTTCTTTATGTGTCAACTTCTGTAGTCAAATAAAATATCCTTAATGTATTATGGTTTTATAGAAACTACTTACATGAACGTGATCCTTACCTGAAATGTATATTTGAATCTTTTCCACTTATTAATGCCCCAGTTAAAATTAATTATTTAGATATATAGATTTTAAATATTCACTAATACTCATAAAATTTATATTAAATTATTTGCTACCCTGGAAATCTATCAAAGTAATATTTCCTTTTAAATGTATTGGAATAATTTATGTAACAATTAGATGAGTCAAAAAAGTAATAATACTGCATGTCACAAATTATTCATAAGGTCACCATTTCCATTGTATGGAAACAAAGTGATAAATATTTATCAAGGAAATTTATATTAGTCTACTTGGGAAAATTTTTTTCTCAGTCACAATGAGATATAACACAATTTAAAGAAAAGGGTTAAAATATTTTGTTTTGCATAAGGTCATTTATTATATCTATTTTTTAATGTTCAGATAACTTAATTTGAAAAATAAAGTACCCTGCTAGATCTCATAAGTCCTTAATTTAATCTATGCCATTTCTTAAACTCTATGGAAAGCTCTATAAAGATCTTGCTCATTTGCCTCCTAAGTGACATATGGACAGAGGGATTTCCACACTATTTTCAAACAAGGTATAAAAGATGCATGGTCAACAAAGGCTTATATTTTGTTATCACTGAGAGTTCTTTTGTCATCAGCAAGTTTTTTAGGCTCTAAATATGCCTTAGGTTTTGATTCATAAGTGAGCATGATGATACCCATCTCATACAGTTTTGAAGATGAAAGCTAATCCATTTCGCATTATAAGCAATCAATAAATGTTAGCGATGTGTTCTGCAAGGTCAGTAATGCTTTGACCTATCTGGAATTCCTTTAATCTGTTTCAAAAAATACACTAGAACTCTACATCTGGTTAAAAATTTGAAACCATCAAAATGTGTAATGTAAGGAATGCCATTATGGTAATTTGCTCTGTTTCTATTAAGCACATTAAGAAATCAGACTAGATTCTAAATCCACTAATAATAAAATAGGTGATCAAATCTAGGTAGTATATTAAATTCTATAGAGAGTATATGTGAAATTGGATATTTGAATTCCAGAACAGTGAAAAGAAAGTGGAAAAAATGAAGTCCCACTTTGTCTCTGAGAGAATTTTGAAAGGAAATCTATTTAGGTACCAAATAAAGTGGCAAATGAATTTAGCCATAAAAAAAAAGAAATATTTAAATGTGTTCTCAGCACAAGGGAAAAATAGCAGTGAGAGTTAGAATTTTGAGGTTAGGCAAGGCACAATGAAAATTATGTCGAAAGAAAAATAAATATTTTGAATATAAACACTAAAGAGCTCTATGACACACATCATCTTGTTTTATTTTACTCATAACCTCAGCAGTATCACTAAACTGGTTCACTTCACTGAGAAAAATTTTACCTTTTCGATCATGCGCTTAAAAGCATCTTTCACTTGTTTGTTTCTTAGTGTATAAATGAAGGGATTCAACATGGGGGCAACAGAAGTAATGAGAAGAGCTATTCCTTTATTTAAAGACACTCTCTCCTTTGCGGAGGGTTTCACATACATGAAGATGCAACTGCCATAAGAAATGGACACAACCACTATGTGAGAAGAACATGTAGAAAAAGCTTTCTTCCTCTGTTGAGAAGAAGGTATCTTCAGAATAGTTCTGATGATGTTTGTGTAGGAGAGGATCACTAATACTAGTGTAACCAAGAGAGTCAAAATGGCTGAAAGAAGCATCATTACTTCTACTTTATCTGTGTCTGTGCAAGAGAGCTGCAATACAGGAGAAACATCACAGAAGAAATGATCTACAGTGTTGGCTGCACAGAAATCTAGCTGGAGACCAATAAGGAGTGGTGGAAAAATTATTATAAAGCCAGCCAACCAAGAAGAAAAGACTAACAAGTTGCAGACTCTGACACTCATGATAGTCACATAATGCAGGGGTTTGCAGATGGCTACATAGCGGTCATAGGACATAGCAGCCAGAAGAAAAAATTCAGCTGCACCCAACAGAATAGTAAAAAACAGCTGTGCTGCACAACTGTTGTAAGAAATGGACTTATCACCTGTTGCCATGGTGACAAGAAATTTGGGAATGCATACAGTTGTGAAAGAGATTTCTAAAAATGAGAAATTTCGGAGGAAGAAATACATGGGCATCTTTAGGTGTGGATCTAGTAGAGTGAGAGTGATGATGGTTAGGTTCCCAGTGATACTCAACATATAGGTGAAAAAAAGGAGAAGAAAAATGACAACCTGCAATTGTGGATCATCAGTCAGTCCAAGAAGAATAAAGGCTGTCACTCTTGTGTGGTTTCTCATAGCTGACTTCTATTTTTAAAAAAAAGAAAAGAAAAGAAAGAAAGAAATGAGAATTATAGCGGAAAAAGCTGCATCAGGTAACTATTTTCTTGATCTTCCATCAACACATTGCTATCCATATCCAAACTCCTTCAATATTCTGCTAGTTAGCAGTAACAGTCTATAAAACTTCATTGATATAATTTTTAGTGAAATTTTTATTAACTAAATGGAATTTTTTTTCTCAAAGGTAATAACTCCAGGCATTTCAAAAGGATAACATATTACATTAATAATGTCATATAACAGTAAACACACACAAAAACAGAAAAATTATCATATTAACTATTATTACCTTCTGTATTTGCAATTTTTCCCAATCTATCTAGTTTACTTTAAATTATTTTACACCACCTGATGATCCATTCTTCTTTTTGTTTTAATTAAAAGAATCACTAATGTTTCTATTGATGAAAATATAAAATATGAGACTATCTACTTAGATCATAGATCTTAAAGTTACACAGGGCCTCAAGAGTCGGAAAAGCCATTTGCTTTACAGGAGGTAAAGTTTCGTTATCTTCATTTTACAGGAGAACAAGACTCATTCTTCTTTACCAAACATTACTCTTTTTAGTGGACTTCATAATGCTGTGGGTCAGATTTCAGCTGAGGACTCTCTGCTTCTTAAAATTAACATAAACTTGACCTAAATATCTGTAGCCCATGTACATTGGGAATTCAATACTTCACCAAAATTCTGAAAATCCAAGACTTAAATGCTCATAACCACTTTTAGTTTGCTTTCCCCATTTTTCCTGAGACTTGAATACTTTCATCTCATTCACCTTGGTTGTTTTTTTCTCTGATATATACTCCAGCAGTTATAAAATGTATCCTCATGCATGGTGCTTGTATTATTTATGTAAGCATGCTTTACTGAGTGTTTGCAGTGACAGAGGAGGGTTCTAGAAAACAAGCTATTTAAAAAGATAAAATGTTTGCTAGACATGCCTGGTAGCTTATTTTATTTCATTGCTCTGCATGTTTCCCCTGTTGCCATGGTAGCCTCTTCTCTCTTTTTCATGTTCAACCTTTTCTCTTTTGGGTCAGCACATGACAATTCAAAATTATGTTAACCTTTTCATTATTTCTTGTTTCTCTGTCTTATTCCAGAACGTGACTACACTCACATTTAACACCTCAAAAGTCTATCGCCAAATTTTTCTAAACACACAATGCAATATACATATGATGTATTACTGAATTGTACACTTGAAACCTATATGATTTTATTAACCTGTCACTCTAATAAATTTAATACATACATACATACATACATACATACATACATAAATGGACAATACTTTCCTTAAGAAAAATATTGTGTTATATGTTAAATTGTATTTTATCTTCATTGCATTTCATATATTCCAGTTCAGGTGTCCAAACAATATACAAATATTTCCAATGATTATTTAAGGGGAGCAAAATTTGTCACCCAAAAAGGTTTCTCTTTGGCATGAAGATTATTTTAGGCTGATTATTTTTAAGAAACAGAAGACTTAGGAAGTTTTTCTTTTTACCTCCCCCTTAACTACCTAAAAAGAATTCAGATTAAGGGCCTATTCCAGGAAGAAAGCTATTACCAGACAGTAACTACAAAGAATATGAGCTATGTGAGGTGGACCAGGGGAAACTTAGCAAGGTCTGTTTGCTCAGGCTTCCCTCTGTGTCCCTTTGTCTCTGCAGGGCATAGCAAACATTTATTTGCTACACGTTTTCTCTTCGCCTCTTTCTGGAAATAGTTTACCTTCCCTTTGAATTCCAAGCCCCCACCCCCTTCTCCTTAGCTCAGGATAGCATATAAACCTCAATTGCCTGACTGCCTATGGGCCTCATATTCTTATGGAGCCCCCGTACACATAAAATTAAATTCAGTTTTTCTCTGGTTAATCTGTCTCATGTTAATTTAATTTTTAGACCAGCCAGAAGAGCCTAGAATAGAGAAAAAAATTTTCCTCCCTTATATTATTATAAAACAACTAATTTTTTCCCTTTCTCTTTTACTTCACTCCCATCTTACTTTTTTTCCTTTCCTTTTCCATTCTCTTCAATGAATTATTTTTCTAAAAATTCTGGATATGTAAGTAAGAATCATATTCATTAGTGAGATTTTTGAAATTCAGGTTAGTCTATTTTTAAAGGAGAAAAGCATGCAAAAACATCAATCAACGATGATATGTTATATAGTGCCACAGTATAAAGTCAGAAGTGCTGTCTGGCCTAAATTTAAATGACAAAATCCTAAATAAATAAACAGATAGATAAATAGATAGATAGATAGATAGATAGATAGATAGATAGATAGATAGATAGATAGATAAATAACTATTGCAAACTATTTTTTTTCCTAATTCCATAATCAGTTCTTGCTGGATAATATTAAAATAGTCATTATTTCTAAGCACTCATATAGTCCCAGGGTTTCTGTAACTGCTTTGGAAATGTATAGATAAGAAGTAAGAGATTCCTTTATATGAAAA
The DNA here is from genome assembly GCF_000325575.1 of Pteropus alecto. Lineage (NCBI taxonomy): Eukaryota > Metazoa > Chordata > Mammalia > Chiroptera > Pteropodidae > Pteropus > Pteropus alecto. The sequence goes on along the minus strand of NW_006432527.1, from coordinate 17,746 downwards.
TTAGGTAGTGCATGAAATGTTTAAATTCTATTGAATTCAATATGACAACTTAAATAATATAATAAAATAATTTACAAGTTCAGGAGTTACCCATTTTTTCAGGGTCATAATTCTCAATATTCATAATGATCATGTAAACTAAATTCATATGTTATTATAATTATCTAGAGACAACACATTCATGTAATAAAGAGCATTTCCATGATTCTGAATACTATCAAGGATATTTATTCAAAGCTTGATTCTTACCAAATAAAAGGTTCAAAGATTTCTGATTAAGATAGCACAATTGATTTCTTCAGTCTAACTTTCAAAACAGTCAGCTTTGTAAAACACTAGTTCTAACTTCATGCCATACTATTTCAATGAATTAAATAGGAATCAATTTTTTACAGCTTCATGAAAAAAAGTTATTATGATCAAAACAAAAACATAAATTTTTTCAAACCTTAATGTCTTTAGTAGCAGTTTCATTCCTGACCCTCTTCTTTTGATATGAGTCTCAGAACAAAGGCAATTTTTGAAGATTTCATAGCCATTATTTTTTTTTTTATTTTGCTTTAACCTATACTTTTATTTTGCATGCTCATCCAAAAGTACATTAGCTCCAGCAACACACACTCAGGATGTATAAGCTAAAAGATTTTATCATGACAGAAAACATCTAGTTTTATTTCTTTTCTTTTCATTATGTTTTTAAAACAGGCAATGCTCTCCAAATTATGTGATATTTAACTTGGAGCATATTTTCTGGATTACACACAAAATAAATACATTTATTTTTTTTTAAGTTTAGAAAGAATGGATAAAAAGAGATTTCAGATTCATTCTTTATTTTGAAATGTTTCTGTCCTGCATGAGAAGCCCAATTGTTTGTTTTGTAGTTTTTAAGATTACAAGTGTAATCCTTTTATACACTATGCTCCTTATCTCAAGGGGAATAATTGACTTAAAATTAAAAAGAAAAAAACTTTTCCCTGAAGACCATTGTACAGGGATGTTAAAAATATATGAAAAATTATTAAGTGGAAATAATTGTTATTTATAATCTGTAAACTCAAGTTTAAAAACAAGACAAAACACTTTTTTTCTGAGGCATATATGTTTTGTAAATCATAAGGAGTTTTAAGAAAACCTGTCACCTTATATGTCCATGACAAAAAAGAAAAATGAAATT
>NW_006432527.1:9655-16549 GCF_000325575.1 Pteropus alecto | reverse complement strand
AATCATTCTGTGATTAGACACGACCAGTCTAATCACACAACTACAACTGCCACCATTCTAATTCAATCCACAATTACCTTCTACATGGTCTTCAAAAGAACTTGTATTAGCTTTCTAAATAATCTTTGCTTCATTACCTCATTCAATCCATTTTCCATAGAGGAGATAAAATTATGTTCTCTAAAATTTAATTCAGATTATCTATTTCTTTTCTAAAATTATGTCATAAAACCAAATTGAATTGCCAGTTATGAGTGGCCAGCAAAGCATCCATGCTATAGCTCCTCACTACCTATCTTAATTTTATGTCCTTCCACTCCTTCCTTATTTACTATATTATCCATAGTAACACTGACTTTCTTTGCATATCTCAAGCTCTTTGTCACCTCCCCACCTCCATTCTTACTCTACCTCTAAATTTGAGGCTTCAGATTAAATATCATCTCCAGAAAGAAAAAGTCATTTTGGTGGAGACCACATGTGAATTGACTCTTCCCTTCTTTATAGTCTTTTTCTTAGTTTATTGTTCCTTTCAGCATTGTCAATCTGACACTATATGTCGATTCTTCTTTTAATCTCCTGGTTCTCCTGCCAAATTTTAAGCTATGTTAAAGCAGACACTTGTCCATGGTATTATTCTTCCTTACGTATTTAAAATCTGGAATATCATGGCACTAAATAGGAATTGAATGAATATGAATTTAAGAATTTTGAAAGTTGATTTTTTTGGATATAAGGGCAATTGAAAGTTACTTTGCAATTCTGACCAGGATGAAATAAGAAATAAGGCAATGTCCCTAACTAAGAACTAAGAAAGCATAGCAAGAGGAAGCCTGGGCCATAGGCGTGAAGGCAATAAGGAGGAGACAGAGAGTAATGATGAGCTATTTTTTAGTATTCAATTAAGGATATCATCTATATAAAAATCTTCTGATTAGCTCTTCCCAATACAAATAAAATAACCAACATTAAAAATTAATATTTAAATTTATACATGTCTGGAAGCATTTGAGAATGACTTTAAAGTATTTTAAATTGAGAAAAATATATCCAAATTTTATATAATAAAGCAGAGGTCACTTCCCAATTGAATAAAATGATCTTCAATTACTCTTCAGTTCCTTTCCTTGTCTTAGAGAAACACTATATATCACCTAAGAGACAGCTCATTATGACCCCATCTAAGGAATTGTGTGTGTTAAAATGACATAATTGTTAATCCTTCTCCCACAAATTATATTTCAGAAAATGTAAATTGATTTTATTAAAGAACATATATGTAAAGTGCAAAAAGTAAAAAATTCTAAAACTCTGTTAATGAAAATTAGTAGCCTCTTGCTCCAGTCCTCATCCATCATAACTCCTGTTCTCCAGAATCTTCTACTCTTAGCATTTTTTACCTATTATATACATTACTACTTCTTAAATGATACATTCAGTTGTAGATTAGTTATAGGTTTTCTAGTATAAAAAAGGAGCATTCGATTTTCTTACACATCCTACTCCTTCTACACACATTTCTGTTTCTTTTTTTATTATAACATTTTTCATAATTGTTTTTATTACGATTATTTATTAAACTTTTATTCTAATTTACATTCTTTTGACACGGTAAATACTCTTTTTTTCATCTGATCCACATCTTGGCCTATATTTTGTTTCTTTATTTAACAATATTTTGTTTCCGCTGGGCTTAATTTTCTCATTAAAATGGATAATTGCACAGTATTTACCTATTCTTAAGTATTCCCTCTCCGAGCTACCCACCACTAGTGCAGCAATACATTCAATATGTTCAAATACATGAAGAAAACTCTTTTCTTTTTTCTCAACACTATCAGTCAAACTGTCTTCCACAGTGGCTATAGCACCTTACCTTCCCACCAACAATGTACGAGGTTTCCAATTTAGAATTACATGTTTCATTTCATTGTGATACATTTTGTGTCTTTTAATTTGGACTAACTCTCTGGTCTTTCTTTAACTTTCAAGAATGTTGGCTGAAAATTATTTTCCAGAAATTATGTATTATGTCCCTTAATTTTGTCTGAAGTTTTCAAATGGTTATATTGAATTCATTAACCTTTGGCAGCAATAACACAGAAGTAATGATGTCATCTCATGAAATCCTATCAACGCTCACAATATTTTGTTTTTTTTCCTATTATCAATGATGTTTTCTTTTATTTCTTAATTAAAATGTCTATTTATAGAACTGTCCACCATAAAGCTACTCTTTTGTCTTTGTAATTAAGTATTTTATGTAGCTATTTTGAATACTATGTAAATATCTCAATCTTTGTAAAACTTTCAATTTATAGATCAATTAATTACTTTATATTATGGATTCATGGTTTCCATTTTTATTAATTATTGTCATTACTTATTTTGATGCTCAGTTGCCCCAGATTTGGCCAGTTGTTCTCTTGTCCTTTTGACATGTCACACCAATTTTTAAGGAGTTCTTTACTTCCTGGCACTACAAAGTGCTCCATACTCATTTTTTACTTTTTTTTGCATCAACTTTGGTATCAGGTATTTTTTCAAGGAGTCCTGGTTCTTTATAGTGAAGAAAGTTATTTCAAAGCCAAGATCTGGGTACTAGGGATGCTAATGATACTGGTACATTGTTACTGGAGATCGGTATTCCCAGACTCTCACAGTGGACAGATTTACACAATATATATGCACACACACAAGTATTTTTGCATTTTATAGCAACGTAGTTAAATCATTTAAATCAATTAAAATCATTTCTTGATATAAAGTTTATTTGTCAAAACCAAAGTCTTTCTCTCAATTTTGATTCCTTTTCTATTTTAACAAAATTATGTTAAATAATTCTGACCCAAGGACATAACATGTAGATTCTTTTGGCATCAATAATGTAGGTCTGTATATTCAAAAATTCAGCAAGCTTCCAACCAGAAAGATACATTTCCTTTCTGCAGATTTTCCATTCATTAAGTTTGCTTCAGGGAGGTGATAGGACCATATCTTTCATCTATCCTACTCCCTGTGTTAATGGTAATTAGGTTAATAACTCCATCTGTTTGTAAGCCCTATATAAATACATCTGATCCCAGTTGTAGGTAAAGATTTTTAGAATCTGACATACAATGTCTTGTCTTCAGTCCTTTGTAGTAATTCATTGGCAGCAGGGAATTCTCATTTAATCCACAAATTTCCAAGTTGTTTTTTTTATTACTACTAAAGCATAATTACTATTATTATTCAATGATTCTGAGAATCTTCTAAGAGTATTAAAATATTTTTTCCAGTGATGTACTTTTCCATTTCTTCTGAAAGCTTCATAATTAGAAATTTCAACCCCCGCCCCCTACCCCCCCGCCAGAAAACAAGATTATTATTTAGATCATTAAAAAAGTAATTCAATAGGTGATTGGATAAAGAAAATGTAGTATGCATACACAATGGAATATTATTCAGCCATAAAAAAAGATGAAATACTGCCATTTGTGACAACATGGAGGAATCTTGAAATGTCAGACAGGGAAAGTTGAGAACCATATGATTTCACTCATATGTGGGATATAAAACTGAAAGCAACAAAGAAAGCAAACAAACAAACAAAAACTCATATAGATACAGATGACAGTTTAGTGGTTATCAGAGGGAAAGTGGGGCGGGGGAGAGGTAGATTAAGGGTAAATGGGGTCAAATATATGGCGGTGGAAAATTTGACTTTAGATGGTGAACACTCAATGTAATATACAGATGACATATATTTGAAATCTTTATAATTTTATTAACCAATATCATCTCAATAAATTTAATAAAATAAATAAAAAGTTATTGTTAAAAAAAACGAAAAAAGTCATTCCTAGTGTGATAGAGGGAGCCAGTAAAAATGAGACCTCAAAGGAGAAGACTTATTTATATGCCAAAAGTATTGTAATAATAGTTTTATCTGTTTGGGCTACTATAACAAAATACCAGAGAGTGTGTGGCATATATACAAAGAAATGTATTTCTCATAGTTCTAGAGGCTGGAAGTCTGAGATCAGGGTGCCATCATGGTCAGGCGAGGGCCCTCTTCCAGGTTACCTATTTCTCATTGTATAGAAAGGGGAAGGGAGCTCTCTGAAGCCTCTTTTTTAAGGGCACTAAATCCCATTCATGAGGGCTCTGCCCTCATGACTTAAGCTCCTCCTAGAGTTCCCTCCTCCTAATACCATCATCTTGGGGGTTAGGATTTCAACATATGGATTTTGAGGAGAAACATAGAGACCATAGCAGTAACTCCCTAATTTACACTGACAAAAGTCTAAGGAATAGATGTAAGAATAGATTCTAAGGATGATATTCCAAAGAGAAAGTAAGTATAATTTTATTTATCTCAGGGTGAATTTATCAACATATTTTAGTTGAAGGGACAGAAAAAAGTTTTTGTGCATTTTAGCATCTCTTATATATTAAACATATCAAAGATTCTCAGGGGAATATTGCTTCTGGACCTGAATTCCGTGGGGAGATTTGCTCAAGGTATTCCCTGGAAATTAAAAAAAAAGTCATGACTTCATATGATAATTGTTTAATTTTAGTACTGTGTTGTATTAATTTAAAATGTATTGATTATGAAGAATAAAGGAGATTTTTGGATAGTGTAAATTGCTGATCTGAGCTAGAAATAACAAAATGTACACAAATGCTAAAACTTGTTTTAAGAATTATACATTTCAGTGTGATTCCTGGGAAGGAAAAAAATCTGAGTGCTTGATGCTGCAACAGGAATATAAGGAATGGGAATGTCAACAAACAAAACCCTTTGCCTAAATAATTCTGTTTGTATATCTTTTAAAGGTCACAGTTTTGTACATTTTAGTGTATTTTGCAGTCTGGTTTATAAATCCATATATTATTAAAAATAAATCTCTAAAACTCTAAGAGTACTTTACTTATATTAATAGATTGAAATTTACTTTGATATGATTTTAATGATGAAAGATCTGAAATTAATTGATTTATTAAATGTCATCTTTTAAAATTTGTTCATGATTTTGAAGGGAGGGAAGATTTTCTTTCAGTTTTTAATGTAAGTGGAAATAAAAGTAATAGGCTTGCTAAACATATTGTAATGCACTGTTTCAGGGCATATCGAGCGAGTTGGGGAGGAGGGGGAAGGTAGGTCTGATTTAATAAGATTCTGACTTGTAGGAATGACAGGTTTGTTTCAGATCAAAGTACTATAGCCATTATGATACAATTAATTTCCTCAGAAATTGTCTTTAAGGGTTGAGAGAATGTTTTTAAATACTAAGAAAATGTTATCGTACTTTGGCAATAATAGCCAGGCTCTCTAGAGTCTTAAATAATCCCTGGAGAAATTTTTTTTTCCTATTCTGACACATTTTTAACTAATTCATGAGTTTTTATTTTTATTCACCTTTGTTCACACTGTTTATCCTACCTATTTATTCTATTTCCTGATGTCTCCAATGCCTCACTGAGGATCCATCCTCTCTTAGACCATCCTCTCTTATAAATCTTCCCCAACTGCCCTAGGCCCCAGAGAAGCCTTTTCTCCTTGTCCCCTATGTTACATGGTAAAATGAGTTTCATTTACTTTTAAGTAACGTTATGGTATATTACACATTATTATTTTCATTCACTCACCCTGCTTCCTCAATGCATTGGTAAATCGCAATAATCAGGGACATTGTCTTAATTTTTTTTGATTCCTCAGTGTATAACAATGCATTCTCCATGGACCTAGGAAAACTGTTTAATAAAACATTTTTAATAAAACTATTTGTCACTGATAATGAAGCCATCAAGAGGCATAACTTATAATGAAGTCATCAAAGAAGAGATTTGCCCTCAAGGGATGCAATGTTTATATCTAGGAGTTTTTATGACATTTAGCTTAATGGGAGCTTATAAAATTCTCAATCACATAACCAACTTCACTTAAATTGGCTTGGCTTTTGACTTATTTTAAGGCAGTCAGTATTACTTCAAGTGTGTGAGTTTTAATATTTTATTTGAATTGTTAATATTTTAAACCTGGATTCACTGGGAAACTTTTAAGTGTTAATGGACACCATAAATTCTGAAATTTCATGAAAGAAGTTAAGATTAATTGTCCAAGACCCAACTTTGACAAAGGACAGATTCACTCATCCAATATCCGACAATGTCACTGCTACAACTTAGGGGGTATGAATTTTGATGACAATGGGAAATGTTAAAATAATAATAGCCTTTTGTAAGGGAAGAAAGCATGTTTTACTTATATAAAGATAATCTAAACGACAGTTTTGAAGCTGCACAGATATGGCCATAGCTTTATACTGCTAATAAGACTCTTCTCATTTACATGTCATTTTTATTGCTGACACATACCTAAGTATAAAATCATTGTTTTTTAAAGGCAAATGTCACTACCTTAGGAAAAAAGCTCTGAAATATAAAAATAAATTTAAAATGCTATCAAATTGAACTATTAATGCATAGGATTAAAATTTTAATAATAAAATTATCAAAGTTTGACAATAACAACAATTTCCTTAGTTCTGCAAGTTTCCTAAATTCACTATACTTGATATTTGTGATACTTTATAAGCACTCACTTTCAACTGAAGTTAATTGGGAGCAAGATAATTTTTTTACTACATCTCTTAGTAAAGGATACTGTATGTGGTGATGTTTTCACTCAGTTATTATTTTTTTCTACTCTGCAAGAGGAACTGAGTGAAAAATAGGCTTTTCTTCTCTTCAGCTACTGGACTTAAATATTTGATTCATATTAATGATATAGCTTTGCAAAGCAATTCCACAAACTAAAGTTTTGTATACTGCTTTAAAAAATGTAAGAGATGCTTCCTTTACCAAGACACATCAGTTTGGTAACTGCTTCATGAGATCTCAGGA
>NW_006432527.1:5565-7881 GCF_000325575.1 Pteropus alecto | reverse complement strand
TTAAACTCTGAATCTTTCTCTACCCCTTATTTCTGAAAATGACATATCTCAAAGCAACAAATGAACAAGACAAATAAACGAAAACTTATAGTCAGAGACAATGGTGTGGTGGTTACCAGACGAAAAGGGGGCTGGGGGAAGGGTAGAAAATGGTAAAGGGGGTCAAATACATGGTAACAGAGGATTTGACTTTGGGTGGTGAACACACAATGCAATATACAGATGATATATTATAGAATTATACGCTTGAAACAAATAATTCTATTAACCAATGTCACCTCAATAAATTTAATAAAATTGTTTAAAAAATGAAAACTACATATCTTTTAAAGAAAAAAAAAACCCTATTTTACTTTATAAATAAAGGTCCTGTTTCTTAGGGATATTTTCAATTATTTTCTCAAATTGTACCAATATTTATTTCTCACCATCTTCCCACTTGTTTATACTTTCCTTATTATTTCTATTCTGATTTTCCTGTTATTGGGTGCTGTCACATGTGCATAGACAAATCTAAAGCAAATTTAGAGAGTAGGTTTTATTTGAGATTTCTTAAAATAGCCTTTTAACTCTCAATTAATAGCCAACAAAGGAAATATAATCCAAGGTATGAAGTATAGGAATAAAATTCAAGTTGGCCGTTTTCTTCTTTTTGCCATTTTGCATTTTTGCTTATTTCAACTTTCTAATTTTGAATAATAATTCTGTACATCTACTGAAGCTCACAGCCTGGATAGATTTTTCTCTTAATTCTTAATAAAGTGCTTAGAATTCATATTACTTACATTTCCTGGGTTATGACAAAGGCTCAATAAATGCATCACTGTTTGATATAGATATTTAGATAGTCAGCTCTTGGTTAAATATTAAATCAAAATTATCTCACTGATTATGCTTTCTTCCTGCACACAAGTACTGCTCATCAACATACTACAGTTTCTTAAAATGTCGATTCAAGCTCCGCTCTCCATACAATTTTATCTAACAATACTAATCAACAATTCTCTTCTTCTTTATAAAAATTTACCATAACACTGGGTCATAAAGTCAAATTATTTTTAGTTGTATTAAGTATGTATACCTTATCTGTTCAACTTTAACATAAATAACTTGTCCATAGGAATAGGCTGCTATTCCTTTATACCTCTTATACAAGCTCAGAAAATTATACAGATTTGGTAAAAATTTCAATAAAAAATTATATTTTTGACTTCTTTTTAGATTCATAGCTGTATTTTATTGAATGCTATAAAATTTTTATGCAAATAGAAGCTCCAGTTCTTTATGCATAGTTCTTCCGAATTTTCTTTTATAGTTCCATCATCAGACAGGAAGATATGGTACTAAGAGAATGCTTTTTCTACTCAAAAAATTACAAAATTATTTTCACTTTAACAATGTTTCACTACATATGTTGGCATATTTTCATATTATAATATGGAATAAGTTAGCAATAGTCACACATCTCATATCCTTATCAAGGTATAAATTTCAAGAATATTTAATACAGATAAAGGACAGTTTTAACAAATTAGAAAGTTTTATTATCTAGTAAAATTTTATCTAGAAAATTTAAGGATTCTTAATATTATAACTTTAGCCAATTTTCACTTTTATAGATAATTTTATCTTTTGTTAAATACAATGGTTTCCCCTTAGGCACAGAGGTTATGTTCCAAGACCCCAGTAAATGCCTGGAACCGAGAATATAGTATCAAACCCTATATATATGATGTTTTTTCCTATACATGCATACACATTACCTTTTCTCTTTGGCATATCCAAACTGTCAGCATAGCTACCTTTGTGCTTTGGGGCCATTACTAAGTAAAATAAGGGTTACTTTAACACAAACGCTTTGATGCTGGTGATAACAGATCTGTAAACAAGAGGGCTACTCAGTAATGTCATACAGTGTAGATATGCTGCATAAGAGATGACTCACATCCTGGGTTGGACAGAGCAGTAGAGCATGAGATTTTATTACACTATTCAGAATGGTGAGCAATTTAAAACTGAATTGTTTATTTCTGGAATTTTCCATTTAATATTCTCAGATCACTGTTGACTGTGGGCAACAAACTGCACAAAGCAAAACAGCAGATAAGGGGGGCTACTGTACCTTCATATTCACATATTTAAAAGTTATAATATAAATAAATAACTAAAAGTTATAATATGCTATACAATTATACAGTTATATTAAAATTCTATAATGTTAATGAATAATTAGATTAATGCACTGATAATGTAAATTTAAGTGTTAATTGAAATTATGGCTATCCGTGTCTGGATATATTATCTTAACTACTTTAA
>NW_006432527.1:0-5352 GCF_000325575.1 Pteropus alecto | reverse complement strand
AACAACTGGTTGTGATTTTCTGTTTCAACCTAAAAAAAGTAGTGTGTCAGATAATTTGAAGATATCGGTGTGAATCTTCTAGTTTGTGATTCCAGATATTAAGACTAAGAAACACTGATATTCTGAAATTTCCATTATTGAAATAGTAATTTTTTGACAAAACAAAAACTTTGTAAATGATGTCCACATAGAAACACTTTACTGAATAAATGAGGGTTTAAAAATGAGAGCAAAAACAATATTTTTATATTAATAAGTGATCTCAACATCTGTTAAAGAGGAACAAAATGATAATTTTTATATGAGAAAAATTTATACAAACCTATTTATTTCAGCACAGTAGATGATAATCTTTTATTATAGATTAGTGCTATTCCTGGAAAAAGAATATATATTTGTTAATATGTATATATGATTAAATAATAAATACTTGATCCAAACAAGATTTATTTGGCCAAAAATATATTGTCTTCAAAAGATTTACTACTAAGACATCGATTTAAAAATATATATAAGATTTCATTGTAGTTAAAAGGACATGGAAGAACATTTCTAATCTTTTCTGAATAACTTTAGTTATGAATCCATTCTCCCAAAGTAAAATCATCTCCATAATGAATAATATGTAACTTTTATGTTTAGCCTCTGTCTCCTTCTGTGGTGGACTACAAAGCTTTAATAAATACCTATTAGTTTATGGAGTATCATTCTAGATTACATGTAGGAGGAAAATTAAGAAAATTGAACCTGTCAGAAGTAGGAATGGGCATAGTGGAAAACAGAAAAATTATGATTTGATTAAATTAATTAATTAGACTCTAATTCTATGAGTATGGTGTAATATTTTCTGCCTGGAAATATGTATATATGCTAACATGTTATGTTCTGAATTTTTATCTGTATTTGTTTAAATCAATCAAAATTTTATTTAAAAGAATATGTGTGCAGTTATGAATTGGGAGGCAAATAAAATAACAAAGAGACTATACCTCAATAGTTAAATGCAGCTGTCACCAACCCTCTCTTTCTTCAAACAGGTGAATCAGTTCTGTTTCAGTTCCAAATCAGCTCCTTTTATAGCTGAATTGGAGACTTAAAAGTTTAGAGCCCATTGGGAAATGGTCCCTGGGCCATAAAAATTTGTCTCCTTCAAATTGTCCAGAAATGCCTGGCTTTCTATCCTAACAAAGATGGATCACAAATCAATAAAGAAGAAGAAAACAAAGCATATAATCAGGTTGCAATCCTCTGCCAAGCTTCCTTTACCAGTCCCTTGCTCTTAGAATTTATCTGTTCTACGTGACTGGATATCTCAAAGACTCTGCACTTGCTGTTCCATCTTTCTGTGATGTTCTTTCTCCAGACATCATGACTAGCTCCCTCACATCATTCAGATCTCAGAATTGGACATGCCTCAAAATCATACTATCCAAGATAGCCACTACTCAATTACTGTCTAACACCTTGACTTCCTTGATATTTTATACCTAGATTTTTTTTAAAGTTCACATCACTCCTAAATTATATTATTTCTTTATTTGCTTATATGTTTATTGTCTATCTATCATCCTCACTAAATTATAAGTTTCTTTAAGTGAAGAACTTTATTGAATGCTGAATCTCTAAGATTTAGGAAAGTAACTAGTGCATATATGGAATCTTATAAATATATATTAATTAAATCTTGTTTTTAATTTGAATCTTACTTGATGTCAATTTTCTCTAAGTTTGAGCTGTCTCAACATGTCATGTTGCCTTAATCTTTTATAAGAGATCAAGTCTTTGAATGAACTATTCCTTTCTCCAAAGTAACCCAAAGATACCTAATTACAGAAGATAAGGTTGACAAATCAAAAACAATTTGAGCAAACTCTAAATAAATATTGGATTTATATCAAGTGATTCAAATATAGTGACCTGAATGGCCCTCCTAAGTATTCTGTTAAGAAAGTACATTTTACTATACCATTTCTCATTCATGGGATAACATTAAAAGAAATTTGAAATCTCTTCCTGAAAAAACACTGGTTAATATTTCTGATTAAATCATGTGGACACACATGAAAACATCACAAACAAAACATTTAATCATTTTTAGAAGCAATGTAAATGTAAGAAAAATTAAATGGAATATCAGAATTACAGTTAAATAAAATGTATTTTTTATAATTATTTTCCTGTCTAACTCAATCCTATTTTTAAGTTATTACAGAATTATATAGATGATCTTTCTAATCTCCAATTTACATGTGCAAAGCCTTAGTATAATTTCAATTTATATGTTTAAAAAATCATCAGGTCTATCAAATGAACACTGTATAAAGTAAATATGTAAAAAGAAATGAACTATATAATGTATAAATATTCAGGTTTTATGTGTATATAGACTACATATATACACTATATATCTTATATAAAAATTTAAAATATATATATATATAAACAAATATATACATATATGTTAAATATACTATATCTTGAAATGATTATAACTAATAAAAAGCTTCTATATACAAAATAGAAATATGTAAAAATATTGTATATAATCTGAACTTCTTCCAGATATACAAATTGCTTGCCTAACACCACAATCTCACACAAATATTAATGTTAAAGATTCCAATATTTTCTCAGGGAAAAATATCGATTTCACTCAAACCTCCCTTGATTCATATATATGGAAATACCATGATTTTCTCTTTTGGTATATTTTCTCCTCATGAGACTTCTTTGGCATTTAATCTAGGACTGTGAAATAACAATTACTCTAATGATAACTTATCTCCCTATATTCTCTTTGCTCTTTTTTCAATGTATGCATATGGATCCTGCCAAACATTTCTCAAACATTCCTTTCATTGAATCACTTTGTTGTTTGAAACTCTGCCTCAACAACTCATACTCCTTGTAATGCCTTATATGAGAAATATTTACTAGCATCTCTGTATGCCTATGGAAGTGTTTGGTACTATCTGGTTCTTTATAAATATATATATTCCCTGCTAGAAAATCATACAGCATGATACCTTTGCTCAATAATGATTTGTTGAGGATTTATTTAAAACAAATTAAATTTCTAAATTAGATATTGTTTTGAGCTATAATTGATTTATAATAAATTTCTCATTTTTAAAATATACAATTTTATGAGTTTGACATGTTATACACCTGTGAAAACTTCAACACAATCAGGATAATAAATATATCCATTGAATCCTAAAATTTCTTCATGTCCCTTAATAATCCTGTCCCTCATCCTGCCCCATTCCCACAGATATGTTGTTTTTATAACTATAAATTTTTGTATATTTTCTGGAATTTTACATAAATGAAATCATATATTTTAGTCTAGTTTATTTCAAACATCATAATTATTTTGATGTTCATCATGTTGTTTAACTGTTCATGCCCTTTTTATTTCTGAGTATTATCTCATGTTATGTATATACCACAATTAGTTTTTCCTTTTCTTAGATGTACATTTGGGCATTTCCAGTTGGGCTATTACAAATTAAACCACTATGAATGTTTTTCACAAGTCTGTGTGTACACAGATGCTTTCATTTACTTGTGCAAATGCCTAAAAATGGAATGGCTGGGGTGAATGACAGGCAGATCTTTAATTCTTTAAAGAAACTGCTAAACTGCTTCCAAAGTGGTCATAACATTTTGTATTCTCTACAGCTATCTATTAGAGTTCTATTTTTCCACATCCACACTAACATTTAGTACAGTCAATCATTTCCATTTTAGTCATTCTATTAAGTTTGCAATGGTCTCTAAATATTATTTTAATTTTAATGTTCCTTTTCTTAATTTTTATTTTTTATTTTTTTAATTGAAGAAATTATTTAAATATTTTTTCCCCGTCTACTTCCCCTTTAACCCTCTGGTTACCACTAGTCCATTGTCCATTAATTTTCATAATGACTAAAAATATCAAGAATCTTTTGTGTGCTTATTTATTATGGGTATGTATATGTTCTTTGGTGAGGTGTTTGTTTAAATCTTCTGTCCATTTATATTGGATTGTTTGTCTTCTTATTGAGCTGTAAAAGATCTTCATATATATTAGGAAAAAATCCATAATCTATTTTACAGCAATCTTCTTCAGTCTTTGGCTTACCTTTTCATTGTCATCACAGAGTCTTTCGAGGGGTAAAATTTTTATAAATCCAAATTATTGGTTTTTAAATTTTTTTTATGCTTTTTGTGTGTTAAGAAATCTTTGCCGAAGGAATATCACTAATTTTTCTCCAGAAATATTCTGTTTTCTTCCAAGAGTTTTATAGTTTTAACCCTCATATTTAAATCCATTATCCATTTCAAGTCAATTTTTGTAAAACATGTGAGGTAAGGATAAAGGCGTATTATTATTTTGTATATGAAAAGAAATTGTTCCTCCTTTTATGAAGTGATGATCTTATATTCCTTTCACTATTTAATTGTTTGACACTTTTTTGAAAATCATGGACTCTATCAGTTTCACTGATCTATATGTCTATATATCAATATTTTCCTGTTTTCATTACTGAATCTCTATGTCTTGAAAACAGATAGTGTAAGTTCTCCAACCTCATTCCTTTTTTTCAAAATTGTTTTGGTATCACATCCTTTGAATTTTCATTAGAATTTTAGAAAGATCTTGCTAATTTCTGGAAGAAAAAAAAAACTTGCTGGGATGTTGATAGAATTGCAGTGAATCTCTAGAACGTTTTTTTGTAGAAGACACATTATAACAATATTGTGTTTTTCAATTCATGAACATAATAATAGACATGTAAACTAAAAGGAAAAAAAAAATCCTGCACTCATGAGTATACATTACCTACATTCACACTGATGTATATTTAAAGAAAAAGTCATAAGCATATATATATACAAAGAAATATGATAGCTAATGTAAAATAATTGATATGTTCAAGATTAGATGATTATCAGCCTCTTTATCTATACTGTCTTTTCAATTGCTTCCCACTCTTCGTTCTCTAAATCCCTATATAGAAGCCTATAATTTTTGTAACTGATTCTACTTTCCTTATCTCTGAGTATACTTGTTCTTTCTCTTATTTCATAAAGACAATGAGTTATCAAATATATCTTTTGTGATTTCTTTTCCGTTCTTCTTTTTAATTTTCTTTTTCTTCCCTGGTACAGAAATACAGTTTTAACATCATACACCAGCTATGCTACAAGAATATCCTAACCGATCTCTCTGAATCAGCCTGTATCGTGTAACACCCATCATTCCCATTTCTCTAATTTTAATGTTATAATTACCTTGCTTAAAAACCACCCCACCGAGGGAGTCGCCAGAATAGAACTAGCCAATCTCACCAGGCCAATGCAGAT
>NW_006432526.1:0-1255 GCF_000325575.1 Pteropus alecto | reverse complement strand
CGGGGGTGAGTGGAGGAATCTCTCTTTCCATCACACACGGCAAACCGTTTGGGGGATTGATGACTCCATTGCCCCTAAGTCTTGGCCTTGTGGGTGTAGATGTCATGATACCTAGACAGGAAACACTTACGCCACAGACACTGTCACATCCCAATAAGCCTACACTCGGCATTGCTGTTTACGGGACAATCATAACGATGAGAGAACGGCATGAAGACAGTCACCAGATTATCAGGACGCATGGACCCTAATGAGCAAGGAATCATGTAATAGGAAAGAGCCATGTGTCCTGCACAGAAGGGGACATGCTTCCCGGGATGGACGCTGTTCTGAACTTCATCCTGGGACAAGAGGAATTTGTACAGGAGACACTACCTAAGTCCTGACCACAGAACAGCCAAGGGAGCCGTGGACAGAGTGACCCTGAGGAGTCTGAGTGGAGCACGGAGACACCCTGTGGTGATGGGGAGACCACAAGAGGAAACACATGTGCTGGCCCTAAGTTCAGAGCTATTGGGAGACAGCAGCTATCTCTGAAGAGCTCTGGCCACCATGTCACACAGTCCTGAAGGGCTGGCGAGTATCAGAGCTGAAACCAGCCACCTGGCACTGCCTAGTACCCTCTTCAAGGTTCACAGCTGTGACAACCCCACACTCCAGGTCACACACAGCTGCACCCCTTTCTATCTCCTGACACCCTCAGGAAGAGGAGCCTGACCTGGGGCCCAGTGAGGGACCAGAAAGCTGGGGGTCTCATTTGCATGAGTGGACCCTCCCTCTGTCAGAGCTTGAAGTAGGGAGGGAGAGACGTGGGGGAAGCTCTGCCTCAGCTGTGGGGACACAGAGGGCAGGACGCGGTGATCATCTCCACCATGGCCTGGTCCCCTCTCCTGCTCACCCTCCTCGCTCACTGCACAGGTGATGATACAGGGACAGGGAAAGGGATTCTGGGGGGCCACATGGGACGCTGCTCCTTCCTCTTGTCTCAAGCCCCAGCATCACCATCTCTGTGTCTTTCCCTCTTCCAGGTTCCTGGGCCCAGTCTGTGCTGACCCAGCCGTCCTCAGTGACTGGGGCCCCGGGACAGAGTGTCACCATCTCCTGCACTGGAAGCAGCTCCAACATCGGCCGTGGCGATTATGTGCAGTGGTACCAACAGCTCCCGGAAACAGCCCCCAAAACCCTCATTTATTATGCTAGCAGTCGACCCTCGGGAGTCTCCGACCGATTCTCTGGCTCCAGATCTGGCAACTCG
>NW_006432525.1:0-466 GCF_000325575.1 Pteropus alecto | reverse complement strand
GAGTCTATATTTGCAGCTGAGATCTGTTTCTTGAAAGAAGCATACAATAGGGTTTTGTTTTTCGATCCAATCTGCAACTCTGTGCCTTTTTATTGGTGAGTCCAGTCCATTTACATGTAGAGTAATAATTGAAATATGAGGTTTTCCTATAGCCATTTTATCTTTTGTTTTCTGGTAGCTCAGTGTTTCCATGGTTTCTTTGTCCTTGTGTTTCTGTTTGTTATTTTAATTTAGTGTAGTTTTGTGGATTTCCTTCTGGTCCCTTTGTTTTATGTTATGTATCTCAGTTCTGGATTTTTGGTGTGTGGTTACCATTAAGATTATGTAAAGGATAGTTATATATGTTCATATATATATATGTATGTATATGTATATATATATATATACACACACACACATATATGTGCATATACATGTATACGATAGTTCAGTGTTTCTGCATGTAGCTTATCTCCATTCCCTTTTG
>NW_006432524.1:0-355 GCF_000325575.1 Pteropus alecto | reverse complement strand
AAACTCTCAGCAAAGTGGGAATAGAGGGAAGATACTCAACATAATAAAGGCCATATATGAGAAACCTACAGCTAACATTATGCTCAATGGATAAAGGTTCAAAGTGTTTCCCTTAAGATCAGGAACAATACAAGGATGCCCACTTTCACTACTCCTCTTTGACATTGTATTGGAAGTTGTAGACACAGCAGTAAGGCAAGAAAGAGAAATAACTGTTACTCAAATTGAAAAGGAAGAAGTAAAACTCTCATTATTTACTGATGATATGATACTGTATATAGAGAACCCTAAAGATTCCTCTAAAAAAACTGTTAGAACTCATGAATGAATTCAGTAAAGTAGCAGGATACAAAAT
>NW_006432523.1:0-934 GCF_000325575.1 Pteropus alecto | reverse complement strand
CCAGCTTCAAAGCATTATGATCAGAGAATATGATTCACATGATTTCATCCCTCTTATATTTGTTGAGGGTATGTTTGTGTCCCAGTATGTGGTCAATCCTTGAGAATGTTCCATGTGCACTAGAGAAGAATGGATAAGCAGCTGTTTGGGGATGAACGGCTCTCTAAATGTCAATTATGTCCAGTTGGTCTAATGTGTCTGATATTATTTCCTTATTGATTTTCTGTTTGGATGATCTGTCCATATCCGAAAGTGAGGTATTTCAGTCCCCTACTGAGACAGTGTTTTGGTCTGTTTCTCCCTTTAGTTCTGTTAGTAATTGCTTTATATATTTCAGGGCTCCCTGACTGAGAGTATAGATTTTAATAAGTATTTTGTCTCTTTGTGCATGATTCCCTTTATCACGATGACGTGTCCCTCAGTATCGTTCTTTATCTTTTTTATTTTGAAGTCTATTTCATCTGATATTAGTACCACTACCACCGCTTTTCCCTGAATGTGTTTGCTTGGAATATCATTTTCCACCCTTTCACTTTGAGTCTATATTTGTCTTTGGAGCTGAGATGTGTTTCCTGGAGGCAGCATATGGTTGAGTTTTGTCTTTTGATCCAATCTGCAACTCTGTGCCTTTTTATTGGTGAGTCCAACCCATTTATATTTAGGGTGATTATTGAAGTATGAGATTTTCTTACAGCCATTCTATGTTTTTCTTTCTGGTAGCTCAGTGTTTCCATTGCTTCCTAGTCTTTTTGTGTCTGTTTTTGTTTGTTTGTTTGTTTGTTTGTTTTTGTTTTTGTTTTTGTTTGGGTTTAAGGGTTTTCCCTCTAGTCCTCCTGGTTTATGTTATATACTTCAGTTCTGAATCTTTAGCCTGTGTTTACCATTATGAATATGTAGATGATAGTTATATATATAGTCGTCCATTTTCTTCTGC
>NW_006432522.1:0-277 GCF_000325575.1 Pteropus alecto | reverse complement strand
AGTTAATAATACATCATATGTATATTGCATTGTGCGTCTACCAGCTAAAGTTAAATTTCCTTCTGTCGTCATATATTTGACCCCCTTTACCCTTGGTCATAATGGTTAGTTTGAGCTAAAATTGCTTGAGAAACAGCAGATGCAGGAAGATCATTCGATCTTCCCTTTTCTTCCTGAAAACAGGAGATAAAAATGACTGTGTGAAAGATGGCTTCCCTATACCAGAAAAAAATAAAATATTCTTTAATAAGCATAATAGCTGAGAAAATTCTGTACA
>NW_006432521.1:0-590 GCF_000325575.1 Pteropus alecto | reverse complement strand
AGGCACAGGGATGGTTCAACATATGGAAATCGATTTATATGATACATCGCATAAACAAATTTAAAAATAAGAATCATATGATCATATCAATAGATGCAGAAAAAGCCTTTGACGAGATACAGCACCCATTTATGATCAAAACACTTAACAAAATTGTTATAGAAGGAAAACACCTTAATATAATAAAGTCCATATATGACAAGACCTCAGCCAACATTATATTAATGGTGAAAAACTAAAAACCTTTCCTCTAAGATCAGGAACAAGGCAAGGCTGTCCATTATCACCACTGTTATTCAATATAACATTGGAAGTCCTAGAAAGTGCAATCAGACAAGAAAAAGATATAAAAGACATCCAAATAGGAAATGAAGAAGTCATACTGTCACTATTTGTGGATGACTTGATTCTCTATATAGAAAACCCTAAAGACTCCACAAGAACACTACTAGAAACAATAAACAAATGCAGTAAAATTTCTGGATACAAAATCAATGTTCAAAAATCCATAGCATTCCTATATCCTAATAACGAAGTGTCAGAAAAAGAGGTAGAAAAGATAATTCCTTTTGCAATTACAACAACAACAA
>NW_006432520.1:0-432 GCF_000325575.1 Pteropus alecto | reverse complement strand
CTACATGCTGCCTACAAGAGACTCACTTCTGATTAGAAG
Organism: Pteropus alecto; assembly: GCF_000325575.1. Taxonomy (NCBI): domain Eukaryota; kingdom Metazoa; phylum Chordata; class Mammalia; order Chiroptera; family Pteropodidae; genus Pteropus; species Pteropus alecto. The sequence goes on along the minus strand of NW_006432520.1, from coordinate 393 downwards.
ACACACACAGACTAAAGGGAAGGGGATGAAAAAAAGTATTGCCTTGATGGACCTAGAAGTTATTTAAGTCAGACAGAGAAAGATAAACACTATGCGATTTCACTTATATGCGGAATCTAAGAAATAAAAATAACAAACTAATCAAGAACAGACTCAAAAATATAGTGGACAGTTTGGTGACAGATAGAAGGAAGGGAAGTTTAGGGGGCTGGGAGAATGGGGTGAAGGGTTAAAGAAGTTGAAATTAGTAGCTGATGGATGGTCACAGGGATGGGTAATACGGCATAGGGAATGCAGTTAGCATTAACATGTTGGCTAGGTGGAGGATCAGGGGAGGAAGGGAGAAATTGAGGGAGAATCTTTTTATGAACTATATAGCTGTCTAACCAATGT
>NW_006432519.1:0-541 GCF_000325575.1 Pteropus alecto | reverse complement strand
GTTCTGAACCAGAAGAGAAACTAGCCCTCAAACTCTAGGGTCAGGGAGGGAACTTCTAGCTCAAAGGACTCTGAGGATACTGCAACTGTTTGCTCCAGGTCCTCGGAAATTTCCGGGGCCACCTCTGGATCCCTATGTGTGTCATTATGTAATGACAAACTTAAATAGGTAACGGCTGTGACAAGGCCATGTCGCTTTCTTTGAAGTTTCATGTTTGGATGCTGGCACGCAGGCTGTTTCATCATGTGCTTTTATAAAGTGTTATTTCTGCTCAGGGCACATATACCACAGCCAGTGTGCTGGAGCCAGCCGGCTGAGATGAATAGTACTTGAGGGGGGAGTGAGGATTAAAGAAAAGACAGAGACAAGAGATAGAGTCGGGAGGGCGTACAGTAAATACTGCAGCCCCGAGTTTATTTAGAACACACTACTTATAGCATTGCAATGAGAAAACAGCAGTCAAGACCCAAGGTCTACCAAATTACTCATCCTGCAAAACAATGAAATTCTCACAACTCAGAACTCTCTGCTCCGCTATCAA
>NW_006432518.1:0-325 GCF_000325575.1 Pteropus alecto | reverse complement strand
CCAAGAACACAGAATATCTTTTTATTTCTTTGTTTCTTCTAATAGAGTCTTATAGTTTTCACATATAGGTCCTTCACCTGTTTTGTTAAATTTATTCCTAGGTATTTTTTGTTGTTGTTGCAATTGCAAAAGGAATTATTTTTTCCACTTCTTTTCCTGACACTTTGTTATCAGAGCATAGGAACGCTATGGATTTTTGAAGGTTGATTTTATTTCCAGAGACTTTACTGTATTTGCTTATTTTTTCTTGTAGTGTTATTGTGGAGTCTTTAGTGTTTTCTATATAGAGGATCGTGTCATCCACAAATAGTGACAGTTTGACTTC
>NW_006432517.1:0-1139 GCF_000325575.1 Pteropus alecto | reverse complement strand
GGCAATTCGGGGTCTTTTGTGCTTTCATACAAATCCGATGATATTTTTGTTCCACTTCTTTAAAAAATGTTGATGGGATGTGGATGGGGATTGAATTAAATCTGTATAATTCTTTAGGTAGTAAGTTCACTTTAGCTATGTTGATTCTTCCTATCCAAGAACACGGAATATCTTTCCATTTCTTCGTATCTTCTTCAATTTCTTTTAATAGGTTCTTATAGTTTTCATTATATAGGTCTTACACACGTTTTGTTAGATTTATTCCTAGTTATTATTTTGGTATTTTATTCTTTTTGTTGCAATTGCAAAAGGAATTATATTTCCAACTTCTTTTTCTGACACTTCATTATTAGAGTATAGGAACGCTATGGAATTTTGAACACTGATTTTGTATCCAGAAACTTTACTGTATTTGCTTATTGTTTCTAGTAGTGTTCTTGTGGAGTCTTTAGGGTTTTTTATATAGAGAATCATGTCATCCACAAATAGTGACAGTTTGACTTCTTTGTTTCCTATTTGGATGCCTTTCATATCTTTCTCTTGCCTGAGTGCTCGCTAGGACCTCCAATGTTATATTGAATAACAGTGGCAATAGTGGATAGCTTTTCCTTGTTCCTGACCTTAGAGGGAAGAATTTTTCATTTTTCAACATTATGTATAATATTGGCTGAGGGTTTGTTATAGATGGCCTTTATTATTTTAAGGCGTTTTCCTTCTATATCAATTTTGTTGAGTGTTTTGATCATAAATGAGTGCTGTATCTTGTCAAAGGCTTTTCCTGCATCGATATGATCATATGATTCTTATTTTTTAATTTATATATGTGGTGTATCCCATTAATCAATTTGCATATGTTGAACCATCTCTGTGCCTCTGGGATAAAGCCATGGTGTACAATTCTTTTATTATGTTGTTGTATTCAGTTCACTAGTATATTATTTAGGATTTTTGCATCTATTTTCATGAAAGATATTGGCCTGTAGTTTTCTTTTTTTGTATTATCTTTGCCTGGTTTTGATATCAGGGTGATATTGGCCTCATAAAATGAGTTGGGAAGTGTTGCCTCCTCTTCAATTTTTGGAAGAGTTTGAGGAGAATACATACTAAATCTTTGAATATTTGGTAGAATTCACTGGTGA
>NW_006432516.1:0-854 GCF_000325575.1 Pteropus alecto | reverse complement strand
TGGAATATAAACCTGAAAGCAACAAAGGAACAGGAAAAACAAACAGATCATGGACATGGATTATATGCTAGTGGTTAACAGAGGGTAGGGGTTGGGGTTGGAGGAGGGAGGTAGACAGGGTAAAGGGGGTCAAATATGTGGGGCTATGGGGAAGGTGAAGTGGATCAAATATATGGTAGCTGAAGGAAACTGGACTTTGTGTGGTAAACACACAAAAGAATATACAGATGTCAAATTATAATGTACACCTGAAATTTATATAATTGTATTAAACAATGTTTCTCCAATAAACTTAATTAAAAAAAAAACCTAACTGTGGGGCCTCCCCTGGTGCTAAACTTATCAACTGTAAATAGGAGAGTTTATGAACAGAAAAATAAAACCAACAGAAAAATGAAATGGTGCTCAACATAACTAACCATCAGGGAAATGCAAATCACATTAGTATATCATTTTATTCCTAATTGAACAACTATTATCAAAAAGAAAGACAAGCGTTGGCATGGATGTGGAGAAAAGGGAACTCATGTGCACTGTTGGTGGGAATAAATATTGGTACAGACATTACAAGAAACGATAAGGAGGTTCCTTAAAAACTTAAAAATTACTAAGTAAAAGAGAACTACCATAAATATTTTTATCATAATTGAATCCTGGATTTTGTCAAAAACTTTTTGTGCATCTATTGACATGATCATATGATTTTTCTCTTTCAGTTTGTTACTGTGGTGTATCAAATTGATTTCTAAATATTGTAACAACCTTGTATTCCAGGAATAAATCCTACTTGATTGTGTTGTATAATCTTTTTAATGTACAGTTGTATTCAATTTTCAGTATTTTGTTTAGGATTT
>NW_006432515.1:0-270 GCF_000325575.1 Pteropus alecto | reverse complement strand
TTTAGCCAATCACCTATCATAGGACACTTCAGTTGTTTCCGTATTCTGGCCACCGTGAATAATGTTGCTATGAACATCGGTGTGCAAATATCTCTTTGGATGTGAGTTGTCAAGTCTTTGGGGTAACTACTCAGCTGGATCATATGGTAGATCAATTTTTATTTTTTTGAGGAACCTCCATAGCGTTTTCCATAGTGGCTGTACCAATTTGCATTCCCCCTAGTAGTGGGTGAGAGGTCCTTTTTCTCCACATTCTCTCCAACATTTGTT
>NW_006432514.1:0-789 GCF_000325575.1 Pteropus alecto | reverse complement strand
CACCCCCGTGGCATCGGAGCTGCGTGCGCACTTGGCGTGCACGTGGGTGTGGCTGTGCCGCGGTCGCTTGGTGACGGGTGCCAAACCAGGTGCCCGGCAGGGCTGCAGGTGTGAAGAGCATCACGAGATCCTGCCTGTTTTTATACAGAGGCAGCTCCGTGGTCTCGGAATCCCGCTGCACACTTCCAGCCTTTGCTGGTGGGGGGCATGGCGAGGGCAGAGGAGGGGGAGGGGCGTGCAGGGGTCCCTAGCCCGCCCTGAGAGGTCGCAAGCATCAGCCCCCGTCTGGAGGGTATTTGGTGTAAGAGACGCCTGCGGTACAGAATGTTCCTGGCAGGACGTCCGGTGCTTGGAGCAACAAGAACAGCGGAAGAAAATGGAGACTCGCACACAAGGACACGCTGCAGGGAGGGCGCACGGGCCTGACCGATTCCAGGCTCCTCGCTCTAGGGACAAGGAAAAGATACTTGAGAGGAAGCAGCTGAGAACACGGACATGGCTTTGAGGCCGAGTCGGGGAGTTGGCTGTGGCTCGTATGTGCTGACCTGAGAGAAACGTATTAAATTGCAAAGCCAGCGTTGTAGTGAAACTGACTAAAAGGACATGGAGCCGGCTGAGTGGCCAGGATTGTCCATCCTCCTCTCTGTTATCCGTGTAAGTTACACATTTCCAGGCTCGGACTCTTTCCAAACGTCTCCGCAACATTTGTCGAGTGCGTCTTTCTCTGTGCAGTGATGGGAGCCAGGCTTCGCGCTCTGTGCTGTGCTGCGTGTGTTCTAGAATTTTCTT
>NW_006432513.1:0-891 GCF_000325575.1 Pteropus alecto | reverse complement strand
TATCAACCATCTTCTCTAATCACAATGGTATGAAAGTAGATATCAACTACAAAAACAAAAAAACTGGAAAATACACAAACAAATGGAGGCTAAATAATATGCTACTAAACAATGAATGGGTTATTAATGAGATCAAGGAAGAAACCAAAAGATACCTAGAGACAAATGAAAATGAAAACGCAACGATTCAAAATTTATGGGACAAAGTGAAAGCAGTCCTAAGAGGGAAATCCGTAGCAATATAGGCCTACCTCAAGAAACAGGAAAACTCAAATAAAAAATCTAAGCTTACAATTAAAAGAACTAGAAAAGAAAAGCAAACAAAGCCCAAAGTGAATAGAAGGAAGGAAATAATAAAGATCAGAGTGGAAATAAATGAAATAGAGTGTTGAAAGACAATACGAAAGATTAATGAAACCGAGAGCTGGTTCTTTAAAAAGATAAAGAAAATTAACAGACCCTTAGCCAGACTCATCAAGGAAAAAAGAGAGAAGACTCAAATAAATAAAATCAGAAATGAAAGAGGATAAATGACCATGGACTCCACAGAAATACAATGGATCATAAGAATATACTACAAGCAATTATATGTCAACAAATTGGACAATCTGGAAGAAATAAATACATTGCTATAAATATTCAATCTCCCAAGACTGAATCAAAAAGAAACAGAAAATCTGAATTGACCAATTACTAGAAATGAAATAGAATCAGTAATCAAAAACCTTCTAAAAAACAAAAGTCCTGGACCAGATGGCTTCTTAGGCGAATTTTACCAAACATTCAAAGAATTATCACTTATTCTTCTCAAACTATTCCAAAAACTTCAAGAAGAGAGAGGCTCCCTAACTCCTTTTATGAAGCCACCATTATCTCAATTCCAAAAGCAAA
>NW_006432512.1:0-607 GCF_000325575.1 Pteropus alecto | reverse complement strand
ATAAGCAAATACAGTAAAGTATTTGGATACAAAATTAGCATTCAAAAATCCATAGCTCTTCTATACTCTAATAGCGAAGTAAGGGTCAGAAAAAGAAATAGAAAAAATAATTCCTTTTGCAATTGCAACATAAAGAATAAAATACCTAGGAATAAATCTAGCAAAACTTGTGAAGGACCTATATAATGAAAATTATAAGGCTATATTAAAAGAAATCGAAGATAATACAAAGAAATGGAAAGATATTCCATGCTCTTGGACTGGAAGAATCAACATAGTTAAAATGACCATATTACCTAAAGCATGATACAGATTTAATGCAAAAAGCATCAAAATCCCATCGGCATTTTTTAAAGAAATAGAACAAAAAATCATCAGATTTGTATGGAACCACAAAATACCCCAATTGCCAAAGCTATCTTGAGAAAAAAGAACAAGGCTGGAGGCTTCACACTGCCCAACTTCAAATTATACTACAAAGCGACAGTAATCAAAATGACATGGTATTGGCAGCAAAACAGACACATGAACCAGTAGAACTGAATCGAGAGTCCAAAATAAACCCGTATTTCTATGGGCAAATAATTTTCGACAAAGAAGCCAAAAA
>NW_006432511.1:0-247 GCF_000325575.1 Pteropus alecto | reverse complement strand
GGCCAAAAGGTGGAAACAACCCAAGTGTCCATCGACAGACAAAGAGATGAACAAAATGTAGTATAGCCATATAATAAAATACCATTTAGCCTTGAAAAGGAAGGAAATTCTGACCTGGCTGAACCCTGAGGGCGTTATGCTAAGTGAAATAAGCCAGTCGCAAAGGGACAAATACTGTACGATCCCACTGAGATTAGGTACCCAGAATGGGCAAATTCATAGAGACAGAAAGTAGAATGGTGTTTGC
>NW_006432510.1:0-1011 GCF_000325575.1 Pteropus alecto | reverse complement strand
GATGATAATCTAATGGGTTTTCCTTTATACGTTACAATTTTCTTCTCAATAGCTGCCTTGAGAATTCTATCTTCATCGTTGATTTTTGATAACTTTAATACAACATGTCTTGGTGAAGACCTTTTTGGGTTGAGATAATTGGGTGTTCTGTTGACTTCTTGAATTCCAAGCTCCAGCTCATTCCTTAGATTTGGGACATTCTCATTCACTATTTGTCTGAAAATGTTTTCTAGTCCCTTCTCCTTTTCCTCACCTTTGGTAATGCCCATTATTTTATGTTTCCTCGCCTGATGGTATCAGCTAGTTCTTGAATTTCTCTTTCATTATGTTTCATTCTTCAGTTTCTCTCTTCTTCCTTCTGATTTATTTCTAAATTTCTGCCTTCGATATCACTGATCCTTTTCTCCATTTGGTTGACTCTATTTCCCATGCTTGCTATTTTATTTTTCAACATTTGCAGTGTGTTCTTCATCTCCAGAATACCTATTCTGTTCTTGAGAGTTTCAATCTCCTTACTCTGCTCATCTAGTTGTTTTTTTTTAATTCCTAAAATTTTTGATATGATTTGTTTTGGATCTCATCGAGTTTTTTCAGAAGTACCATTCTAAATTCTATGTCATTTAAGTCACATTTTTCTATGTCTGTAAGCTTATTTTCTGGAGATTTTTCTCTTTCTTTCTGAGATGCCTTGTCATCTTGGTTATTCATGGTGTTTAATGGACTATTTCTCCACCTGGGCATTAATGGAAGTATATTCTGTTGTTTTTCCAGAAAGAAGATACTTTTCTTTTGGTTTCCAGTAGGTGACGTCTAAGCCTCTTGGATCCCTGCTCTATATAAAGCCTAACGTCTTTTATCTTCTTGTAGATTTTAATCACACTCGCTATTCTCAGTTTCAGTTCCTGTCAGTGTTAGCAACAGTTTTGGTAGCAGTTGCTCAGATTTTCCTGGGGCTCCGCGGTGATCGGAATGGGCGGAGAGGCCCTCTAGGTTGAGGGTTGGGGGCTGCAG
>NW_006432509.1:0-1368 GCF_000325575.1 Pteropus alecto | reverse complement strand
TGTTGATTTTGTATCCAGAGACTTTACTGTATTTTGTTATTGTTTCTAGTAATGTGGAGTCTTTAGGGTTTTCTATATAGAGATACATGTCATCTGCAAACAATGACAGTTTGACTTCTTCTTTTCCTATTTGGATGCCTTTTATATATTTTTCTTGTCTAATTGCACTCACTAGGGCCTCCAATGTTATATTGAAAGGCAGTGGCTATAATGGAGAGCCTTGCCTTGTTCCTGATCTTAGAGGAAAGGGTTTTAGTTTTTCACCATTAAGTATAATGTTGGTTGAGACTTTGTCATAGATGGCCTATATTATGTTAAGGTACTTTCCTTCTACACCAATTTTGTAAACTGTTTTGATCATAAATGGGTGCTGTATCTTGTCAAATGCTTTTTCTGCATCTATTGATATGATCACATGATTCTTATTTTTTAATTCGTTTATGTGGTGCATCATATTAATTGATTCGCGTATGTTTAACCATCCCTGTGCCCCTAGGATAAAGCCCACTTGATCATGGTGTATAAACTTTTTAGTATATTGCTGTATTTGGTTCGATAGTATCTTATTTAGGATGTTGCATATGTGTTCACGAGAGATATTGGTCTGTAATTTTCTATTTTTGTGTTATCTTTATCAGGTGTTGGTATCAGAGTAATATTGGCCTCATAAAATGAGTTAGGAAGTATTGCCACCTCTTTGATTTTTTGGAAGAGTTTGAGGAGAATAGGTATTGAATCTTCTTTGAATGTTTGGTAGAATTCACTGGTAAAGCCATCTGGTAATGGACTTTTACTTTTTGGTAGGTTTTTGATGATTGTTTCGATTTCCATTCTCCTGATCGGTCTATTTAGATTTTCCAGTTCTTCTTGATTCAGTCTAGGAATGGTTGTATTTTTCTAAATACTGGTCCATTTCTTCTAGGTTGTTAAATTTGGTGTTACATACTTTTTCATAGTATTCTTGTATGATCCTTTGTATTTCTGCAATGTCAGTTGTAATTTCCCCTCTATCATCCCTGGTTTTGTTTATTTGTGTCCTTTCTCTGCTTTTCTTAGTGAGTCTAGCCAAGGGTTTGTCAATATTAGTAAACTTATCAAAGAACCGACTCTTTGTTGAATTTATTTTTTCTATCTTTTTTTGTTTTCAATTTCAATTTTTCTGCTCTAATTTTGATTATTTCTTTCCTTCTGCTGACCTTTAGGCCTCATTTTTTCTTCCTTTTTTATTTTTTTGTTTATTTGGGCTCATTCTTGTTTTTTGGAGATAGGCCTATAATTGTGAACTTTTCTCTTATGACTGCTTTTGCCATGTCCCAAAAGTTTTGATAAGTAGTCATTCGTTTCTATGTATCTCTTGATCTCTCTTAT
>NW_006432508.1:0-623 GCF_000325575.1 Pteropus alecto | reverse complement strand
ACCAAGGGTTGCCTCACCTAAAAAAAAAGAAAAAGATTATACAACATGATCAAATGGGGTTCATTCCAGGAGCACAAGGATGTTTCAATAAATGCAAATTGATCAATGTGCACATCACAAAAACAAAATAAAGGACAAAAATAATATAATCATATCAATACATACAGAAAAAGCTTTTTGACAAGATACAGCATTCATTTATGATTAAAATACTTAACAAAATGGGTATAGAAGGAAAGTACCTCAACATAATAATGGTCATATATGACAAACCTTCAGCTAATATCACACTTCATGGTGAAAAACTGAAAGCTTTTCCTTTAAGATCAGGAACAAGACAAGGATGCTTGCTCACACCATTCTAATTCAATACAGTATTGAAAATCCTAGCTAAAGCAACCAGGCAAGAGAAAAAAATAAAAGGCATCTAAATTGGGAATGAAGAAGTCAAACTGTCACTTTCTACAAACAACATGATTCTTTATATAGTAAACTCTAAAGACTCCATTAAAAAACTATTAGAAACAGTGAACAAATACAGTAAAATTGCAGGATACGAAATCAATGTACAAAAATCTATTATGTTCATATATACTAACAATGAAATTTCAGAAAAAGATATG
>NW_006432507.1:0-383 GCF_000325575.1 Pteropus alecto | reverse complement strand
AATACATGGAGATTAAACAACATTCTACTGAAGAACAATTGGGTCAGAGGACAAATAAAAAGAGAGATCAAGAGATACACAAACAAATGGTAAAATGATAGCACAACTTATCAAAACTTTTGGGATGCGGCAAAAGTGGTCATAAGAGGAAAGTTCATATCATTACAGGCCTACCTCCAAAAACAAGAACGAGCCCAATAAACAACCTAACACTTCTTAAAAAACCAGAAGAGGAAGAACAAATGCAGCCTAAAGTCAGCGTAAAGAAAGAAATAATCAAAATTAGAGCAGAAATAAATGAAAACAACAACAACAAAAATTAGCAAAAATAATGTAACAAAGAGACAATTCTTTGAGAAGGTTAATAAAACTGACAACCCCCT
>NW_006432506.1:0-858 GCF_000325575.1 Pteropus alecto | reverse complement strand
CTCACTAAAGAAAAAAAGAAAGGACACAAATAAAAAAAAAAAAAGATCAGGGATGAACTAGGGGAAATTACAACAGACACCTCAGAAATACAAAGGATCATAAAAGAATACTATGAAAAAGTATATAACACCAAATTTAATAACCTAGAAGAAATGGAACAGTACTTATAAATATACAACCTTCCTAGACTGAATAAAGTAGAACTGGAAAATCTATATAGACCGATCAGCAGTATGGAAATTAAAACAATTATCAAAAACCTCCAAAATAGTAAAAGCCCAGGACCAGATGGCTTTACCAGTGAGTTGTACCAAATATTCAAAGAAGATTTAATTGTATTCTCCTCAAACTCTTACAAAAAATCAAAGAGTAGGAACTACTCCTCAACTCATTTCATGAGACCAATATTATTCTGAAATCAAGACCTGATAAAGATAACACACAAAAAAAGAAAACTACAGACAATATCTCTCATGGACACAGATGCAAAAATCTAAAATAAGACACTAGCAAACTGAATACAGCAACATATTGAAAAGTTTAAACACCATGATAAAGTGGGCTTCATCCCAGGGACAGAGGGATGGTTCAATATATGCAAATTGATTAATGTGATACACTACATAAACAAATTAAAAAATAAGAATTACATGATCATATCAACAGATTCAGAAAAAGCCTTCAACAAGATCCAGCATCCATTTATGATCAAAGCACTGAACAAAACCACTATAGAAGGAAAGTACCTTAACATAATAAAGGCCACATATGACAAACCTTCCACCAACATTATACTTAGTGGTGAAAAACTAAAAAGCTTCCAAGATCAGAAACAAGGCAAGGCTGTCCACTATTGT
>NW_006432505.1:0-1004 GCF_000325575.1 Pteropus alecto | reverse complement strand
CATTGAAGGTCTTCTAGATATTACATGCAGGGAGAAGTGGCCTGAGATTTCTGGATCTGGCCGCCATCTAGCTCCCTCTGAGAATGTAAACATTCTTGTCCCTGAGGTTGAAAAAAAGCAAAATTCTCCGCATTTGGTGCAGAAATGTGAAGATTCCCTGCTTTGGGTAGCCAGAGTTCTGGGGTAGGTCACAACTAAGGGTATAGACAGAGTTGGAAAACATCATTCTCGGTGTCATCAGTGAAGAGGTTCAAGGGCCCCTGGTGAGCTACGTCATACACTGAGTGGCTGTGGGAGCCTTAACTGGCTGCTCTGAGCACCTCGTTGGTGGTGAGATTCTCAGATAGGCCAGGATTATCATTTTTTGTATTTATCCCAACTTTGTTTCTACTTCCCCCTGCCCTTAACTTCTCTTCTATTTATGGGCCTCAGAGAATGTCAAAACTTTTACACTTCCTTTGATTCATTAGAATGGAAATCACACTCACGAATGGAAAATGACAGGAGTCTCAATCCAATAGGATGTGTTCACCAAGATGAGACCAATGTTGCAATAAACTCCCGGCATCTCAACTATATGTTTTTAATTCTAATCAGAGTACTTAGGTTTGATCCTGACCTCCATTGCAACACTTTTTTGATTGCACTGAAATCCCTTTTCCTTTCAAGGGGCTAATACACGAGATTTGAATTCTAAGCATTTCTTTACTGGAGCCATAGCTCATGATTTCTGATGCAGTCTTCACATAAGAGCTGCATAAAAATGAACACTAAGGGTTAATTCATACAGTTTTCTGCCTTCTTTCACCCAAAATGTTTTGAGTGTCCATGTGAGACAACGTGCTTCCCAACTTGGATCCTGAAAGTGTAAAAGAAGGATGGCGACTACGATCCAAGGAGCCAGGGAGACACACATTAGAGACAGGATTAGGATGATGAACCAGCATGCTCAGTGTTGTTAAGAGCAATTACTTAGAACCGATGAAGAGGAGGGACTGGAAGGC
>NW_006432504.1:0-1182 GCF_000325575.1 Pteropus alecto | reverse complement strand
ATTAGGGTAATATTGGCCTCATAAAATGAGTTAAGTATTGTCTCCTCTTTGATATTTTGGAAGAGTTTGAGGAGAATAGGTATTAAATCTTTGAATGTTTGGTAGAATTCACTGGTGAAGCCATCTGGTCCTGGACTTTTACTTTTAGGTAGGTTTTTGATGATTGTTTCAATTTCCATACTGCTGATCAGTCTATTTAGATTTTCCAGATCTTGATTCGGTCTACGAAGATTGTATTTTTCTAAGTTCTGGTCCATTTCTTCTAGGTTAATTTTGTTATTATATACTTTTTCATAGTATTCTTGCATGATCTTTTGTATTTTTGCGATGTCAGTCATAATTTCTCCTCTTTCATCCCTGATTTGTTTATTTGTGCCCTTTCTCTTTTTCTTGAGTCTAGCCAGGATTTTGTCAAGTTTATTAACCTTCTCAAAGAACCAGCTCCTTGTTGTATTTATTTTTTCTATTTTTTTTTTTGTTGTTGTTGTTCTCAATTTCATTTATTTCTGCTCTAATTCTGATGATTTCTTTCCTTCTGCTGACTTTAGGCCTCCTTTGTTCTTCTTTTTCTAGTTTTTTAAGAGGAAGCATAGGTTGTTTATTTAGGTTCATTCTTGTTCTTGGAATAAGGCCTGTAATGATATGAACTTTCTTCTTATGACCGCTTTTGCCTTGTCCCAAAAGTTTTGATATGTTGTACTATCATTATCATTCATTTCTATGTATCTCTTGATCTCTCTTTTTATTTTTCCCCTGACATAGTTATTCTTCAGTAGCATGTTGTTTAATCTCCATGTATTTGTGGTTCTTCTTGATTTCTTTTTGTAATTGATCTCTACTTTCAAAGCATTATGATCAGAGAATATTGTTGGTATGATTTCAACCCTCTTATATTTGTTGAGGCTATTTCTGTGTCCCAGTATGTGGTAGATTCTTGAGAATGTTCCATGCGCACTAGAAAAGAATGTATAAGCAGCTGTTTTAAGATAGAAGGCTCTATATATGTCAATTATGTCCAGTTGGTGTAATGTGTCATTTAAAGATGTTATTTCCTTATTGATTTTCTATTTGGATGATCTGTCCATATCGACAGTGGGGTATTTAGGTCCCCTACTATGACAGTGTTTTGTTTCTCCCTTTAGTTCTATTTGTAATTGCTTTACATATTTCGGGGCTCCCTGA
>NW_006432503.1:0-547 GCF_000325575.1 Pteropus alecto | reverse complement strand
AACTAAAGGGAGAAACAGACCAAAACACTATTACAGTAGTGGAACTAAATACCCCACTGTCAGATACAGACAGATCATCCAAACAGAAAATCAATAAGGAAATAACATCCTTAAATGTTAAGATGACACATTAGATTAGCTGGACATAACTGACATATACACAGCCTTCCATCCCAGAACAGCTGCTTATACATTCTTCTCTAGTGCACATGGAACATTCTCAAGGATCAACCACATACTGAGACACAGAGGTAGCCTCAACAAATATAAGAGGGTTGAAATCACACCAACCATATTCTCTGATTATACTGCTTTGAAACTAGAGATCAACTACAAAAAGAAATCAGGAAGAGCCAGACATACATGGAGATTAAACAAGATGCTACTGAAGATTAACTGGGTCAGGAAAAAAATAAAAAAGAGAGATCAAGAGATACATAGAAATGAATGATAATGATACTACAACAATCAAAACTCTGGGGACACGGCAAAAAAGGTCATAAGAGGAAAGATCATATCATTGCAGGCCTATCTCCAAAAACAAGAA
>NW_006432502.1:0-932 GCF_000325575.1 Pteropus alecto | reverse complement strand
TCAAAATGGCATGGTATTGGCAGCAAAACAAACACGCGGACCAGTGGAACAGAACTGAGATTCCAGAAGTAAACTCATGTTAATATGGGCAAACAATTTTCAACAAAAAATCCAAAAACATACAGTGGAGAAAGGAAAGCCTCTTCAATAAATGGTGCTGGGAAAATTAGAAGGCCACTGCAAAAGAATGAAACTAGACTGTTGTCTATCACCACACACCAAAATTAACTCAAAATGGATTAAGGACCTAAATATAAGACTGGAATCAATAAAATGCATAGAAGAAAACATAGGAACGAAACTCCAGAAATTTAGACTTAAAGAGGATTTTATGAATTATATCTCAAAGGCAAGGGAAGTATAAGCAAAAATAAATGAATGGGACTACATCAAACTAAAAAGCTTCTGCTCAGCAAAATAAATCATCAACAAGGTAAAGATGCAACCATCCGAATGGGAAAATATATTTGCAAGCAATGGCTCCAGTAGGGGTCTAAAATCCAAAATATACAAGGAAATCATACGACTCAATAACAACAGTAACAAAAACAAATGATCCAATCAAAAATGGGCAGAGGATCTGAACAGACACTTCTCCCTATAGAATATACAAATGGTCAGCAAATATATGAAAGATGCTGAACATCACTAACTATTAGATGTACTTGTACTATTGATTATAGCCATTCTAACAGGTGTGAGATATCTGTTCTAACAGGTGTGAGATAACAATTGTTATTACTTGTACTATTGATTATAGCCATTCTAACAGGTGTGAGATATAACAATTGTTATTACGTGTACTATTGATTATAGCCATTCTAACAGGTGTGAGATATCAGCTCACACCTGTTAGAATGGCTATAATCAATAGTACACGTAATAACAATTGTTGGGGAGGTTGTGGAGAAATAGGAACCCTCATACACTGC
>NW_006432501.1:0-679 GCF_000325575.1 Pteropus alecto | reverse complement strand
ATTAGTTTCAATTGTACATCATAGTGATTAGAGATATGTATAACTCACAAAGTGGTCACCCCACTAAATCTGGTACCCTTCTTCCCCCTTACATATTTTTTACAACATTGTTGACTATTTGCCTTATGCTACACTTTATAACTCCATGACTATTTTGTATCTATCCATTTGTACTTCTTAATCCCTTTTCCCTTTTTCACCATCTCCCCCAGTCCCCGCTCCCATCTAGTAGCCCTCAAAACAATCTCCGTATCTATGAGTTTGTTTCCATTTTTGTTGTTGTTATTGTTGATTTTGTTCTTTAGATTCCACATGTATGCAAAATCATGAGGTATTTGTCTTGCTCTATCTGACGTACTTTATTCAGTGCAATTGATGGACCCTCTAGGTCCACCAAAGCAATATCTTTTTCCATCTCCTTCCTTTTAGTCTGTGTGTGCCTTTTAATCTGAAGTGCGTCTCTTGTAGGCAGCATGTGTAGGGGTCTTGTTTTCTTATCCTTTCAGCTACTCTACCTTTTGGTTGGAGCACTTAATTCTTTTCCATTTGAGGTACTTGTTGATAGGAATGTAGTTATTACCATTCTTTATTCCTGTTTTTGATTCATGTTTTATTTTTTCTTTTTAAAGCAGTCCCTCCAGCAATTCCTGTAATACTGGCTTAGTGTTGATGAATTCCT
>NW_006432500.1:0-1691 GCF_000325575.1 Pteropus alecto | reverse complement strand
GGTTAGGGTTAGGGTTAGGGTTAGGGTTAGGATAGAGTTAGGAATTTAGGATTAGTGTTATGTTTAGGCTTAGGATTAGGTTAGAGTTAGAGTTACTGTTATGGTCCTGGTAAGGTTTAGTTTAGGGGTAGGTTTATTGTTAGGTTTAGGATTAGGGTGAGGTTTAGGTTAGGATTAGGGTTAAGGTTACAATAAGGGGTTAGGATTAGATGTAGGTATAAGGTTAGGGTTAGGGTAAGGATTAGGTTTTGCGGTAAGGTTTCAGGTTTGGGTTAGGGTTACTTTATTGTTAGGGTTACCATTAGGGTTTGGGTTAGGTTTGGATTAGGGTTATGCTTAGGGATAGGGTTAGTGTTAGATTTAGCTATAGTTTTGGGTTAGGGTTAGGGTAAGGGGTTAGTATTAGTGTTTTTGTTAGTGTAAAATTTAGTGTTAGGGTTAGAATTAGGTTTAGAATTAGCTTTAGTTTTACGGTTAGGATCAGGGCTAGGGTTAACGTTAGGGTTAAGGTTATGGTTAGGGTTACTTTTAGAGTTAAAGATAATGTTAGGATTCGGTTAAGTGTAAGGCGTAAGGGTTAGGGTTATTCTTAGTGTAAAATTTAGGGTTAGGTTTAGTGTTAGGGATAGGGTTAGAATTATGGATAGGATTAGCTTTAGTTTTAGGGTTAGGATCAACATTAGAGTTAAAGTTAGTGTTAGATTTAGTGTTATGGTCAGGGTTAGTGTTAGGGATAGCGTTAGAGTTCGAGTTAGCTTTACATCTGGGATTAGATTTTTGGTTATGGTTAAGTTTAGCGTAAGAGGTTAGAGTTATAATTAATGTTAGAGTTAGGGTTAGGGTTAGGTTATGTTTAGAGTTGCCGTTAGTGTTCAGGTTACATTTAGTTTAGAGGTAAGTTATATTTAGGGTTATGGTTAGTGTAAGGTTTAGGTTTTGATTAGTATTAAGGTTAGCGTTATGTTTAAGGTTAAGTTTAGGTTTAGCGATTGGGTTAGGGTATGGGGTTAGAGTTAGATTTATTGTTAGTGTAAACTTTACGGTTAGGGTTAGAATTAGGCTTACTATTAGTTTATTTTTTCAGATTAGATCATGGTTATGGTTAGTGCTACGGTTAAGGTTAGAATTAGGCTTATGATAAGCTTTAGTTTTAGGGTAGAGTCAGTGTTAGGGTTAGGTTTAGGGTAAGAGATTAAAGTTTGGGTTAATGTTAGGGTTAGAGTTATAGTTTAGATTCAGTTAGGGTTAGCGTTATCATTAGGGTCCAGATTAGGTTTAGTATAGGGTTAAGTTTATTGTTAGGGTTATGATTAGGTTTAGGTTATGGTTAGCATTAAGGTTAGAGTTAGTGTTAGAGTTAGAGTTAGCTTTAAGTTTAGGATTAGGGTTAGGGTACTGTTAGTTTTAGAGTTATTGTTAGTGTAAAATTTAGGGCTAGGTTTAGAATTATGATTAGCATTAGCTTGATTTCTAGGGTTAGGTTGAGGATTCGAGTTCATGTTAGTATTTGAGTTTGGGGTAAGGTTCGTTTTAGACTTAACATTAGATTTAGGGTTAGTTTTAGGATATGGTGTCAGGGTTAGAGTTATTGTTAGCTTAAAATTATGGTTAGGTTTATGGTTACCATTAGGGTTCAGTTTAGGTTTAGTTTAAAGCTAGGTTTCTCTTTACGGTTAGGGTTAGGGTTAGGT
>NW_006432499.1:0-675 GCF_000325575.1 Pteropus alecto | reverse complement strand
TGCGCGTGCCCAGTGCACGTGAGCGGGCTTCCATCGTCTGGCAGTGTGCTGCTATGGTTTAACCTGTGTATAAAAAGTGCTACTGCCATGCGAGGCTGGCCGTGCCCTGGCTGGATCAGACTGCCACCCTGCGAGGAGGGCTGTTCCCATGCTGGAATAAAGAGCTATGTCACAGTTGCCTACAGCTTCCACATTTTCTTCCAACTGCCCAAATCTCGTACCCCTGACCTCAGAACTGCTAATCTGCAGCAACACACTTGGTGTCAGGAGCAGGATTTCCAGGTAAGGGAGCTGTCTGCCCTGCTGGAGGACAGGAGGGACATGTGGCCTCCACAGAGCATGTGGTATCCCATGGTGGCGGCATTGATGACTTGGATGGGTCCCCAATAAGTATTGAGAAGGCGCTCCGCTCCATGGAGGTGCAGCTGCTGGAAAAAAACCTGAGCTGCGGCCGGCTGAGTGGGCTGGGTGCAATTAATGGCTTTGAAGCAGAATA
Source organism: Pteropus alecto (assembly GCF_000325575.1). Classification (NCBI taxonomy): domain Eukaryota; kingdom Metazoa; phylum Chordata; class Mammalia; order Chiroptera; family Pteropodidae; genus Pteropus; species Pteropus alecto. Next base: position 179 of record NW_006432499.1, on the reverse strand, counting down.
CTGATCAAGCTATAGCAGAGGCCGCGCAGGTACAGGAACTTTGGCAAAAGGCAGATGCCTTGGACACAAGGGTGCAACAACTGGAAGCTGAGCTCCAAAGAAGTTCACCCTCAGAGTTACCCTCAGAGGCTGGGGAACCATTTTCTGATGGAATGGCTTACTGCCACTGTGCGGACAGT
>NW_006432498.1:0-894 GCF_000325575.1 Pteropus alecto | reverse complement strand
AAAAATGGACCTTGAGGGCATTATGCTACGTTAAATAAGTCACATGGAAAAAGACATACTATATGCCATATCTGGAATCTGAAACAACCACCTCAGAAACAGAGATCTGATTTGTGGTACCCTGATAAGGGTGAGGGGGAGGTGCAGGGGTCAACTGGGTGACAGGGGTCAAAAGGTACAAACTTCCAGTTGTAAGATAAATAAGTGCCAGGGTTGCAATGTACTTACTACATGACTACTATACTCATCAACACTGTACTTTATTCCCCCTTAGCTTTAGTTTTTCTTTCCATGACATTCGTTACACGCCCTGAAACCGAGGTCTGAAAATATTAAATGAAATATTTGAGAAACAATTTAAAAGATATTTTGAGAGACTACATTCACACAACTTTAATTACACTATATTGTTAGAACTGCTCTATTCTATTAGCAGTTATTGTTACTCTCTTACTGCACCTGATTCAGAAATTAAATTTTATTGCAGATATGTAAGTATAGTATATATAGGCTTGATTACGATCTGCGGTTTCAGGCATCCACTGGAGGTTCTGGAACATATCCCCTGCTGATAAGGGGGGACTACCGTATTGTTTATTTCAAAGTTGCTAAGAGACTAGATTTTAAAAGCTCTCATTACAAGGAAAGATACTGTAACTATGTGAGGCAATAGATGTTAACTAAATTTAAGGTGGCAATCATTTCACAATATACAGATGTCAAATCATTGTTATATACCTTAATCTTACTCCATGTTATATGTCAACATCATCTCTATTAAAATGAGAAAAAAATATTTTAAACCCCAGTCTAATTTAAAAATAAAAATGCTCAAAAAAATAAGTAAAAAAAACCCGACAGCTTCCTTCAGATAATTTCATAAAGCCAAAGAGA
>NW_006432497.1:73451-76687 GCF_000325575.1 Pteropus alecto | reverse complement strand
TCCCTGTACCTTGGAATGTGACTATATTTGGTGACGAGGTCTTTGTAGAGATAATTAACTTAAAACGAGGTCTTTGTTTTGTATAACGTTCTTATTTTTTACACTTGATTAACTTTATTTCTTTTTTTTTTTTCTGCTTTGATGCTTAATTTTTGTGCCCAATGGCTAGGTTATGGTGCCTAGTTCTTTAGTCAAAGCTCTGTCTAGATGTTGCTGTGAAGATTTTTTTAAAGACAAAGTTAACATTTTAATCAATGCATTTGATTACAGCCAGTTATATTCCAAAATGTGGGTGGGCCTTGTCCAATATTTGAGAGCCTTTAGGAGCAAAGACTGAGGGGTGTGTGTGTGTGTGTGTGTGTGTGTGTGTGTGTGTGTGTATGTGTGTGTGTGTGATTTCAGATTTTGCTTTTATCATTTCGTAGATGGATACAGACCAATGCTCACTTTAGGGTTAATTATTCTCCTCCACTGGAGTAGACCTTAATGAATTATGATTTTTTTCTACTCTCTGTGCAACAAATTGGCACAATTCTTGCTTCTGTTTGAGTTCTGGGCACAGCTGTCTTTAATCCTTTTAGGCGAATTTTTTTCTCTTTAGTCTTAGGTGTTTGTTTACCAGTTGCCTGTGCTGATCAGTAGTTCTGTGGAGCAACTGAGAAAGATTCCTTGCAGAGATCCACTTTCCTTTCTCTATGAAGCTCCTTATCTTTACTACTCTGTCTTGCAACTCAAGCTACCTTGATCTCACTGGACTCTCAACTCTGACTCTTCAACAGAATTCTTCTAGGTTTCACGTAAGTTTGCCCACATGGCAGTGCAGCCTGGAATCTCTCTTAGACCAGGAAGGATGGGCAATCATAGGAGTCACCTCATTTGTTCCTCATCTCTCAGGGAAACTGTCCTTCATCATCTGATGTCAATATTTTGAAAACTGTTGTTTCTTATATCTTTATGTTTTGTTGTATTTTTCTTCTTTCTTACATTAAATTCGGTCTCTATTACACCATATAAGTTGGAAGCAGAAAGAGTTTTCCACATGCTTTTAGATGAGCTCTGGAACTCATTTTTCTATTTTCTTTTAATTATTAATCTTTTTTTTCAAGCTTCTAACAAACCACATAAATATGAAGAATGTTATTGACCTCTTCTTACAAATATGCCAAGGCTCTAATCATTTCTCATTCTCTGACTTTCATGCTGGCTTAAGCCTCTGTTCTCTCCCAAATTATCACGAATAAACTCCTGCAGGATTTCCCATTTCCAAGTCTTGGTATCCTATAGTCTATTATTTGCATAGCAGTCAGAGCCGTTATTTAATGAAAGATACATTAAATCACTCCTTCACTCTAAATCCTCCAAGGGTTCTTTTATCAATCAGAAGAAAGGGCAAGCTTTTTATAGATAGTCTATATGGTCCTACTGGGTCAAATCTGTTACAAGTCTATCCTTATCTCCTCTAATTCCTAATTATATTTTATGCTCCGACCGTCTTTGACTCTGATGTTCCTTAACATAACATTGATATCGTCACTTAAGAACTATTTCATTGACAGTTCTCTCTCTGTGAAGCAGCAAAGCCTAGGTCTCTTTCTTTACATGCCCATATAGTGCACTCACTATCCTTCTGAAGTGTTCATTTAAATGTCATCTTCACAAAGGTCTCAATGACAATTTAGCTAAAATTTGAACTTCGTTCAGGTTATTTGCTTTATTTCATTTTCATATTGCTCAATACCATCTATCATGCTATATAGCCCACTTCTCATTCTGTCTGTATTTTGTGTTTTCTTTAAGCTCCATAAAGGGAGAGATTTGGGTTGTTAACTTAAGAATCCATGTTTATTTCCTCGATAAATACACTTGTATAAAATCGATCGGGAATCATTTTTATTGTCCTTTTACCATGTTAAGTACTACGGATATAATTGTGAATGTAATATACAGGCTGGCATTATAAAAATAAATATTTAATGGCAGCAAATAGACTACATGTGAGAATATGTAAGAATGGCACCTTATCAAAACTTGAGAGCAAAAATTACTATAAAGTAGGATCAGAGTGTACACATCTGTTAGTGATACATTATGTATGAAAATGATGAATGATTTTCTTTATTTCTGTACTTATCACATTGAATCTGGCTCATTCAAGGAGGTGAAAGCACATGGTTAAACAATCCAGTTATAATATACATTGACTAACACATAATCTCTTGCTAGCATACCTTACAATGAATTTTCAGTAGGATATTGGCACACATGTTCCAGGTTCTAGTCAGGGCATTTTTCACCACTTTGTTCCTCAAACTGTAGATCATGGGATTCAGCATGGGTATCACCAAAGTGTAAAATAAAGAGGCGATTCTATCAGTATCAGATGAATATTTGGACTTGGGCTGTGTGTACATAAAGAAGAGAGTACCATAGTATAGGACCACCACTGTTAGGTGCGATCCACAGGTGGAGAAGGCCTTGTGCCTACCCTCTGCAGAGTGCATCCTGAAGATGGCAAGAAGGATCAGCACGTAAGACACAAGGACTATCGAAAGAGACGAAACCAAATTGAATTCTGAAAAGATCAGTATTATCAACTCAATTTCACGTGTGCTTGAACACAGCAAAGTTAACAAGGGAAGGCTGCCACAGTAGAAATGACGAATGACATTGTAGCCACAGAAGGATGAAATAGAAATCTTTATGGTGGTTATCAGAGAGAGAAAGGCACTGCAGACATAAGGGACTGCTACCAGCACCCAGCATACTCCTGGTGACATGATGACTGTGTAGAGCAGAGGGTTGCAGATGGCCACATAACGGTCAAAAGCCATTGCTGACAGAAGGAAAATTTCGCTAGTAATAAACATACTGAAGAAAGAGAGTTGGGTAGCACACCAATTATAGGAGATTGTATGTTGATCTACCACCAAAGTTACTAGCATTTTTGGTCCTACAGCAGTCGAATAACCAAGATCAGTAAATGCCAGGTGTGTGAGGAAGAAGTACATGGGTGTTTGCAGCCTGGAGTCCACCTTGCTGAGAATAATCAAGCCCAAGTTGCCCACCACTGAGACTGCATAAATGACAAGGAACACCCCGAAGAAGGGGGCCTGCAGCTCAGGGCGGTCTGTGATTCCCATGAGAATGAATTCTTTCAGTACTGTTACGTTTTGCTGTTCCATCTAGGCCATTAAGGGAAATTACTGTGGGGAAAACTATTAGAAGAGTCATTAGAT
>NW_006432497.1:67098-73167 GCF_000325575.1 Pteropus alecto | reverse complement strand
CACAAAGAAACGTAGACTCATACAATAGTTTAGTGGTTAGTAGAGGAAAGGGGAGGAGGAGGAGGAAGTAAATAAGGATATAGAGGGTCAAATATATGGTGATGAAAGACAATTTAGCTTTGGGTGGTGAACATTCAATGCAATATACATATGACGTGTTATTAAATTCTACACTTGAAACCTATATACTTTTATTAACCAATGTCACCTTAATACATTTAATTAAAATAAAGAAAAATTTAGTTTACATTGGGAAATGATATTTTTTAAATGTTTTTTATTTTAAAGATACATATTTGGTTAAATAGATTTTAAAGAAATTTTAGAAAGATTTACAATACAAAGTAATATAGCCCTTCACCTCCAGACCCTGCAACTTCAGTCCCAGCCTCCAAGGAAAATCATTATTAACTCATTTAATACACTGATTTGCTTCTCTTCATTATAACTCCCAGATCAAATGGTATTCTCATTCCACTATCCATTTGATTTTCTAAATTTAAATTCCACTATGTTTTTATGGTTTTAAATTTTAAATTAATTGTTGTATTTTCTTACACCTCTTTTTCTTTATCCCCTTTTCCCTTTAGATTATTTTAAAAGTGGGTTTTTCTAATCTTTCATGGAAAAAAAGTCATCTAAGTTTTGTACAAAATCTTTCAGAGTATAAAATTGATGACTGCACAGCAAATCATCCTAAGAGGAAAACAAAATCATGATTTAAATAAAAGATATAGTAAAAAACAGTATGTTCCTGGCGACCATTTCACTTACATAGATATTAATATCTTAACCAGTTTGAACATGTCATTGATGTCAATTCCAAAAAATGTATAAAAATACAATATACTATGTTCAAGCTTAGTTGATGGAGTTTGGCTGAATGTTTGAGTTGAAAAGTCTATAAGTATCATTCACCATATTATCAGATTGAATTATAAAAATATGAACATTTGAATAGATGAGTAAATAGTACTGTTAAGAACGTACAAAAAAACCATGAAATTAAGTTTTAAAGGAAATTCTCAACTTGATAGACTATCTTATAAAAACTAGACTGAACCTACTCTTAAAATAAGAGGAATTAAAAATTTATGAGAAACATTATAGAAGTCCTAAATAAATTAGTAGAAACTCTATGCTCCTGGATTGTACTATTCACTATTATAAAAATGTCAATTCTGCTCAAATTAATCTCTTCATTTAATGTCTTTTCAATCAAAATCTCACTAGAGTATTTTATATAATTTGACACCAATTTAAATGTATTTTATAACTACAAATTATAAAGAATAAGCAGGACAAATTTTAAAAGACTTGCATTATCAGATATTAAAACTTACAAAACTAGATTTGTTGAGACACTGGCATAGACACGAAAATGGACAAACGTATTAATGGATCAAAATGCACAACGCAAAAAACTCACTATAATATAGAACTGTAGTCTGTGACAGAAGTGGCATGTTGGACAGTCAGACAAAATGGTCTATTCAATACATAGAGCTTGAAAAGAAATTATCTCTATAGAAGATGATGAAATAGAATATTTAGTTCATCCATATAAAAATCAATCCCACACCGGTCAAGAATTTAATGTCAAAAGAAAATGTTTAAGCTCTTATAGCCTTAAAAACTAGAACATCTAAATGTCACTAAATAATTGTAAGTTTCAAGAAAATCAGAACGGAAATTCAAGATTAATTTGACAGATTAAATCTGCTTCAAAAATTCACTCTATCTAAAAAGCTATTCTCAATATTAACAAAATATTTACAAAAAAAAGAATAATTCATTAGCAGCAACTAAACAAGGGAAATGGCAAAATTTAATGTCTTAAGCTACAAGAACTTATACCCAAAGGAAGACAGATTCCATATCAGTTTGTATATTTGGCAAACCTCTTCAACCTGACATCCGTTGTATTCTACAAATCCCTGAAGTTCTTCTGAATCTCAAACGAGTTGATCGATTTATCTGACCACATCTCTCCACACCTAGTCCAAGCACCAGTTGGAAAGAAACTAGAAACTGGCAAGGATCCTCACTCTTTTGTGAAGGAAGCACAAACTTCAGAGTTGCACCAGGACATAGGAAATGGACCTGAAGCCCAAGGATGTCTTCCTTTGCAAGTGCAAACTCCCAATCTCAACTAAGTATTCTATAAAATTACGCAAATAACCTCAAAGGAGATAAATGGGATGGTCAAATTCACAACATCATATTCTTATTCAAAGAAGCGACAGAAAGAAGGAAGATAAAAAATAAAAATAAAAAAACCCAGAATTTTAGCTTTTCACCATTAAGTATGATGTTGGCTGAGGGTTTGTCATAAATTTTTAAATGACTCTAAAAACGTCAAGCTCAGCATTCTTTCGGTTAGTTAACATCAGCAGAAATACATACATATTATTTTAAAATAATAAAACATGGACACAGAACATACTTTTCTCATTCAACACAGCTGGAATGGCCATGAGTCCTTCTATATTTTTCCATTTCTTGGTGTGTGAAATACACTACATTATCTCAATAAGGGATCACTAACTCCATAATTATGTGGAAGCAACAACAGATGTAAAACCAACGTTAATCATTTCTAGTTATAGCTTTTGAATCTGCCAAAATGTACTGCTTGGCAAATCCTACTTAGCAAATATCCAAAAATTTGTAACTTAAGACATGCAGTGGTAAACTTGCTGGCTGTGGGATTCAACATCAGTCCCCAAACCACTATTATGTCGCTTGTCATAATTGCTGAAGAGTTTTTAAAAACTGTACTTCTTCATTATAATTATATGTCATTATGATAGATTTGGAAATATGTTGCAAAATTCAGGGAGCCGAGTCACGTGGTTCGTGTTGCACATGTGTCATAAAACTGAGACTAGTGGAGAGTTATGGAAAGTCTCTTACCCTTCTCTTTCCAATCTTCAAAAAATAGTTTTCCTTCTTCACTTTTGATATGTATGATTTATAACATGAAGAACAACAGAGTAAGGAGAAAATGTCCCCTAATGCATTTCAGCAAATTGCAAGAGAGGAAAGTTAAAAGCCAAACCGAGAACTCTGAAGTGTTTAAGGAGTGGTACGTTCACCAATACTGACAGTAGGATGCTTGTACCCAATTAATAATTTTTCCAAGAATCGATTTTGCTTGACCCTTAATTGTACTGATTTAAATTGTACTGATTATAGTGTGGTTTTGCAGAAACTATAAATGTGCTAAGAGATACTTCCCAGTTTTTATCCTCATATCCATACAAAAAGAAATTTAATGAAAAGATATTAAGGGCAAAAGCCATCTCATCATTATGCTGCCATGGACATATTTGTCTAAGTCAAAGAGTTTATTGTATATCATTTTGGCTTTTCCGTCATCTTGGTCTTGCAAATATCACTATAGCAGACTCATCTGTCTCCCCATTCCTTGTCACTTTGGGCCACTTCTGACTTGACCTACAGCCACAGTAGACTTTTGCTAGAATGCTGGCAGATTTCCATATCATTTTTTAAAATATATTAGGTGACATTGGTTAATAAAAATTATATAGGTTTCAAGTGTTTTACTTCTTTTTCTGAGGGCAAACTGTCTTGAAAGCTTGCTCACACCATATGCAAGGCAGGCTGGAAGTGCATGAGATTTAATGTGTCAAGGAGCAGTGCTCCACCGATAAGGACACAAATCAATGGATAAACACCCAAGCTTTCCTAGCCTCCTAGAAGAACCCTGAAGGACACTTCCAGTGATAAAACCTTAGCTGCTACACTCTAGTAACACTTCACTGGCTTCCTCCCTTCCCAGTCCTTATTTCCTTATTTCTTCATTTCTGTTTCCCGAAATAACCTATCAAGTAAACATAATATACCCAAGTCCTCGCCTTAGGTTTTGCTCTTGGGATATTGTGTAAATTCCAGTCTCTTATAGGGTATTAGTAAAACAAGGTTTTAAATATCTATAGCACAAATGAAACTCTGCATGTTAATAAGAGATAGCAAATATGTCATATTACTGAATAATTGGAGGTCTTATCAGAAATCTATTAGTAATCAAGGCATAGGTACTCATAGAGCATCTGTAACTTTGTCCCAACCATCAGCATTTTTCTTAGACAACATTGTAGATGGAACTTTCAAAAAATGTTTATACCTACCTCAGAGGTTTATGGTTTAGTGTCCTTGTATCAATATCGAAATTATAACAAATAGAAATTAGAAACTTATGTCCCTCAAAGGACAAAATAATTTTAAAAAATATTTTACTAGAAAACATAGTTATAGAAAGATATTATTAATACATCTGTTATAATTTTTTGAGTCTGGCATTGGTGATTATGCTCATGTTTAAAATTTAAATTGAAGACAGGGTTCAAAAATTTTCACTGTTGCTAATCTATTGATCAGGTGATCAGTGCCATCTACTCACCTAAAATGAGGTACGGCTTTGTGTTTCCCCACGTGATGACTAATCTAACTGCAGGCAAAAGAATTTATGATTGTTTCTCTCCTTTGAGACCTTCCCCTAGTAGCTCGAATGTAATTTCTTGCTTATTCCCAAAGCTTCGGAGAACAGAAAAGTATGCCAGAATCTTGGTTAATCATTAAGGATACCTTTGATTTTCCTATTGACAAAGTGTTATTTTTGCATGCAATTCATCTACATTACTTTGTTGTTTATTTTTTATAGCATCACTCAAATATCTGGATGTAAGTATATTTATTGTTGGATATGTGTTTTGGTAACTCATAAATCATATATTTCACATTCAGCATTTTCCACAATGGTTTCTTGCCAAGTTTTATGTCTGAAGGTGAAGACAAAACTTTTTAACATGTTCTATAGTATTTTAAAAGATTCATAAAGAATAAAAATTAAGAATAGGTGTGTTACTCTTATTTTTTTAACATAAGGGACTGAATTGAGTTAATGATACCTTCATTCAATATCTATAAACATCATCAGTCTTTATTTTATATATTCACTTCTATTTCCCCTCCCCACTTTGAGAAAGTTGATATATGTCTTTTAAAAAGAAGACTGGCTTATAAAGTAAATATAATGTATGTTTTCATGTGCATACCCTTGGTGTCATGTAACTCATTTTGATACCTAAATGTTCTCATTCAAGTATATTTTGAAGTATATATTCATTTTAGTACATACACACCAGAAGTTTTACTTACTTCCCTTTAACAAAATTGCTCTAATCTGGGTCTATTCCCATTTAATATATGTTTGTTTCCATAGTAATAGGAATTAACTTACCAACTCAATATCTACATGTATCACCACAGTTAACAACTTTGTGTGTGTGGTCCCCATTGATCCTTGAATGAACATATCTATGAAATATCTCCTGGATGGGTCACTTATTTGAGAAAAATGAGCCCATTTAATATATTTAATAAGGATAAATGTATGTAAGATTTCTTTTATCAATATAAATTCTACCATCAATATATGAGAATTTTATTCTCTGAACATCTAACTTATAAATGTATATTGTTTGCACATATAAAAGACTACAATAAAAATTAAATCAGATTAAACTTTATAGACCTAAAATTGTCTTGCTTGTCTTACTAAATTATTTTTAACAATAATCCAAATACCTAGATTTGAAAGAGAAGGATGCAGTAAGCACAATCTATGCCAAGAAAAAAGTTTAAAAATTATAACAAGTGAATAAACACATAATTTTAACATTTCGATGTCCATAATAATGTTAATATTGACAGTTTGGACACTGCTGATGAAGTAGTTACTGAAGTGACACAAAATATTGACATCCACTCAGCAGCAGACATAGGTTGGCTGACTATCAGACGTCTTTATTTTTCCTCCTGGGCAAGAGGTTAGACTTATTAATAATATAATCTCATGAGTATATATCTCAACCAGTTTTTATGATTATGTAAACATTTATAACCTTTATCATTCAGTCATGTATTATTCTGGATCTTTGCCATGTACATTTTATAAAGTGTGTTTTAAAAATCGTTAGTAACCTTTTCCTACCATTATAGCTCAAACTGCTTTAGTTGTTAGAATCGCCTTATAAAAGATAT
>NW_006432497.1:60029-65660 GCF_000325575.1 Pteropus alecto | reverse complement strand
TCTGTTTTGCTGCCAATACCATGCCGTTTTGATTACTGTCATTTTGTTGTATAATTTGAAGGCACTCAGATAAATTTTTCCAGCCTCATTCTTTTTTCTCAGGATTGCTTTGGCAATTCGGGGTTTTTTGTGCTTTCATACAAATCTGATGATTTTTTTTCTACTTCTTTAAAAAATGCTGATAAAATTTTGATGGAGATTGCATCAAATCTGTATAATGCTTTAGGTAATATGGTCATTTTAACTATGTTGATTCTTACAATCCAAGTACATGAAATATCTTTCCGTTTCTTTGTATCACCTTCAATTTCTTTTAATAGGGTATTGTAGTTTTCATTATATAGGTCCTTCACATGTTTCATTAAATTTATTCCTAGGTATTTTATTCTTTTTTTGCAACTGCAAAGGGAATTATTTTTTCTATTTCTTTTTCTGACTCTTCATTATTAGAGTATGAGAATGCTATTAGAGTATGTGTATGCTTGATTTTGTATCTAGAGACAAAATGCTGTTTAGTCTCCATGTATTTGTTTATTGTTTCTAGTAGTGTTCTTGTGGAGTCTTTAGGGTTTTCAATATAGAGAATCATGTCCTCTGCAAATAGTGACAGTTTGACTACTTCATTTCCTATTTAGATGCCATTTATATCTTTCTCTTGCCTGATTGCACTTACTAGGACCTTCAATGTTATATTGAATAGCAATTGAAGATAGTGTACAGCCTTGCCTTGTTCCTGATCTTAGAGGGAAGGTTTTTAGTTTTTCATCATTGAGTGTAATGTTGACTGAGAGTTTGTCATAGAAGGCCTTTATTATGTTAAGGTACTTTCCTTCTATACTGATTCTGTTAAGTGTTTTGATCATAAATAGATGCTGTATCTTGTCGAAGAGTCTTTCTGCATCTACTGATATGATCGTATGATTCTTACTTTTAAATTTATTTCTGTGGTGTATCACATTAATCGATTTGTGTATGTTGAACCATCCCTGTGCCCATGGGATGAAGCCCACTTGATCATGGTGTATAATTTTTTTTAATATGTTGCTGTATTCGGTTAGCTAGTATCTTATTTAAGATTTTTGCATCTGTGTTCATGAGAGATATTGGCCTGTAGTTTTCTATTTTTGTGCTATCTTTACCAGGTTTTGGTGTCAGAGTTATATTGGCCTCCTAAAATGAGTTGGGAAGTATTGCCTCCTTTTTGACTTTTTGGAAGAGTTTGAGGAAAATAGTCATTAAATCTTCTTTGGCAGTTTCATAGAATTCACTGGTGAAGCCATGTGGTCCTGGACTTTTACTTTTTGGTAGGTTTTTGATGATTGTTTCAATTTCTATACTGCTGATCAGTCTGTTTAAATTTTCCAGATCTTCTTGAGTCAGTCTAGGAAGATTGTATTTTTCTAAGTACTGGTCCATTTCTTCTAGGTTATTAAATTTGGTGTTACATACTTTTTCATAGTATTCCTGTACGATCCTTTGTATTTCTGTAGTGTCAATCGTAATTTCCCTTCTTTCATCCCTGATTTTGTGTATTTGTGTCCTTTCTCTTTTTTCTTAGTGAGTCTAGCCAGAGGGTTGTCAATTTTATTAACCTTTTCAAAGAACAACCTCTTTGTTGCATTTATTTTTTCTGTTGTTTTTTGTTTGTTTGTTTTCAATTTCATTTTCTGCTCTAATTTTGATTATTTCTTTTCTTCTGCTAAGTTTAGGCCTCATTTGCTCCTCCTTTTCTAGTTTTTTAAGATGAATCATCAGGTTGTTTTTTTGGGCTTGTTCTTCTTTTGGAGATACTCTTGTAATGATAAACTTTCCTCTAATGACCGCTTTTGTCATGTTCTAAAGGTTTTGATATGTTGTACTACCATTATCATTCATTTCTATGTATCTCTTGATCTCTCTTTTTATTTCTTCCTTGACCCAGTTACTCTTCAGTAGCATGTTATTTAATCTCCATGTATTTGTGGTTCTTCCTTTGCAGATTTCTCTTTGCAGTTGATCTTTAGTTTCAAAACCTTATGATCAGAGAATATTGGTGCTGTGATTTCAATCCTCTTATATTTGTTGAGGCTATCACTGTGTCCCAGTATGTGGTCAATTCTTGAGAATGTTCCATGTGCACTAGAGAAGAATGTATAAGCAGCTGTTTTGGGATGGAAGGCTCTGTAAATATCAATTATGTCCAGTTGGACTAAAGTGCCATTTAAGGTTGTTATTTCCTTATTGATTTTCTGTTTGGATGATCTGTCCATAATCTGACAGTGGGGTATTTACGTCCCCTAATATGGTAATGTTTTGGTCTGTTTCTCCCTTTGGTTCTGTTAGTAATTGCTCTACATATTTTGGGGTCCCTTGATTGTGAGCATAGATATTAATAAGTGTTATGTCTTCTTGGTGCATGGTTCCCCTTATCATTATGAAGCGTCCCTCAGTATCTTTCTTTACCTTTTTTATTTTGAAGCCTATTCTGGTCTTAGTACCACTACTCTCGCTTTTCTCTGAATGCCATTTGCTTGAAATATCATTTTCCACCCGTTCACTTTGAGTCTATATTTGTCTCTGGAGCTGAGACGTGTCTCCTGGAGGCAGCATATGGTTGGGTTTGTCTTTTGATCCATTCTGGAACTCTGCCTTTTTATTGATAATTTTAGTCCATTTACATCTAGGATTATTGAAATATGTGGTCTTCTTACAGCCATTTTATCTTTTGCTTTCTGGTAGCTTGGTGTTTCCATTGCTTTTTTGTCCTTGTATTTCTGTTTTCTTTATTTTGGTTGGCTTTTGTGGGTTTTGCCTCTGGTTCTTCTTGTTTTATGTTATATACTTCTGTTCTGAATCTTTGACGTGTGTTTTTCTTTACGAATACATAAAGGATAGTTATATATATATATAAAACTCATATATATACAGTCCTCCAATTTCTTCTGTGCGTGCCTTATCTCCTCTTCTTTGCAAATTTGGATCTTTGAATCCTCCCCTTTTCCAGTCATTGTTATCTCAGTTTGTCCCTATGTATGCTGAACGAAGACTATCTTGTCGTAACAATTCTCTTATTATTATTTAAGCCTATAATGCCCTGTTCTTAGTAAAGGTTGCACTCCTCTGCTTCTATTTGCCTGATGTTCACCTTACTCCTAATTATGTATTTTGTGTGTGTGTGTCATTTTGTTTTAGGTGAGCTGATCCCTTTCAGTATTTCCTGTAGTGCCAGCCTGTAGTGAAGAATTCACTCAATTTTTGTATGTCTGGAAAGGTAATAATTTCTCCTTCATATCTAAAGGTGAGCTTAGCTGGACACATTATTCTAGGCTGGTAGTTCCTTTCACTTAATAGTCAAAGTATTTTATTCTATTCCTTTCTGGCTTGTAAGATCTGTGCTGAGAAGTCTGATGATATTCTAATGGATTTTTCTTTGTAAGTTTCCGTTTTCTTCTCCTTGGCTGTCCTGAGAATTCTTTGTAGTTGATTTTTCATAATTTTAATACAATTTGTCTTGATGAAGGCCTTTTTGGGTTGAGGTTATTGGGTGTTCTGTTGACTTCTTGAATTCCAAGTTCATTCCTTAGGTGTGGGAAATTCTCATCAACTATTAGTCCGAAACTGGTTTCTAGTTCCTGTTCTTTTTTCTCGCCTTCGAGAATGCCCATTATTCTTATGTTTCCTCTCCCAATGGTATCAGCTAGTTCTTGTATTTCTCTTTCATTATTTTTCATTCTTCGGTTTCTCTCTTCTTCTTTCTGATTTATTTCTAGATTTCTGTCTTCAATATCATTGATCATTTATTCCATTTGGTCGACTCTATTTTTGTAGCATGCTATTTCATTTTTAAATTCTTGCAGTGTGTTCTTCATCTCTAGAAGTTTTATTTGGTTCCTTTTGAGTTTTCAGTCTCTTTCCTCTGCTCATCTAGTTGTTTATTCAATTTCTGAAATTCTTATGTGACTCATTTCAGAACCCGCTGAGTTTTTTCCAAAGTACCATCCTTAATTCTGTCATTTAAGTTGCATGTGTCTATGTTTGTAAGCTTATTTTCTGGAGATTTTTCTCTTTCTTCCTGACATGCCTTGTCACCTTGGTTGCTCATGGTGTTTAATGAACTATTTCTCTGCCTCGGCATTAATGGAAATGTATTCTGCACTATTTCTCTGCCTGGGCATTAATGGAAATGTATTCTTCATTTTTTCCAGAAAGAACATTTATTATATGAAGGTCTCTCTTTAGCCTGCTGCAAAGAATGTGCTTTTCCTTTGGTTTCCAGTAGGTAGTGTCTAAGTCTCTTGGATCCCTGATTTATATGAAGACTTAATAATGCCTTTATATAATGTCTGCATTTTCTTGAAGATATTTAGTAATGCTTGCTATCCTCAGTTTCAGTTCATGTCAGTGTTAGCAACAGTTTTGGTAGCATTTGCTCAGATTCCCCTGGGGCTCCGTGGTGAGCTGTCTTGGAGGGTATGGGGAGAGGATCCCTCTGGGTTGGTGTTTGGGGGCTGAGGCTCAACCTGGTTTTGCAAATGGGGCAGGTAAAAATCAACTGCTGTTTCTCTGCTGTCCACTTCTCTGCATTCTGCCTTGATAACTGGGCCCTGCTGCTGAATTCGTGGAACTCACAAACTATCCCAAGCAGGGCTGTTCAGGGAAGTCGCTGCACCTTCTCCCCTCCCCCTCTGCCTCCAGAGCTCCGGAGACTGGGAGAGGCAGCTTCTTTATTTCTCTGAGTCCACCGCCCGACACCCATGGTTCTGACCTGTGGTAGCTCTTATGCACAGATCCCACGCTCAGATGTGCTGGTGTGCAGTTTGGGTGTTTTTTGTTGAGTTTTAGATATTCAGCTTATTGTTGTTTCGATGGGAGAGATCTGGGGACATCTCTCCGCCATTTTTCCTTGGTTTCAAAGCATTTTTTTTTTAAATAGGTCAATTTCGTTATAAATTTAAGATACTCATATAATTGAACTTTTGTCATCACATACATTTCATTTTAAAAATTAGCACATATTGGGCCACAACACTTACATTATGACTACATCACTGAAAAACTTTGTTGACTAGAGCCTTACCTAGATATTTTATCTTTCATCTACACATACTATACTTTCTTTGTGATTATTAATATCATACACTTAAACATTTTTCTATCAGATTAAATCCAACAAATTATATTATGATTCCGGTTTGTCCTCTGTGTACTCTTTATGTGTCTGGATTAGAAAACAAAGCTTTGTGAGTAGTATAATTTGTTAATAACAGCTGAAAAAGCAAAAATGCAAAAATATACACACAAATCACCACACTGCCATTTACCACCTTGCAGTGGATTTATTTTGCTTTTGGTAAATAAAATAATGAAAAATCACAATGTTAAGTAGTTGTTAATTTCTCTTAAAACTGTTATTTCTGTTAGACGGGCATGACCTAATCGATATCAGTACATACTGAAAAGATCTAGAGTTATAAAGGGAAAATTACTATGATTCTTGAAGAACTTAATAATATAAAATTAACTTTTCTAATTAATGTAAACCCATTTCGAAAATATAACTGGCCAGAGGAGAGAAAAAGCAATCAGGCACATCATTTCATAAACTATATAAATGTCTAACAAAGGTACTGTATGCTTGAAACTAATAATCAA
>NW_006432497.1:52625-59613 GCF_000325575.1 Pteropus alecto | reverse complement strand
AGCCCCCAGATAGTTGCATAGGTCAAATGTTTTCTTGCCCTCTACTGACAAATTTCCTGATGGTTTTATTTTGAGTCGGTCTGCCTTCTTTCATTAAGAAAATGCAAACATACACTCTATTAGGAGCATTCTCATTACTCCCACAAACATAAATACAATATTTTCAATTATTTTTGTCTTATTCGAGGAAGAATTGTTTTTCAATTCCTTGGCAGACTGCATAAATCACATTGTGATGAGTTCGCCTATGGAATAGGACACAACTAAAGAGTTGTGTACTATTGACCTTGATATTTTAGGTCTTGTCTCCTAAAATATTCCAAAAATGATCTGAAAATTTCTCTTACCTATAGGACAGCAAATGCATGTTTAGGCACATTATGAATGTGGTTTGCTTAGATTGCCTACATCCACTTACTCAACTTTGTTGAAACCCATAGAAGACGCCCAAAAGGGAATATGTCCCAATTACCTTCCTGGTCAAAAAGGCAACATGATGATTACTCAATAACAAAAAAGTAAATGATTCTGGAGTAATGTACTATGTATTGATATTTATAAAGTGAATAAAATTATTTGTCTGGTTTTAAGTGATGCCTTAAGGAAAAAACACATATGTTTTGACAGTAGGTAAGTAATTATATTTGAGACATACTCATATCATAGCTCTGACACTGGCTTGGCACTAACTTCTCCGAGAACCAATGTCCTCATCCTGGCAAAATAAGCCATTTTATATTGCAACAATCCATAAATATGATATAGTACGATAACGTGAAACCACAATATCTTGCAGAATCTAACAGATGCATTTATAGTCAATCAAATTCATTGCACTTTTACGCTGCTATTGTTTAAATGAATATGATATATATTTCAGTTTATTAAAAGATTATTATTAGTAATTATAAATGACAAGTTATAAGAAAATTCCCCCAAATGCTATAGAAATGTGGAAGAAATATTCCAAGTTTAAAGCTCTGTAGGACTTTATAAGTCTTGTTATTTCGTCAAAACCAATTTCGACTAAACCAATGCAAGGTTTAGTCAGACTAAATAAAAAACATCTATCAATGAATTGATCAATCGATAGATAGTTACACAAACAATAAGCACATGCACAGACGCACCTAGGCCAAAAGAGAAAAATTTAACATTGATAGACAGGTGGCCCAGTAAAATTTTTATTTTTCATTAGTTTTCCAGAAGTTCCCCACCCTTACACAGGCTCAATCAGATTATTAAAAAAGGACTGTGAGAAAATGATACACTGTTATAAATCACTCAGGATCTCAGGAATATGCAACACATACTTTCCCTGAAAACAACAGGCCTTCACCTGGATTGAAAAAATGCAGAGGAGAATGTCACTTGAGTAGGGCAGGAACACTCGGAAGGAAAGCGTCAGCAGGGAGGTAGCTTCTGGAAGATATAGGCAAGTAATTCAGAAAGAACTATTGCAGCAATATCTAATGTCTAAAGTGCACAGTATGCCTCCGGCTGGCAAGAACTGTTTAGACATAAGAAACAGCAGGTAGAAAGTACTCCTGAAGCAAGCTTAGCCCTGAGAACTAAAGTGGCCATACAATAATATTTTAAGACCATCATAATAACACGAGAGTACCCCAGAATCCTCCCTTATTCTGTTTTCGAGTCATCATCTCCCCTGTAAAGATAACCTTATTCTGAAGCAATGATTAATTTAGGTAAAGGTTTGTTTTTTTTTTTAAAGTTGGGGTCATTGAGTTTCAATATAAATACAGAAAATTTACCATTTATTAGTGTCAGAAGTAGGAATTTTAATAGACATATATGATTGTGTAAACACAATCACATTACTGAAAATTTTTGTCACCTTATAAAGTCTCCTCTTAACCACTTCGTAGTCAGTCAACTCCTTTTACTCCCCAGTTCTGACAAAATCACATGTATCAGATGTGTTCTCCATTGTCACAACTTTGCTAGTCCAGAAGGTGATAGAATTGATATAATATCGTATGCAACTTTTGGAGTTTTGTGCCTTTCACTAAGCAGGATGTATTTGAGAGTCATCCTTGTCTTTGAACATATCAGCATTGGTTCTTCTTAAATGCTGGATAGTATTCCATCTTAAAGTTGCACCAGTTTTGTTTATCCATTCACTAGTTGCTGGACATTTGGACTGTTTCCGGTTTTAGAATATAGTGACTAGAGCTGCTATAAACATTGGCGTACAGGTCATTGTGTAGACATCGTGTATGTTTTCTTTTGTCTCAGGTAAATAACACAGTGATTTTGCTGGGTCAGCTGCATCCTTTTGCTTTCCTACCAGAATGGATGAAAATGCCCATTGCTCTGCATTGTTGCGAGTCCTTTGTACTGTCATTTATTACTATACTTTTAAAATTCTGTTCATTCTGAGGACTAAGTGCAGAGAAGATGATGTGGTTTTAAATCATATTTCCTTAATCACAAATAATGTTGAATATTTTTAATACGCTTAATTGATATCTATGTATCCTCTCCTGTAAAATATCTGTTCAAATTTATACCCATTTTTTATTGTTTATCTTTCCTTTTGTTTTCATATTTTTGAGATTTTAAGGTTCTTTATATATTCTGGATTCATGTTCTTTATCAAATAGCTGTCTAGCAAATACTTTATATAAGTCTGCGATTTCTGAATTCCCTCAAATTGTCTTTCACAAAGCAAATTTTCAGTGTGATAAAAGTACAATTTATCATTTTTTGCTCCTATAGTTCATGCATTGTGTGTTTTATACAAAACTTTGTGACTAACCTATGGCCTCACATATGTTGTCATACTTTTTCTCTAGAAATGTTATAGCATTGGGTTTCATATTAATATCAAAGATTCATTTTGAGACAACTTTTATCTGTGCTACTTTTATATATGGTACAAAGAATGAGTCAATCAATGTCTCTTTTTTGTGTGGCATAAAGCCCTTCTACATAATCAGCATCATAATATGTACATAAAAACACACTATCCTTCTTCCATGGATTTTCCTTAGTAACTTTGTCAAAAATCAGTTGACTATATTGCTTGACTGTACTGCTGAAGAATCTGTTCTGTTCCATTGGTGTAGACAACTATTTTTTTTGCCAATGCCATATTTCCTGATTATTTTAGCTTTATGATATAGCTTGAAATCAGGTTATGAGTCCTACTTTATTCTATTTTTTCAAAATTGCTTTGACTATCTTAGTTCCTTTGCCTTTTTTATAAATTATAGAATTACCTTGTAAATTTCTGCAGAAAAATAATGCCTGTTTAGTTTGAAGTAATGTTGCATTGAATATATAGATCATTTCAATTTTGTTTCATCAACAGACCCCCTTTGCTCACAATTAAGCTGCCTATCAGTATCTTCCTTCCCTCCTTCCTTCCTTTTTTTTTCCTTCTGTTAAAATTCAGGTTCCATACCAACATTCTTCACCTTCTAATTTAGAGTTTAATTATTTATCTATCTATCTCTTTTTAAAGAACAAGTTTTAAAGAACTTTTTTAAGTATAGCTGCGTACTATCCTATAGTGTAGTATGTGGGGTCTACAAAATAATAAAAGACTCTATATACCTCAAATTCTGACCTTTATCTCTACTAGACTCTAATATTCTAATGTTCTATTACATAGAATACTACACTTACCTGGACACTGTCCCATCTCTGCCATCAATAATTCCTATTCATGTATTCATCTTATCTCTTTTATTAAATACTTAATGAGCTTAAATATATCTCTCATAGCACTTAGAAGTGTATAACATTAACAGTTAAATAAGCATAGTAATCTTTATATTGAATTACTGTAAATTTTGTCATATTATTTCATTATCTTATATTATTTCATTATGTATATGTTTAGAGGATTTTGAGAAAAGAAAATAGGTTATATTCCCAGGAAGAGGATACTGGATTTCAGAGAATTTCAGCTGTCAATCCAGTGGTGCTTGGCTATTTGGTATCAGAGCTAAGTCTATGTTCTGGGTCATTAAATTTCTTTTCCAGTTCTAGTGCAATTCTTTTTCCACTGAATGATTATTTTATATCAGAGGCCAAAGTGCATTCACATAATCATTTTGATCATATAGTTCATAGCTCTAGAACTACTCTTTACTACAAAAACAAGCAAATGACAACAATGGAAATAAACACACACACACACACACACACACACACACACACACACACACACACAGAGTTATCTATTTATTGCTTTGTCCCAGAAGAGACAAAGTGTGATTTCTCCTTAGAGTATCCCTGAGAATTTCAAGAAGAGCTCGAGATCCTGCCATAAGAGTTCAAATGGTTAATATTTATGTCATATCTTAACTGAGTAAGAAGTTCATTTCCACAGGTAAAAGGAGAGATTTTTCATTATTACAAAAATATGCCAGAAGTTAGGACTTTAAATCTCAAATTGGATCATATGCTTTAACATTTAAATCTGAGATAAATATTTCTAATTAACACAAACCTGAATTAAAAATAGAATAATAAAATTCCAGAGAAATAGCAGAGATAATAATAGAGCCTCTACATATTTGGGTCAATAATTTTTTAATTTAGAAATGGATTTAATCTTCTTAATGGAAGACAACAGAATAAAGGTAGTGGAAATAAGGGGCTATATTTCAAATTTAGGAAAATTGTTGAATGAAGAGAAAATTGACTATCAAGCTACCACTAAGTTTATACCATTTTGAAATTATGATTTTTATTTCTAATGGAGGAATGTAACTGAATTTCAAATTTATTTTACAAAGTATCTAACTGATCTAATAGTCCCTTCAGTTTCTTTTAAATATAATTTCTGCTTATGCTTCTGTAAAAGAATTCTTATGTAAAACAATTCAAACACATGGAGATGTTATTTCATGCTGTTTCTATGGATAACATTTACAGATTTATGGCATATCACAATGAGTCTGCCATATAGTCAAGTGAAAATGGCTTAGGGTTTGGAGACAGAGGAATCTGTCCTTAAATGCTAGCTCTGCTAGTAACTAAATGAGTGACTTTGATCAAGGAATAGATCAGGCTGGTTCTCGGTTTTCTCATCTCTGAAAGAACACTGAATTAGTTTGTAGGTTGCTATGCAGATTACATAAGATAATGTACCCAAAGTTTCTAACACCTAGTAGCTGTTTAACAACATGCCGTAGCTGCAATCATAGCTTTCCTTCTTCTCAAACTTAGTGTTTGTAATACTGTTCTCATGGGTATAAGGAAATTTATGTGTTCTGACTGTATGAGGATTGAAGAACTCGTTTGATTTTAGTTTTCCAGAATAATTGTGTTTTGTTAAAATTTGAGATCTATATATTTGTTTTCTAACCTGTGTCCCTTAACGTGAATCAGTTAAGCATAAATACAATCAGTTCCACTGTCCTCAAGTATAAGTTGACAGAAATGCCTTTTTGACGAGCATCTTTAATGAAGTAGATGAAACCTATATTTTCTGTCTATTTTTCCTCCAGTTCCCTACAGTGAAGTAGATAATTGCCCTAATGGGACATAATTTGGATTAAAATATACCTTCATTCATAAATCACCTTCTTGCACTACAGATAAAATCAGAGAAATCCAAAGTTATGAGAATATTACTATGGACAAAATTATCAGAAGAATTTAAGCAAATAGATAATTATTTTACTATCACATTCAGAGTTAGAATGCAATGACAGGATATATTTTTAAAGTTACTCATACCACAGAATATTGGGATTAACTGGTGTTAATCTCATGAGAAAGATATTTAAATATATCTTAAGTGTCATGTAACTTAAACATATGTAGAACTAGAAGAAATACTGATCTTCTGGTTTGGTGCTTACTCATTGCTCAATGTTTTGATGAAAAACTGATTTTATAACTACCTATTGATATTTTGTAGTTAAATAATATTTGGAAGTCATATTCCATATGTATGTATCTTTCACATGTAATTAAAACACTTTCATTAATAAACACACTTTAGTGAATTTAATGAAATAATTGGTATGCAATTATACCATGTTCATGTAGTTGAACAAGAGATGCCTGAAAATTTGGTCTAAACTAAAGTTACTCTTTAGTTTAGAAAGATAAACTTATTTTTCTAATGTTACACTGTCACTAGGTGCTAAATGTGGATTTTAATACAGGGTTTCAGAGCCCAAATATACTGTTCTTAATCCTCAACAATTGCATCATCTTAGACACATCAGTTAAAGGTTAAAGTTGTAATGTTGCTAAAATTTCTCCTATATGTAATAGGCAACTTGTATTTTGTAATGAGTACCTTTAGTAGACTACTTATTGGTATATTTTTCTATAATTGATTGCACATATTTATTTGTTTTCATCGTGCTGCTCATTTGCCCAATTCCTGTTTTGTCCCTGACTTTCTTTCATAAATATTTGTATAACCTATGTATGAAGGCAGGAGGAGGAGATGGAGAGTGAAAATTGAGGGATAAAGAGAGAAAATAAAAAAGAAATAAAAAAGAAATAAAATTCTTGTAATGTCCAAACAACACGTTAAAACATTTTTCTATTATTTATTGATGATTTTACAACTTATTTTACTAATATAATCATCTAAAACTGAAAATTACTGTAAGGCATTTGTGTTTGTGTTCTCAGGAGTAATTTGTGAGTAGTTTGTATTTACGCCGAAGTCAAAATTTAGATTAATTATATTTTTTACTTTAGAATTCTCTAAGGATTAAATGAGCATTTTAGGGAGGTGATATCCCCACATTGAAAAATATACTTATGCTATTACTAAAAAACATTGCCCACATAGATCTGGGAAAACCTTTGTGGGAAAATAAAAACATGTATCTTTCTTTTTTTTCTAAGAATAATTTTAAGCTGATTACCTCATTCTTTCTTGATGTACAAACATCTCAATATGACAAAAATGTAGTGTGTTCCACGTCACTAATATAAATCATTTGTACATCCCTGGATCATGACACTGCATATTTTTCACTCTTTT
>NW_006432497.1:22088-45487 GCF_000325575.1 Pteropus alecto | reverse complement strand
CATGTCTTTTGCGACATCCCTCCTCTCCTTGCTATTTCCTGTTCTGACACTCACATGAACCAGCTTCTACTCTTCTATTTTGCGGGCTCTATTGAGATAGTCACTATCCTGATTATTCTGATCTCCTATGGTTTCATCCTGTTGGCCATTCTGAGGACGCATTCTGCTGAGGGGAGACGAAAGATCTTTTCTACATGTGGCTCTCACCTAACCGGGGTGTCCATATCTTATGGTACAGCTTTCTTCATGTACGTGAGACCAAGTTCCAGCTATGCTTTGGACCATGACATGATAGTGTCGATATTTTACACCATTATGATTCCCATGCTGAATCCCGTCATCTACAGTCTGAGGAACAAAGATGTGAAAGAGGCCATGAAAATAGTGCTTAGGAAAAATTGGCTTATCAATAAAGTATCTTTTTACAGTAAAAAATAAATTTAAAAATTGTGAATGATATGTTGTGCCTCAGTATTTAAGAGGTATGATTAAAACATTTTGTTTTAGTTTATTAATATATTTCTGTTTTCCTGGATATTTTAAAATAAAGATAATATTCAACCATTTACCCACGCTGTCATTACATGTAAAAAAACACCATCATCAATTTGCTTCTTACTATGTTCTTCCTGAGATATATATGTACACACATATATGTATGTGATGCTGATACTGATTGTTATAACACAAATGCACACACACAGACATATATGTACATAATCATTACTTTAGGATGTTGTATATTTTTTCTTTTCACCTCCATTTAGCAATGTACATAAGTTCCAATAGTTGCAGTTGCAAATAACATTATAAATTTATCTGGCTAGCTTAATCAAAATCCACCTAATCAATATCAAAACCACAGCTCACTTTAGCCCAGAATACTTTCCATAAAGTCATTGCTGTCTGATTCTAGTGCAAAACACTCTGCTCCACTCTTTTTTTTTTTTTTTTTGAACATTAGAAGTTTCTATTTATTCCAGAATCGGTTAAAATGAGCATCTGGTCCGCATCTGGGCCAAGAAGTCTTGCAGCAAAGAACACAGCCAATATGAAGCTCGCACCTAGAGGCTCAATCCTGAGGCTGAGAGTCCAGCTGCAGAGTCAGGCCTTCGTGGCTGACTATAGAAACGGTCAATTGTCAGAGGGAGAGTGAATGCTTCTCTGCCACCACAGAGGCAATAATCTATACTTTGGCAATAATCTAACCACAACTCGTGGCTCAGAGACGATAAGAAATGTTTTCAAATTCCTAGTGTCCTTACCATCCTGTGCGTGAGGGTTCATTTCTCCCTAATTTGTTACTTCATCTAGAGCATGGATATAACACCCATCTTTAATATCTCACAGGAAACAAAAGTCTATGCATTAGTATTTATCAAGATCATACTTAAACTTAGGAATGACAAAAAAACAGGACAATAACAAACAAACGAAAAAATGATACAAGTAACTGGCAGATAGGGATCTTCTCGGAACTAAACCCAGCCCACCTTTAGAAAATTTCTTACAGGCTTGGCCCAGACTCAACGTCCAGCTCTCTTTTCCTTTGACCCCTGCCCCTCTGTGATGCCCTTGCACATGCTACCACTGCTCAGTGCCCAGGCACAAGAACCAAGGCAGAGAAGAGGGTCTCTCCTAAGTTCACGTTTAGCCCTGTTTCCAAAAGATCTTGTTTTCAGTGCAAAGGTATGTTTCCATCAAAAACAATTTTAACTTATTTTCTCCCTTTCTTCTTGCCTTTCTTTCATTTTTATTTATTAATTTTCAATTATTATTTTGTGAAAATACATTCTCTTTGGCAAGGGATATACATATTATTAATCCAACAAGACAATCTGCTAAGAATTAGAGTCCAACTTAAGATATTTCCATAAACTAGGATTATTAAGTTTAAACACACCTCCCAGTTTCTATATGGAATACCTCTTACTGCCATGTATTCATACCATAGACTCTCTGGATTTATTTTTTACTGTTTTGAGGCTTTCTCCACCGCTATTCACATGATTTCTTCCTTAAAATGTCAAAACTAAACCATGGTCACTGATATTCATTTTCTTTGCATATCCAATCATGAGATGAGGACTGCCCCTGTGTGGGGGTGTGTGTGTGTGTGTGTGTGTGAGAGAGAGAGAGAGAGAGAGAGAGAGAGAGAGAGAGAGAGAGAGAGAGAGAGAGAGAGAGAGAGAGAGAGAGAGAGAGAGAGAGAGAGAGAGAGAGAGAGAGAGAGAGATTTGGCATTGAAAGGATTCTTAAAGACAAAGCAAAATCACAAAGATGGATGTTTTAAACTTTATTATTATAAAGTTCTGAATTTAAAAAAAAAATCACAAATACACTACAAGAAATAGCCATAGACAATGAAAATAGATATAATTATGCATCTGTTATAAATGCTGGGCTACAATTTTATAGAACAATGAACAAAGAACACATGGACAATTCATAAAAGAAGAAACATTTTTAGACCAATGCATACACTTAACTTTAATAATGGTCTGGAAAATGTGAGTGTAAAATGATATAAAACAATATTCTGCACTCATAACATTAGCAAACATTAAAAAGTTTGGGGCTATCAAGTGAACAATAAAAATATGTAAACTTCATTATTGTCTGTTACAGAAGGAATTCAGAAGCAACCAAAATGCTTATCTAATTTAAATACATGAACCAAATGCATAACAATCAAGATAATTAAATCTCAAAGTAGCATAGTTAAGCAATACATATACCAAGTACAGAATGATGTAAACATTTTAAATGCACTTATGTATTTTTAAAACTACATAACTAGCAATTATGTATAATATAATGTATATATAAGAGTAGATGCATTTTATCAAAAAATGAATATGGATGATACTTGAGGACGTTATATTAAGTGATATAAGCTCATCATAGAAGGAAAAATACTGCACAATAGCATTTATATGAGGTATATAAAATAGTCAAACACATAGAAGCAGAGAGTAGAATGGTAGTTGCCAGGGGCTGGGGGAAGGGGAAAATGGATGTTGCTATTCAATAAGTAAAAATTTCAGTTATGCAAGATGATTAAATTCTAGAGATCTGTTATGTATCACTGTGCCTACACTTAGCATTACTCTATTGTATACTTAAAATGTTACAAGAGTAAATCTCATTTGAAGTGTTCTTACTAGAATAAAAATTTTAAACAAGATTTGGAAAAACAGTAAAAGGTTATAATAGTTGATAGTTGTTGCCTCTAGGTGGGGTAGAGGGGCTGAGAATAGGTATCGAATCAATGGAAATTTAACTTTTATGTAATTATGTATTACTTGAAAATAATAAATCTTATAAGATAAAGCTATTATTTAATTTGGGTAATGAAAACATGTTATCTATAATGCGATTTTCCTGCATATTTATGTTTGTGTACATGTAGATGTATGTGTATGTCTCATAAATATTTCGAAAGGTGAAATTTTGTGATTCAGTGAATGTATTGTATTAAAGATTTACATGCTTATCCAAGGGAAGTTTATTAAATAGCACAGTCAAGACTTACAAAATGGAAAAAGGATCTCCTGTACAATAAAAAATAAAATTCGATTGAGAGGTCAAGTTTAAAAAAAGCATCAATAACAACAAAAAATGTAAAATAATTTTTAAAAAATCTTTACAATGTTATAGGCATGCTAAACATATGGGGAAGTTGCCAGACCTTATAGGAGAAGGAAATATCGAATGAAGCATAGAAAGCTTGTATCTTCAGTCACATGAGGGCACTACACAATGAACATTACGGAGGAAGCTACCCCGAAAATATCATGTGGCTGTTTAGGCTCTGGGAAGAATCAAAAGGATTTAAATACATTGTAATGAACTTGAAGTTGGTAAAAGCTTTGTAATTTTTTCTTTATTGTCTACAATTTGTCTTCTGCCTCGTTCATTTTAGAGCTTAGAATGTGCTACAATCTTATTAAATATTAGGAACACCAAATGAAGAAAAAAAATCTGTGTTGTGCCCTACAGTAGAGAATACTCTAGGGAACAATATGCGGGTTGTTACTACTTCTTTATCAAAGGTAAAATCACATTAAAGACAGATTATGGCCCTGGAAATAAAATCCTCATATTTATTTCAGAATTTTAAGATGGATATTGTATTCATTCATTCATTCATTCATTCATTCATTCATTTATCATCCATTCCATCAATCAGTCTTTTAAAATATTTTTTGAACATCTACTTTTACCTGGGTTTTATTTTAGAGGCTGTTAATACAAAAGAAAACTATTTAGACATGCCCTTTTCCCTTATAAAGCTCATAGAGTAGAAAATACCTCACAAAAAAGAAAACTTAAAAATAAGTATATTTAATTAGAATACTTATGTTTGAGGAAAGATCACAAGGTTATATAAAAATATGTTTTTAATCAAATAATTTTAATTAAAAACTATAAGTAAGATCAAGTTTATGATGGCACCTTATTAATTTAAAAAAATATTTATATCAGTTTACTTATAACCATTCATATTTTGGATTTATGTTGCCTGCCATCTGATAATTCTGGCAAGTATACCATGGCATGTTCTTGACACAAAAATAGAGTATTCCTCATATTCACACTAAAACTGAACACTGGAGACAGAGCCCTGTGCTTTCTAACTGTTGAATTTTCTCCATCCTAGGCCCAGCACCAACACTTTCCAGATCCAGGGGTACAATTCAAAACACACAAAGCGTGGCATCACTGCATGTGATTGTTTTTCAGTATAAGAATCTGGGAGAGTCCCTAAGCTGTCTCTACATTCTTTGGGTAAAATTTTTGCATTGAGACTTGATAAACAAGCATTTAATTTGTCTTCTTTTCCCTGGGGAATCAGAACTTGATCTGGGGATTCTGGATCTCATGTTCAGGGACCAGGAACATATACAAATATATTTCAGTGAGAATGTCTTCGGGCACTTCAGACACTTGTAAAACTCTTTAGCATGCTTCATGCAGGAACCTTAGGAGTGGGTCTCAGTAGATGTCTGTGTACAGGGAGGGTAAACAAATACTTTACTTACTACTAATTCTGGATGTGTGGACCAGGATCTTGGAAGCTTAATAATTCCAATCAGACCCAGGACCGAAATGATATCTGCTCTGTTCTCTTTTCTAAGAGACTTGCATCTCTGCCCACTGACTGCTAACTAAAAGTGATGCTGATCCAACTTAAACAACAGTACACAGTAACACTACTGATAAATTACACCACTACAGCATTATATAGAATAATGAATATTCATTACAGGGAGTATATTTCATCTTAATATAAAAAGGGATGTTTGTTGTCATAGAACTGGCAGAACTGATGGATGTTTTAGTGATCACTCTATGCCAGTCAGGAAGGTTCTTACTTGTTTTTGTAACATAAGATCTATGCCTTCAAGAAAGACCAAGTGTCACTGATGTCAATAGTTCGTCTCTATGTTTCCGGTGGACACTGAGAGTTCAATCAGGTTGCAGTGTTTGTTCTTAGCACAACTGATGTCTAAATAAATTTAAGATCTATGGTTAGTAATTGATGGAACATACTTTTGAAATCATATCAGAAGATATTTAACAATTGTTTACAATATCATTTCTTATCCAAATTGAAAGATCAAATGATTAACATCAGTTGTATTTCAATTTTTTTCTGAGAATGTTATTTTAGTAGATCTATAAAATGTTTATATTAAAAAACAAATTTGATAGTGTATTTACACCCAAAGTCAAATATGCAATATACAGTTGATATATTATTGAATTAGGTACTTGAAACCTATATAATTTTATTAAAAAATGTCACCCCAATAAATTTAATTTAAAAAAACAAATTTGAAAAAGTAATTTGTAACAATTTAAAATTGCTTTTATCAGGAACTTTATTTCAGTGGCATGTACTTATCAAAATGGAAAGCAACCCTAGCTTTGTCATCAGTTAAATTTCTCAGTAGACGATGGAATTCATAACAGATAAGCATACATATGAATTTATAGTAGACAATTAATAATTGCTGTTGTTGATTTTTTTTTGTTCTTGTTAAATTAAGGATAAGTTTATCAAATATATTGTCTCAGAGTGAAATGTACCGAGTTGCTTGACATGCAGCAAATGAGCAGGGAATATTTTGATCAAAGCGAGTGATGCCACAGTGTTTTCCACCAAGAGCTTACTTGTGCAGTTCTTCTCAGATGCAGTGGTGGAAGACATGATGTGTGGTAGAACTGGTGCAACACTATCAGATGAGCTCATCAGACACATATTTGATGCACAAAATTAAGCATCTTTGAATTAAGACAAACAAACAAACACCACTGAATTAAGAGAATTAGACTGTGGAATAGCATATAGGTAGATATTATGTGTCCTAGTTTTTGAAGATGCAAAATTATAATTCATTTGCTATTTCTATGTCAACTTTTAAAGCCCTCAGTCTGGCAGAATAGGTTACTGAGACTGAAATAAAAAACAAAAGTCCTGTTTAAAAAATTATTCAAACATGTTAATAATAAACTATTGGTACCAATTATTTTGCATTTATCGTTAGCAGGCTTTGTGCTAACTGACTTATACGTGTGCACTATCTCATTTAATTCACACAAGACAAGAATAGATATACTGGAAAAACATAGCTGGTCGTTAGTGATCTAACAATCAACTAACCAACTAAACAACCATACAAGAAAACAAAACACATAAAACAAAACTATAAAACCTTTCCATTAACCAATATCTCGTACAGACTCTACAAATAACTTACTTTCATTGAGCCTCAATTCTCTCATCAGATATACAATAATTACATCCACCTACTAGGACACTCCGGCAGAATAAGGAGAACATTGTTTCAAATGCCTAGCACAGTTCTGGACAGAAAGTATATTAAACAATAAGCTGTGTTAGTGCTTTCTCCTATCAATTCTCTATCCAATTAAAACCAAGTAATCAAACTTTATCAAATCAAAAATATAAGTAATAACTTTGAAAGAATTAAAAAAGGGCTTAAACAATTTAAAGGAAAATGTAAAAGCTGGAAAAAGGAGGAATAGCTATCAGAATAAAATAATAGAGATGAGTGTGAACAGCTAGAAGTCAGAGTGATTTAGGGCAAGACTGGCTAATTTAGTAGAAGAAAATAAATTTGATTAATTGAAGATGACATAAGTTTCTGAATGATACTAAGAAGGAACAATATTGAGATGGAGTCCGTGGGCCGCTGAAGCAGAGTAGTGTGGTAGAAATTGAGTGAGAAACAAAATTTGAAATTTTAAATATCTGTGAACACTTAAACGTTTAATAATCTGGCATCTAACAAAAACTATTTCATTGTCTAGTAATCTCTTTGTTTCCCCCATTCAACGATGAAAGCAACAAAGTCTATGGCTCCAGGGAATCTCACTCAGGTGACTGAGTTCATTATCATGGGAGTCTCAGACCGTCCAGAACTCCAGATTCCTCTTTTCTTGGTTTTCCTGGTCATTTATGGGCTGACCGTAGCAGGGAACATGGGCGTCTTCACCCTCACCAGTAGTGACTCTCAACTTCAGCCCCCATGTCCTTTTTCCTTTGACACTTGGCCATCATGAATCTTGGAAACTCTACTGTCATTGCCCCTAAAATGCTGGTTAATTTCTTGGTTTTGAAGAAAACCATATCCCACTATGGATGTGCAACCTAGCTAGGTGGATTCTTAGTTTGTATCGTGGCCGAGTTTTTCATGCTGGACGCAATGGTTTATGACTGCTACGTGGCTATTTGCAACCCCCTGCGCTACATGGTGGTGGTGTCTCCACAGATCTGCCTTCTGCTGGTGTCCCTCACGTACTTCCACAGTCTGACCACAGCACTCACTGTCTCTTCCTGTGTATTCTCTGAGTCTTATTGCTCTTCCAATGTAATCAACCATTTTTACTCTGATAACTTCCCTTTGTTACCATTGACCTGTTCTGATACTTACATTCCAGAAACAGCTGTGTTTACCTTTTCGAGGACTAATTTGTTTTTCTCTATGATTACTGTTCTAATATTCTACTTTAACATCATCCTTGCCATTTGGGGGATATGTTCCTCAGAGGGGCGACGAAAAGCCTTTTCCACCTGTGCCTCTCACAAGACAGCTGTCACTGTGTTCTACAGGACTCTTCTCTTCATGTTTTTGCAACCTAGGACCAAGCATTCATTAGATGCTGATAAAATGGCCTGGGTCTTCTATATGCTAGTGATACCAATGCTGAATCCCCTCATTTACAGCTTAAAGAACAAGGATGTGAAGGACGCATTGAAGAGATTCCTGGATAACCCACGTCAATCGATCAGACCCATGTCAGTTTAAAACTACAGCTATCGTCATTTAAGGATTTCTTTTTGCTCCAGAAAATCCTGCTGTTCAGTGAAGTCAGTAAATAGTTGTAAATCCCATTAATTTCAATGGGAAAAATCTTCATCCTTTTTATTCCAACCTCAAATACTCAATTTTCTCTTTAGAAAAATGCATTATTTGACCAAAGAAAACCCACTTATATGAGTAATAAACAATAATTTGAAGATATAGATTAAAATCAAAGGGAAGTTCCTGAAGAGATTTATCATATCTAAGCAGAGAAGGCCTGATAGGTGGTGGGGGAGGTATGCGAGATTCATTTCTCTGAAAGTGGTCAATGTAAGTTCATCTATTTTGCCACAGATATCTTTTGTTCAACTGATAAAAGTATTGTAATTTTTACAGCATTTTATCTATCAATTTTGGACCCATTTTATCCATCAATTTTGGACCCATTTTTTATCTTGTGCTTAAAACAAATTTATATAACAAAAAATAAGCCGCTAGGTGAAAATAAAAATGAAATTAAAAAGCTTACGAATACATGGAAATAAGACATGTGGCAAAATAGACTGAAAAGCGTATTTAAAAGGAGATTCTACTTTCTCTCCATCTCACTTCATGCACGTAAACAAAGCAAAGTGTTGATATTCATCAAAAGATGGTGTAAAATAAACTTTTTCCTGTTATATTTTCATACTAAAATCAATAGCGTAGAATTAATTTTCTTTGTTATGAAATCATTTATAATTTTTGTTCAGTGTGTTTTGGAGTCAAATGTTATTAGACCAATATTATGTAATTGTCTTGAAAGTGACAACGATTCTCATTGTCATTCATTACCCTCAACCAAGGAAAAATAAAAAGTTAACAGTCATTGTGTGCCATGCTTCTGCCTGTACATGTAAAACACTGCTAACATACAACGGAGTGAGGAAGAGGGGGTGTGACATGGAAAGTAAAGATAACAGAAATCGACACAATTCAGAACTTTTTCATTTCAAAGGTAAAATTGAAATTAAGGTCAAAGTTAAAACTACCTCAACCACAAAGGTAAAATCTATTTCCATGGAAATGAAAAAGCCCTTTCAAAGAAATCATTCGAAAACGAAGTCAATTCACTGCAGACATGGCTGGAAGGAGGTCAGACAGCATCAGGCCTCCTTATTCTTAGAGTAACTTCACGACTGTGCTGCAAAAGAACTTCCCACTTGCCCTTCTCAAATATTCCCCCAACCTTAAACCATCATGCTGGCTTCTATCTCTTACTCCATCTTGGTTCTCCTTATTTTTCTTTCTATATTTCAGTGAAAGGCTATAAAAATGTTCTTCCCTTCTAATAAAGGGAAGAACACAGCTATTACTTTATGAAGCTTGAGATGCTTCCATCAATGATGGCCCTGCCTGTCACCTTCTCTTCTAAGCTTCTGTACAGGATTCCTTTTGACTCTTCCATACTTGGAAAGTATTTTTATAAACAACAACTGTTATCTGGGTTGGAGCAATTTTATTGACAAAAACATCTGTGATAACAAATACTTTACTTCATCTCACAAAATGAACATGCATTGGGGTTAACTAACTTGTCAAACTGAATGTTAAAATATATAATATATAACTAAATATCAAAATATATACTTCTTATAAAGTGATTCTAACAACTAAAGCAGTTTGAACTATAATGGTCAGAAAAGTCTACTAACGATTTTTAAAACGCACTTTATAAAATGTACATGACAAAGATCCAGAATAATACATGACTGAATGATAAAGGTTATTAATGTTTACATAATCAGAAAAACTGATGGAGACATGAAGTCATGAGATTTTATTATTAAGTCTAGCTACGTGCCCAGGAAGAAAAGTAAAGACATCTGGACGTCAGCTAACCCGTCTCTGCTACTGGGTGGATGTCAGTATTTTGTGTCACTTCAGTAACTACTTCATCAGCAGTATCCAAACTGTCATGCTTAACATTGTTAAGGACATTCAAATATTCAACTTATGTGTTTATTCACTTGTTATATTTTTTAAACTTTT
This sequence comes from Pteropus alecto, assembly GCF_000325575.1. Taxonomy (NCBI): domain Eukaryota; kingdom Metazoa; phylum Chordata; class Mammalia; order Chiroptera; family Pteropodidae; genus Pteropus; species Pteropus alecto. The sequence goes on along the minus strand of NW_006432497.1, from coordinate 35,120 downwards.
TTCTTGATATACATTGTGCTTACTGCATCTTTCTCTTTCAAATCTAGGTAAGTACAGATTTTTGTTCAAAATAATGTTGTAAGACAAGTAAGACAATGTTCACTCTATAAAGTTAAATCTGATTTAATTATTTATTATAATCCCTTATATGTGTGAGCAATATATATTTATAAGTTAGATGTCAAGAATATGAAATTCTTGTATATTGATGGTAGAATGTATATTGATAAAAGACGTGTTATATAGATTTATTTTTATATAAATAAATTAAATGTGCACATTTTTCTAAAATCAGCAACCCACTCCAGGAGATATTTCACAAATATATTCATTTAGGGATCAGCAGGGACACACTCTAAGTTGTTAACTGTGGTGATACATGTAGATTTTAAGAATTGGTAAGTTAATTCTTATTACTATGGAGACAAACATATATTAAATGGGAATAGACCCAGATGAGAGAGCAATTTATTAAATGGGTAAGCAAAATACTGATGTATATGTACTAAAATGAATATACTTCAAAAACATTTACTTGAGTGAGAATATTTAGATATCAAAATGAATTACATAACAACATAGATATGCACATTGAAACATACATTATATTTACTTTATAAGCCTGACTTCTTTTTAAAAGACATATTCAACTTCCCTAATGTGGAGATGGAAAATTGAAGTGAACATATAAAGACTGATGATGATTATGGATATGAAGTGAGAGTATCATTAACTGAATTCAGTCACTTATGTTAAAATAACATGAGTAACACAGATATTCTTAATTTTTATTCCTTCTGGATTTTTAAAATACTATAGGACATTTTTAAAGAGTTTTATTTTCATCCTCAGACAAATCTTTTAAAGAAACCATTGTAGAATATGCTGAATGTGAAGTAATTTATGGATTAATAAAACACATATCTAACATAAAATATACTTACATCCAGATATTTTAGTGATGCAGTAAAAAATAAACAAATAACAAACTAATGTAGATGCATTATATGTAAAAAACACTTTGTCAATAGAAAAATCAAAGGTACCATGAATAATTAACCAAGACTCTGGCATAATTTCCTGTCCTCCAATGTTTGGGAATAAGCAAGAACTTGCAGTCAAGCTCTCAAGGGAGAGTCTCAAAGGAGAGAAACAATCATATATTCTTCAGACTAAACTCAAGTTATTCATCATGTTGGGGAATACAAAGCCATACCTTCTTTCAGGTGAGTAGATGGCACTGATCATCTGATCACTAGACTAGCTGCAGTGATAATTTTTGATGCCTGTCTTCAATTTAAATTTGAGAAATGAGTATAATCACCAATGTCAGACTCAGTAAATTATAACACAATTTATTAATAATAAATTTATTATTATTTAATGTGTCAAGGAGCAATGCACCACAGATAAAGACACAGATCAATGGATGAGCACTCAAGCTTTCCTAACCTTTCCTAACCTGTGGCTGTAGGCCAAGTCAGAGGTGGCACAAAATGACAATTTATTAATAATAACTTTTTATGACTATATTTTTTAGTAAAGAGTTTTTTCACACTTATTTTCTTCTTTGAGGGTCGTAAGCTTCCTAATTTCTATTTGTTGTGATTTTGATATTTATATGAGGATGCTAAATCATAAACCTTCTGAGATAGGTATAAACATTTTTTGAAACCTCCATCTACAATGTTGTCTAATCAAAATGCTGATGGTTGGGACAAAATTACGGATGCTCCGTGAGTACCTATGCCACAATTACTAATAGGTTTCTGATAAGACCTCCAATTACTCAGCAATGTGATACATTCACTATCTCTTATTAACATGCAAAGTTTCATTTGTGCTATAGATATTTGTGACCTTGTTTTACTAATACTCTGTAAGAGACTGGAATTTACACAATACCCCAAGAGCAAACCTTGAGGTGAAGACTTGGGTATGTTATGTTTGTTAGGTAAATTATTTCAGGAAACAAACATGAGGAAATAAGGAAATAAGGACTGGGAAGGGAAGCAGCCAATGATGTATGAATAGAGTGTGGATTATTGCTGTAGTAGCTAAGGTTTTATCACTTGAAGTGCTGTGAAGTGTCCTTCAGGGATCTTCTAGAAGGTTAGGAAAGCTTGAGTGCTCATCCACTGATCTGTGTCCTTATCTGTGGTGCATTGCTCCTTGACACATTAAATCTCAGGTACTTTCAGCCTGCCTTGCATATGGACTGAGCAGGCTCTCAAGACAGTTTGCCTTCAGAAAAAGAAATAAAACACTTGAAATGGTCTTGAAACCTATATAATTTTATTACCCAATGTCACACCCCAATAAATTTTAAAAAATTATATGGGAAACTGCCAGCATTCTAGCAAAAGTCTACTGTGGCTGTAGGCCAAGTCAGAGGTGGCGCAAAGTGACAAGGAATGGGGAGAAAGATGTGTCTGCTATAGTGATATTTGCAAGACCAAGTTGATGGCAAAGCCAAAATGATACACAATAGACTCTTTGACTTAGACACATATGTCCATGGCACCATAATGATAGGATGTCTTTTGCCCCTAATATCTTTGCATTAAATTTCTTTTCATATGGTTCCTGAGGATAAAAGCTGGGAAGTAGCTCTTTGCACATTTACAATATGGGTAAAACCAAGTTTTAAATCAGTACAATTAAAGGGTCAAGCAAAATCAATTCTTGAAAATTGGTACATGCATCCTACAGTCAGTATTGATGAACGTACCACTCCTTAAACACTTCAGAGTTCTCAGCTTGGTTATTCACTTTCTTCTCTTGTAATGTGCCAAAATGCATTAGGAAAGTTTTCTTCTTAATCTGTTGTTCTTCATGTTACAAATCACACGTATCAAAAGTGAAGAGGGAAAAAATTGTTTGAAGGTTTGAAAGAAAAAAGTAAGAGACCTTCTCATACTTATCCATGAGTCCCAGTTACATGACACAGGTGCAACACAAACCATGAGATTGGCTCACTAAATTTTGCCAACACGTTGAGAATCTAGCATAATGACATATAATTAAAATGAAGTACAGTTTTTAAAAAATCTTCAATAATTAGGACAAGCCACATAATAATGGTTTGGGGTTGGCATTGAATTCCAAAGCCAGTGAGTTTACTACTGCGCATCTTAAGTTACAACATGTGGATATTTGCTAAGTAGAATTTGTGAAGCAGTCTATTTTGTCAGATTCCGAAGCTATAACTAGAAAAGATTAATGTTGGTTTTATATTTGTTGGTGCTGTCACATAATTTCAGAGTTAGTGGTCCCTTATTGAGAGAATTTAGTGTATTTCACATACTATGGAATGGAAATGTATAGAGGGGCTCATGGCATTTTTACCTCTGTTGAATGAGAGAAGTATGTTGTGTGTCCATGTTTTATTATTTTCAAATAATATGTGTATATTTCTGCTAATTCTAATGAACCCAAAGACTGCTGACTTGACATATTTTTAGAGCCATATAAAAATATATGACAAACCCTCTACCAACATTATACTTAATGGTGAAAAACTAAAATTCTTTTTTCTTATCGTCCTTCTTTCTTTCTCTTGCTTCTTTGAATGTGAATACAATGTTCTGAATTTGATCATCCCATTTAACTCAATCAAGGTTATTTGTATAACTTTATAGAAAACTTAGTTGAGACTGGGAATTTGCATTTGCAAAGGAAGACATCCTTGGGCTTCAGGTCCATTTCCTATGTCCTGGTGCAACTCTGAAGTTTGTGCTTCCTTCACAAAAAGGTCAGGCTTGTTGCTCAGTCTCTTGTTTCTTTCCAACTAGTGCTTGGACAGCAGTTCAGGGTAGGAGCAGGCCAGATAAATCTATCAACTCAATTGAGTTTCAGAAGTACTTCAGGGATTTGTAGAATAAGGTGGATGTCAGGATGAAGAGGTTTGCCAACTATACAAACTGATGTGGAATCTGTCTTTCTTTGGGTATAATTTTTTGTAGCTTAAGATATTAAGTTTTGTCATTTTCCTTATTTGGTTGCTCCTAATGAATGTTTATCTTTACTTTTTTTTGTAAATATTTCGTTAGTACTCAGAATGGAGTTTTAGGAAGAGTATATTTTTGAGGCAGATTTAATCTGTCAAATTAATCTTGAATTTCTATTCTGGTTTTCTTGAAGTTTACATTTATTTAGTGACATTCAGAAGTTCCAGTTTTTAGGCTATAAGAGTTTAAACATTTTTTTTCGACATTAAGTTCTTGACCAGTGTTGGATTGATTTTTATACGGATGAACTAAACATTCAATTTCATCATCTTCTATAGAGATAATCACTTTTTCCAGCTCTATGTATTGAATAGCCCGTTTTTGTCTGACTGTCTTAACAGGCCACCTATGTCACACACCATACTTCTATGTCATCATGAGTTTTTTGAGTTGTGAATTTTGATCCATTAGTATGTTTGCCCATTTTCGTGTCTATGCCACATTGTCTCAACAAACCTAATTTTGTAAGTTTTAGTATCTGATAATGCAGGTCTTTTCAAAACTGTTGCTTATTCTTTATAATTTGTAATTTAAAAAAATACATTTAAATCGGTGTCAAATTATGTAAAATACTCTAGTAATACTATTAAACAAATAGATTAATTTAAGCAGAATTCACATTTTTATAATAGTGAATAGTACAATATAAGAGCATAGAATTTCTACCAACTTCTTTAGGACTTCTATAATGTTTCTCATAAATTTTTAATTCTTCTTCTTTTAAGGGTAGGTTCTGTCTAGTTTTTATAAGATATTCTATCATGTTAAAATTTCCCCTTTACTTCTTAATTTCATTGTTTTTGCACACTAAACAGTACTATTTATTCATCTATTAAATGTTCATATTTTTTTCTATTTCAATCTAATAATATTGTAAATGATATAGATTTTCCAAAACTCAAACATTCAGCCAAACTCAATCAACCAAGCTTGAACATAGTATTTTTATACGTTTTTGGAATCGATATCGATGATATGTGCATACTGTTCAGGATATTAATATCTATATAAGTGATATGGTAATCATGAATATATTGCTTTGTATTATATCTTTTTTTGATTCAGGATTTCGCTGTCCTCTTAGGATGATTTGCAGTGTTGTTGTCATTTTTGTACTCTGAAAAGTTTTGTACAAAATTTAGACAATTTTTTCCATGAAAGATTAGAAGGACCTGCCTTTAAAACAATCTGAAGGGAAAAGGAGTTAAAGAAATAGAGTTAAAGAAAATACAACCTTTAAATTAAAATTTAAAATCCATAAAGGCATAGTGGAATTTAAATCTAGAAAATCAAATGGATAGTGAAATGAGAATATCATTTTGATATGGGAGTTATAATGAAGAGAAGTAAATTAAAGTCTATTAAATGAGTTAATAATGATTTTCTCTGGAGAGTGAGAATGACATTGCAAGGTCAAGAGACAAAGGGCTATATTACTTTGTTTTATAATTTCTTCTAAAATTTCTTTAAAATCTATTTAACCAAATATATGTCTTTTAAATATGAAACATTTTCAAAAAAATAGCAAGATTCCAAATGTAAGCTAAACTTTTCTCTTTTTTAATTAAATGTATTAGGGTGATATTGGTTAATAAAAGCATATAGGTTTCAAGTGTACAATTTAATAACACATCATATATATATATATTGTATTAAATGTTCACTATCCAAAGTTAAATTTTCTTCCATCACCATATATTTGATCCTCTATACCCTTATCTACCTTCCCTCCTTCCCTTCTCTCTCATAAACTGTGATCTATTGTCTGTGTCTATGTTTCTTTATATTTCTAATGATATTCTATTGACAGAACTATAAAGGATTTTATATACTTTGCAATGATAAGCAGTATGTGGCATGAAAAATAAAATGGCTTCTGAATATGTTAGGTTACAATAGTTTCTAAATTTGGTCTTACATTTACTGATAGAGGTGGGTCTCAATTTAAATCGTTGCATCTAAAAACCTTGGATTTGAGTTAGCCATGATGGGTTTGCATACTAAAAGATTACCAGATGATATCTTCTGAAAGCTGATGACTATTCTGATGGTTTTTCCAACAGCAATTTCCCTTAATGGTCTAAATGGAACAGCAAAACCTAACAGTGCTGAAAGAATTCATTCTCATGGGAATCACAAACCACCCTGAGCTGCAGACCCCCTTCTTTGGGGTGTTCCTTGTCATCTATGCAGTCTCAGTGGTGGGCAACTTGGGCTTGATCATCCTCACCAAGATAGACTCCAGGCTGCAAACACCCATGTACTTCTTCCTCACACACCTGGCATTTACTGATCTTGGTTATTCGACTGCTGTAGGACCAAAAATGCTAGTAACTTTGGTTGTAGATCAACATACAATCTCCTATAATTGGTGTGCTACCCAACTCACTTTCTTCAGTATGTTTATTACTAGCGAAATTTTCCTTCTGTCAGCAATGGCTTTTGACCGTTATGTGGCCATCTGCAACCCTCTGCTCTACACAGTCATCATGTCACAAAGATTATGTCATTTGCTGGTGGCAATATCCTATCTATACAGTGTCTTTTTGTCTTTGCTGATTACCATAAAAATTTTTGTTTTGTCATTTTGGGGGTACAATGTCATCAGGCATTTCTACTGTGATAGTCTACCATTGATATCTTTGCTGTGTTCAGACACACATGAAATTAAATTAATAATTCTCATATTTGCAGCCTTAAACTTGATTTTGTCTCTTCTGATAGTCCTTGGGTCCTATGTACTGATTCTTCTTGCCATCCTCAGGATGCACTCTGCAGAGGGCCGGCAAAAGGCCTTCTCCACTTGTGGATCACACCTGACAGTGGTGGTCGTATTCTATGGTACTCTCTTCTTTATGTATGTGCAGCCCAAGTCCAAAAATTCACTTGATACTGATAAAATGACCTCTTTATTTTACACTTTGGTGATACCCATGCTGAATCCCATGATCTACAGTTTGAGGAACAAAGAAGTGAAAAATGCCCTGACTAGAACTTGGACCTTGTGTGCAAACATCCTATTGAAAATTCACTGTAAGTTGTGTTAGAAATTGATTATGTATTAGACAATATGTATTATAACTGGATCGTTCAACCATGTGCTTTTACTTCCATGAGATGGACAAGATACAATGTATGATAAGCACAGAAATAAAGAAAATTTTTCATCGTTTTCAAACAAAATGTGTCACTAACTGATGACTACACTCTGTTCCTACTTTAGATAGTAACATTTATTCTCAAGTTTAGACCAGATGACATTCTTACATATTCTCACATGTAGTCTATTTGCTGCCACTAAATATTTATTTTTATAAAGCCAGTCTGTATTTTACATTCATAATTTTATCTGCAGTGCCTAACATGTTAAAGGGACTATAAAAAAGATGCCCGATAGATTTATATTAGTGTATACATTCAAAGAAATAAACATGTATTGTTAAGTTTAACAACAAAAATCACTCGCTTTACGGAGCTTAGGGAAAACACAAAATACAGGCAGAATGGGAAGTGGGCTATATAGTATAATAGATGGTATTGAGCAATATGAAAATGAAATAAAGCAAGTAACCAGAACGGAGTTCAAATTTTAGCTAAGGTTGTCATTGAGACCTCAGTGAGGATGACATTTAAAAGTACACTTGAGGAGGATAGTGAGCAGACTATACGGACATGTAGAGGAATAGATCTAGGTTTTGCTGGTCCACACAGAGAGAACTGTCAATGAAAAAGTTCTTAAGTGACGATACTAATGTTATGTTAAGGAACATAAGAGTCAAGGGCAGTTGGAGAATAAAATGTGATTAGGAAGTGGAGGAGATAAAGACAGACTTCTAACAGATTTTGACTCAGTAGGATCATATAGACCCTTGTAAAACTTGCCCTTTCTTCTGATTGATGAATGACCCACTGAGGATTTAGAGCAAAGGAGTGATTTAATTTATCTTTTGTTAAATGATAGCTTTGACGGCTGTGTAAACAATAGACTGTAGAATACCAAGACTTGGAAATGGGAAATCCTGAAGGATTTTGGTTGTGATAATTTGGGAGAGAACAGAGACTTAAGCCAGCATAGATAGAAAGTTAGAGATTAAGAAATGATTAGAATCTTGGCATGTTTGTAAGAAGTGTCTATAGTATTTCTTCATATTTATGTGGTTTTTTGGAGGCTTTAAAAGAAGATTATTAATCATAAAAGAATAGAAAATCGAATCCAGAGCTCACCTGAAGGCATGCCAAAAACTCATTCTGCTTCCAAATTTTATAGTGTTATAGGGATTGAACTTAACCTCCCATTAAAATAAGAAAAATACAACAAAACATAAAGAAAGATATAAGAAACAACAGTTTTCAAAACATTGACATCAGGCAATGACAGACAGTTTCCTGAGAGATGAAGAACAATATAGGTGAATCTTATCATTGCCCATCCTTCCTGGTCTAAGAGAGATTCTAGGCTGCACTGCCATATGGGCAAACTTAAGTGAAACCTAGACGAATTCTGTTGAAGAGTCCTAGAGTTGAGAGTCCAGTGAGATTAAAGTAGCTAGAGTTGCAAGACAGTGTACCAAAGATAAGGAGCTTCGTAGAGAAAGGAAAGTGGATCTCTGCAAGGAATCTTTCTCTGTTGCTCCACAGAACTACTGGTCAGCACAGGCAACTGGTAAACAAACACTTCAGGCTAAAAAATTAAAATTCATCTGAAAAGATTAAAGACAGCAGTGCCCAGAACTCAAACAGAGGAGGAATTGTGCCAATTTGTTGCACAGAGAATAGAAATGGAGCTTTACGTTGAGTACTCAAGAAAGTCTACACCAGTAGAGAATAATTAACCCTAAAGTGAGCATTGCTCTATATCCATCGAAGAAATCTAAAAGCAATATCTGAAATGATACACACACACACACACACACACACACACACACACACACACACACACACAGAACTCAGTCTTTGCTACTAAAGGACCTCACATGATTGGACGAGGCCCACCCACATTCTGGTGGGTAATTGGCTCTAATCAAATGTATTGATTAAATGTTAACTCTTCTTTAAAAAATCTTCACAGCAACATCTAGACAGAGCTTTGATCAAAGAACTAGGCACCATAATGTAGCCATTAAACACAAAAATTAACTATCAAAGCAGAAAAATAGGGAAAGTTAATTGAGAGTAAGATATAAGAATGTAATACAAAAGGAAAAAAAAGAAATCGAACTCTCTGGTGAATACATATTATTCTAGGCAATACACACCCTACTTTTTATGCTACTAAGCTTGCAAATTCCTCGGGAATAATCACAAAATTGCTTGGCATCTCTAACTTTAAATGTGAATGTGTGGAATTAAGTTTGTTTGACAGACTAAACACCTAATGAATTGTAATAGTTTATGAATTAATCTCTCTCAAATTTTCCAACTCCATTTAGGTATTCTGAAAAGTTCTCAAAAATTTTTGAAGAACCTGGATCATAATCGAATATAAAATTTTATAATATATGTTTTGTTTTATTTGTTTTTTAAATATTTATCATTATATTGCCTTTTTTTGGTAAATATTTAGTCATTTGCTCTGTTTTTGGAAATCTAAATTCTTGATAATCTATGTTTTTCTACCTAAAATTCTGTGTTGAAAATGAGAAAATGATTAAAAAAAATAAGAAATATTTTTCTTTTACAGTTAAACTTGGTTTTATATTGTCAATTTTGGATTCAGCGAAGTAATAACTAGTTAACTGTTATTTAAAAGTTACAATTAAATAACTTTATTAAGATCAATAATTAAAAGTATAACAACAGCAGCAAAAAAATAATCATTGCACCTAGATATAAAATTCAATTTTTAAGAGTAAAGAAAAAACTCCAAAAAATCAGTTAGTAGTTATAGAAAAAAAATCTTCCCTATGTATTCCCATGGTTAATCAAATTAGGAATAAAAGTATTACCTGAACTTGAATTTAAATTTCCATGATTAGTCCATCCTATAACACTGGTTTGAGAATATATTTAATTCAAGTTATTTATTTAATGTTTTATATATCCATCCATAAAAAATCTGAGTCAGTCTTAACAGGACAGAATCTGCTGTAAACAATATTCTGTACATTATTTAAATTCACGATGCAAGTCAAGCTCCAGTTTCAATATATCAACATGATCCCATCAGTTAGAGAGAGAGCCTTTTGGGATAGAATAGTGATGGAAGGAGAAGAAAGCAATTAGTAACAATCTTCTGGGAAAGACAAACTCAGGATTACTTAGAAGAATTGTATCAAGAGAAAACATTTTCATAGAGTTATTGGAATAATTCAAGGCAGAGAAAACAAGAACTATTCATATGAGACATCAGAGAAAAATTTGAATCCTATGTATTAGGAATGAAGGTTACAGCAAAATGACTTAGGGCAATTGAATCATTTATTCTAATTAAATGAGCATTTTAAGCTGCTCTAATGCAATAAAATGTTTTTAAATATATCATTCAGTCTTTTAAAAAATCTTAAATTGATTGGAAAATGTCCAAAAAAAATTTATTTTACTTAAAAAAATGCCTTAAGGAAGGATGACAAACTGTATTAATCAAAGGGAGATACAGGTTAAAGAATTTATGTAGATGAGGTCCAAAGGGAAATGATGAAAATAAAAGTTAACTTTAATAAATGCGATAAAATCAATCTATGTTTTAATACAATTAGGAGTCACAAGTAAAAGCTAAACCCCAATACAATTCTTACTGTCAGTTCAATGATATACCTGGTATGAGGAAAGTTACACAATATTTCGAATCTGGGTGCTCCTCACCTAGCACTATAAATGAAGTCATGTGTGATGTTAGGCTTTTCCTCCAAAATTTACTCCTCTTTCAAAAACCAGAAATTTAAATGACAAAGAAGACCCAAGTATGAGCAGGTGGACAGATCAATTAAATATGTACAATAATAAAGATTTCTTTTAATTATGTCAATTTTGTTATAAATTTAAGGTACCCAAATAATTGAACTTTTGTCATTGCACATATTTATTTTTAAAAATTAGCAAATATTGTGCCACAACACTAATGTTATAACTATCACTGAAAAACATTGTTGACCAGAGCCTTAAACTAGATATTTTATCTTTCATCTACAAATATTATATTGACTTTGTGAGTAAGAAAATACACTTAAACATTTTGCTATCAAATTAAATCTTTATGTGTCTGGATTAGAAAACAAAGCTTTGTGAGTTGTATAATTTGTTTATAACAACAGAAAAGCAAAAATGCAAAAACGTAAACACAGATCACCACACACCATTTTCCACATTGCAGTGGGCTTATTTTGCCTTGGGTAAATAAAATAATGAAAAATTACAATGTTAAACACTTTTTCATTTCTCTTAAAATTGTTATTTCTGTTAGATGAGCATGACTGTATCGATATTAGTCCATACAGAAAAGACCCAAAGTTATAAAGAGAAAATTATTGTGATTTTTGAAGAATTTAAAACATAGAATCAACTTTTCTAATTAATGTAAACTCACTTTCAAAAATATAACTGGCCAGAGAAGAGAAAAAGCAATAGGGGGCATCACTTTATAAACTATATAGATGTCAAATCAATTTACTATATACTTGAAACTAATAATAAAAATAAATTTTAAAATATATATACATATATAATCTTGATAGAGGGCTGAATACTGCAAAAATCTTGAGCTCAATATTGAATCACTAAGTTTGCAAAGGAGCGGAAAACCAACCACGGACACTTATTAAGCTGTGGGAATGGATTTTGACACACATTACTTTATTTTTCCTTTAAAACAACTCTCATAGCTAATAAGTACCAGAGCCAAGATTCATAACTGCATCTCCCTCATGGTACATGTACTTGTCACCATTTTTTACTGCCTCTTATTATACCATAGCTTCATTCTGCAACTGACCACTCTCACCGCCCCCTCTCACCACCCCCACTGAAATAAACAAAACATTAACCTCGATGCATTGAGATTACTAGTAATCCATTAAGGCTGGAGAAACATTTTGAAATAAATAGTAATCTGAAGTGGCTCTAAATTACATACATAGAAAAAAATAAATTTAAGAGAATTATTGATTATTTTCCTCATTATATGAAAATGAGTCAGATGTTTGCTTGCCCTCTACTGATAAATTTCCTGATTGTTTCATTTTGAGTTTGTCTACCTTCTTTCATCAAAAAAAAAAAGCAAACATACACTCCATTGGGAGCATTCTCATTACTCTTACAAACATAAATCCAATATTTTCAATTTTTTTGTTTGTCTTATTCTAAGAAGAATTGTTTTTCAATTCTTTGGCAGACTGCATAAATCACATTGTGATGAGTTTGCCTATGCAATAGTCAATAATTAAAGAGTTTAGTACTGAGGATTTCATAATATATTTGAGCTTGATATTTTAGGTCTTGCCTCCTAAAATATTCCAAAAATGATCTGAAAATTTATCTTACCTATAGAACAGCAATTGCATATTTAGACACATTATGAATGTGATTTGTTTAGGTTGCCTGTATCCACTTACTCAACATTAATAAAACTCATAGGAAACACCCAAAAGGGAGTATGGCTTATGGCTCACTTACCTTCCAGTTCAAAATAGGAACGTGATGATTATTCAATAACAAAAAAGTAAATGGTTCTGGAGTAATGTACTATGTGTTGATATTTATAAAATGAATTAAGTTATTTGCCTGGTTTTAAATAATGGCTTAAGAATATAACACATATGTTTTGAGAGTAGATAGAAAATTACATGAAACATACTTACATCTTAGCTCTGACACTGAGTTGGTACTAACTTCTCTTAGAACCAATGCCCTCATCTTGGCAAAATAAACCGTTTTATATTGCAACAATTCGTAAAAATTGTAAAGTATGATAACGTGAAACCACATTATAACTCTTGCAAAATCTAATAGATGCATTTATAGTCAACCAAATTCATTGCACTTCTACTTTTTAAATGATGAAGTGCTATTGTTTAAATGAATAAAGTAT
>NW_006432497.1:16693-22052 GCF_000325575.1 Pteropus alecto | reverse complement strand
ATTAGAAGATTATTAGTAGTAATAATATATTACAAGTAATAAGAAAAGTCTCCAAATGCCACAGAAATGTGGAGGAAACATTTCAATTTTAAAGCTCTAAAGGACTGAATAAGTCATGTCATTTTGTCAATTCTGAATTCCAATGCATAGTTTACTCAGATTAAATAAAAATCACCTATCAATCAATCAGTCGATCAATAGATAAATACTAAAACAAGAAGCACATGCACAGATGGATCTAGGACCAAAAGAGAAAAATTTAACATTGATAGGTGGCAGTAAAATTTTTATTTTTTGTCAGTTACTCAGAAGCTCCCCACCCTTACCCAGGCTCAATCAGAGTATTAAAAAAGGTTTATGAGAAACTGATACCCTGTTATAAATCACTTACGATCTCAGGAATACACAACACATACTCCCTTTGGAAAGGACAGGGCTTCACTTGGAGGGAAAAAATGCGGAGGAGAATGTCACTTGAGTAGGGCATGTACACTAGGAAAGAAAGTGTCAGCAGGGAGGTAGCTTCTGAAAGATGTAGGCATCTTTCAGAAAGAACTGTTGCAGCAAAATCTAATGTCTAAAATGCACAGTATGCCTCCGAGTGGCAAGGTCTGTTTAGACATAAGAAACAGCAGGTAGAAAGTACTTCTGAAGCAAGCTTAGCTCTGAGAACTAAAGTGGTCATACAATAATATTTTAAGACCATTATAACAACACGAGAGCACTCCAGAAACCTCCTGTATTCTGTCTTCAAGTCACTATCTCCCCTGTAAAGATAACCTTATTCTGAAGCAATGATTAATTTAGGTAATTACTTGTTTTTTAAAAGTTGGGGTCATTGAGTTTTAATATAATACAGAAAACTTACCATTTAGGTATCAATAGTATGAAATTTAATGGACATATGTGATTGGGTAACCACAGTCACATTACAGAACATTTTTGTGTCCTTAAAAAGTCTCAACTATTTTGTAGTAAGTCAACTCCTTTTATCCTGCAGTTCTGACACAATCACATGTATCAGATGTGTTCTTCGTTATCACAACTTGGCCTGGTCAAGAAGGTGATAGAAGTGAAAAAACATCTTGTGCAATCTTTGGAGTTTGTTTCCTTTCACTTAGCAGGATGTATTTGAGAGTCATCTTTCTTCTGAACATATCAGCATTCGTTCCTCTTAATTACTGAATAGTGTTCCATCTTAAAGATGCACCAGGTTAGTTTATCCATTCAATAGTTGCTGGACATTTGTACAATTTCCGGTTTTAGAATATAGTGACTAGAGCTGCTATAAACATTGACATACAGGTCATTGTGTAGACACATGTTTCCTTTTGTCTCAGGTAAATAACACAGTGATTTTGTTGGGTCAGCTGCACCCTTTTGCTTTCCTACCAGAATGGATGAAAACACCAGTTGCTCTGCATCGTTGAGAGCCCTTTGGACTGTCATTTATTATTATACTTTTAAAATTCTAGTCATTCCAATGACTAAGTTCAGGGAAGATGATGCAGTTTTAAATCACATTTCCTTAATCAAAAATGATGTCCAATATTTGTTTAATATGCTTAATTCACATGTATGTATCTTCTCTGGTAAAATGTCTGTTCAAATTTATACTCACTTTTTATTTTTTATCTTTCCTTTTGTTTTCTTATTTTTTAGAATGTAGGGTTCTTTATATATTCTAGGTTCATGTTCTTTATCAATAGCTATCAGTGGTTTCTGAATTCCTTCAACAGTGTCTTTCACAATGCAGATTTTAAGTGTGATAAAGTACAATTTATCATTTTTTGTTCCTATGATTCATGCATAATGTGTTTTATACAAAAACTTGTGACTAATCTATGGCCACACAAATATCTCATAGTTTTTCTTTAGAAACCTTATAGTGTTAGGTTTTATATTAAGATATAAGGTTCATTTTGAGACAACTTTTCTATATGACACTTTTCTATATGACACATAAAATGAATCAATTGGCTTCTTTTTTGTGTGGCATAAAGCTCTTCTACATATTCAGCATCATAATATGTAGCATAAAAAAATAACTATCCTTCTTCCATGGATTTTCCCTAGTAACTTTGTCAAAAATCGATTGACTATATTGCTTGACTCTACTGCTGAAGAATCTATTCTGTTCCATTGATGTAGATGTCTACTTTTTCACCAATGCCATACTTTCCTAATTATTTTAGCTTTGTGGTATAGCTTGAAATCAGATTATGAGTCCTACTTTATTCTACTTTTTCAAAATTGCTTTGGCTACCTTAGTTCCTTTGCCTTTTTTATAAATTATAGAATTAATTTGTCCATTTTTGCAAAAAAAAAAAAATACTTGTTTAGTTTGTAGTGGTGATTGTCGAACACTTTTTCTTCATCTATTGATATAATCATATGATTTTTATCTTTCATTTTGTTAATGTGGTGTATTACATTAATTGATTTACAGATATTGAAAACCAACCTTGCATCCCAGGAATAAATTCATTTTGATTATGGTGTATAATATTTTTAATGAATTGCTGAATTCAGTTTGCTAATATTTTGTTGAGGATTTTTCACAATTTTTAAAGAACTTCTTTAAGTATATGGCTGCATACTGGTATATAGATTACTATATAGAGTCTCCAAACTAATAAAAGATGTATATATCTCAGATTTTGATCTTTATCTCTGAGACTCTAATATATTCTAATGTTCTATTACATAGAATGCTACAGTTACCTGTATGCTGTCCCATCTCTGATGTCAATACTTCTTATTCATGTATTCATCTTATCTCCTCTATTAATGACCTTAAATAGAACTTCTTTAAGTATATGGCTGCATACTGGTATATAGATTACTATATAGAGTCTCCAAACTAATAAAAGATGTATATATCTCAGATTTTGATCTTTATCTCTGCCAGACTCTAATATTCTAATGTTCTATTACATAGAATGCTACAGTTACCTGTATGCTGTCCCATCTCTGCTGTCAATACTTCTTATTCATGGATTCATCTTATCTCCTCTATTAAATACTTAATGACCTTAAATATATCTCTCATACCACTTAGAAGTGTAGAACATTAACAATTAAATAAGTATAGTAATCTTTATTAAATTACTGCCAATTCTGTCATAGTTTATGCTTTTATATTATTTCATTATGTATATGTTTAGAGGATTTTCAGAAAAGAAAATAGATTATATTCCAAGGAAGAGGAAACTGGATTTCAGAGAATTTCAGCTATAAATCCAATGGTACGTGGCTATTTAGTATCAGAGCTAGGTCTATGTTCTGTATCATTAAATTTCTTTTTTAGTTCTAGTGCAAATCTTTTTGCACTGAATGATTATTTTATATCAGAGGCCAACATGCATTCATGAAATTTGCTTCATCATATAGTTTATAGCTCCAGAACCACTCTTCTTTACTGCAAAAACAAAGAAACTCAACAACAACAACAACAACAACAAAAAACACAAGAAAACAGAATTACTTGTTACTTTGTTGTCCCAGAAGAGAATGAATGTGTTTTATCCTTATAGCATTCATGAGGATTTCAAGAAGAGCTTAAGAACCTAGTATAAGAGTTCAAATGCTTAATATTTATAGCATAGCTTAATTGAGTAAGAAGTTCATTTTCACAGGTAAGAAGAAAGATTTTTTATTAATAAGAAAAATATACAGAAGTTATAATCTGAAATCTCAAATTGGATCATTTGCTTTAATGTTTAAATCTGAGAGAAATATTTATAATTAACACAGAGCTGAATTAAAAACAGAATGAGAGAATTCCAGAGAAATAGCAGGGATAATAATAAAGGCTCTACATCTATTGGTCAATAGATTTTTAATTTAGAAATTAACTTAATTTCCTTAATGGAAGATAACAGAATAAAGGTAGTAGATTTAAGGGGCTATATTTCAAATTTCGGAAAATTGTTAAATGGAAAGAAATTGACTATTAAGAAACCACTGAGTTTATACCATTTTGAGATTATCATTTTTATTTCTCATGGAGGAATTTAACTGAATTTTAAATTTATTTTACAAGTTAGCAAACTGATCTAGAAGTCACTTCAGTTTCTTTTAAATAGAATGTTCAGCTTATGTTTGTGGCTTTCTAAAAGAATTCAAGCACATAGTGATGTTATTTCGTGTTGTTTATAAGAGATAATATTTCCAAATTTATGTCGTATCACAATGAGTCTGCAATATGGTCAAGTGAAAATAGCTTAGGGTTTGAAGACAGAGGAACCTGTAATTAATCCCGGCTCTGTTAGTGACTAAATGCGTGACCTTCATCATGTCATACATCAGGCTGGTTCTCGATTTTCTCATCTATGAAAAGACACTGAATTAGTTTGTAGGTTGCCATGCAGATTACATATGATAACATATCCATAATTTCTAACACCTAGTAGCTGTTTTATAACATGTCATAGCTGCAATCATAGCTTTTCTTTCTCAAGCTTAGTGTTTGTAATACTACTCTCATGGACATAAGGAACATTATATGTTCTGACTGGATGAGGGTTGAAGAACTCATTTTAGTTTTCCAGAATGATCGTGTTGTGCTAAAATTTGAGATCTATATATTTGTTTTTTTAACCTGTGTCTCTTAAAGTGAATGAATTAGACATAAATACAATCAGTTCCAATATCCTTAAGTATTAGTTGACAGAAATGCCTGTTTGAAGAGCATCTTTAATGAAATAGATGAACCCTATATTTTCTGTCTATTATTCCGTCAGTTCCCTACAGTGAAGTAGATAATTGCCCTAATGAGACATAATTTGGATTAAAATATACCTTCATTCATAATTCACTTTCTGCATTTGATTTCTCGATACTTATGAGAATGTTATTATGGACAAAATTATCAGAGGAATTTAAGCAAATAGACTATTATTTTACTGTCATATTCAGAGTTAGAATGCAATGACAGGATGTATTTTTAAAATTCCTTATATCATAGAATACTAGGATTCACTGGTTTTAATCATACGAGAATGGTATTTAAATATATCTTAAGTGCCATGTAACTTAAACATATGTATAACTAGAAGAAATACTGATCTTCTGGTTTGGTGCTTACTCATTGCTCAATGTTTTGATGAAAACCTGATTTTATAACTACCTATTGATATTTTGTAGTTAAATAATATTTGGAAGTCATATTCCATATGTATGTATCTTTCACATGTAATTAAAACACTTTCATTAATAAACACACTTTAGTGAATTTAATGAAATAATTGGTATGCAATTATACCATGTTCATGTAGTTGAACAAGAGATGCCTGAAAATTTGGTCTAAACTAAAGTTACTCTTTAGTTTAGAAAGATAAACTTATTTTTCTAATGT
>NW_006432497.1:0-14007 GCF_000325575.1 Pteropus alecto | reverse complement strand
CTACAGTTAGTAATCAATGAAACATACTCTTGAAATCATATCAGAAGGTATTTAAATATTATTTCTTGTCCAAATTAAAAGATAAAATGATTAACATTAGTTGTATTAAAATTTTTTTTGCTGAGAATGTTATTTTAGTAGGCCTATAAAATGTTTAGATTTAAAAACAAATTTGAGAGTATATTTAGCACTCAAGCAAAAAATGTAACATACAGATGGCATATTATGGAATTATATACTTTAAACTTATATAATTTTATTTAAAAATGCCCCCCATAAATTTAATTTAAAAAACAAATTTGAAAAAGAAATTTGTAAAAGATTAAAATTGCTTTTATCAGGAACTTTATTTCAGTGACACATACTTACCAGAATAAAAAGCAACCCTAGCTTTGCCTTAAGTTAAATTTCAGTAGACGATGGAATTCATAACAGGTAAAGATACATACTAGTTCATAGTAGACAATTAATAATTGCTATTGTTGATACTTTTTTTGTTCTTGTTAAATTAAGCATAGATAAGTTTATCAAATAGATTGTCTCAGAGCGAAACATGTACCGAGTTGCTTGACGTGCAGCAAATGAGCAGGGAATGATATTTTTATCAAAGCAAGTGATGCCACAGTGTTTTCCACCAAGAGCTTACTTGTGCAGTTCTTTTCAGATGCAGTGTTGGAAGACAAGATGTGTGGAGAACTGCTACAACACCATCAGATGAGCTCATCAGACACATATTTGATGCACAAAATTAAGCATCTTTGAATTAAGACAAACAAACACCACAGAGTTAAGAGAATTAGATTGTAAGATAACATATTATGAGTCCCAGGTTTTTGAAGATGCAAAATAATAATTCACTTGCTATTTGTATGTCAACTATTAAAGCACTCAGTCTGGCTGAATAACTTACTGAGACTGAAATAAAAAAACCAAAAACCCTGTTTAAAAAATTATTCAAAACATAATAATAATAACTATTGGTACCAATTATTTTGCATTTAATGTTAGTAGGCTCTATGCTAACTGACCTATCTCATTTAATTCACACAAGACAATAGAAATACTTGAAAAAAAATCACATAGCTGGTAATTAGTGAAGTAACAGGCAAATAACCAACTAACCAACCAAACAAGCAAACAAAACGCATAAAACAAAACCATAAAACTTTTCCATTAACCAATATCTTATACAGACTCTTCAACTAACTTACTTTCATTGAGCCTCAATTGTCTCATCAGATATACAAATAATTACATCCACCTTCTAGGACACTCCTGCAGAATAAGGAGAACCTTGTTTCAAAATGCCAAGCTCAGTGCTGGACACAGTACATTACACACTAAGCAATGATAGCACTCTCCCCTATCACTTCTCTATCCAAACAAAGTGATCAAATTTTAACAAATCAAAACTGTAAGTAATAACTTTGAAAAAATAAAAAAGGTCTTAAACAATTTAAAGGAAAATGTAAAAGCTGGAAAAGGGGAGGGATTGCTATCAGAATAAAATAATAGAGAAGAGTTTGAACTAGAAGTCAGAGTGATAAAGGGCAGGATGGGCTGATTTAGAAGAAAAGAAATGTGATTAATCAAAGAGGACACAAGTTTCTGAATGATACTAAGAAGGAACAGTATTGAGATGGAGTCTGTGGGACGCTGAAGCAGAGTAGTGTGGTAGATATTGGGTGAGAAACAAAATCTGAAAATTTAAGTATCTGTGAACACTTAAATGGTTAATAATCTGGCATCTAACAAAAACTATTTCATTGTCTAGTAATCTCTTTGTTTCCCCCATTCAACGATGAAAGCAACAAAGTCTATGGCTCCAGGGAATCTCACTCAGGTGACTGAGTTCATTATCATGGGAGTCTCAGACCGTCCAGAACTCCAGATTCCTCTTTTCTTGGTTTTCCTGGTCATCTATGGGCTGACCGTGGCAGGGAATATGGGCATCATCACCCTCACCAGTATCGACTCTCAACTTCAGACTCCTATGTACTTTTTCCTCCGGCATTTGGCCATCATGGATCTTGGAAACTCTACTGTCATTGCCCCTAAAATGCTGGTTAATTTCTTGGTTTTGAAGAAAACCATATCCCACGATGGATGTGCAGCCCAGCTGGGTAGATTCTTAGTTTGTGTCGTGGCTGAGATTTTCATGCTGGCTGCAATGGCCTATGACAACCACGTGGCTATTTGCAATGCCCTGTGCTACATAGTGGTGGTGTCTCCACAGATTTGCTTTCTGGTGTCCCTCACGTACTTCCACAGACTGACCACAGCACTGACTGTCTCTTTTTCTGTATTCTCTGTGTCTATTGCTCTTCCAGTGTAATCAACCATTTTTACTGTGATAACATCCCTTTGTTGCCATTGTCCTGTCCTGATACATACATTCCAGAAACAGCTGTGTTTACCTTTTCGGGGACCAATTTGTTTTTCTCTATGATTATTGTTCTAATATCCTACTTCAACATCATCCTTGTCATTTTGAGGATACATTCTTCAGAGGGGCGAAAAAAAGTCTTTTCCACCTGTGCATCTCACGCGATGGCTATCACTGTGTTCTACGGGACTCTTCTCTTCATGTATTTGCATCCGAGGACCAACCACTCATTAGATGCTGATAAAATAGCCTGAGTCTTCTAAATGCTAGTGATACCAATGCTGAATCCCCTCATTTACAGCCTAAGGAACAAGGATGTTAAGGACACATTGAAGAGATTCCTCGATAACTCATGTCAATCGATCAAACCCATGTCAGTTTAAAACTACAGCTGTTGTCATTTAAATTTTTCTTTTTGCTTCTGAAAATCCTGCTGTTAAGTGAAGAGTCAATAAATAGTTGAAAATCCCATTAATTTCAATGGGAAAAATCTTCATCTTTTTTTATTCCAATCTCAAATACTCAATTTTCTCTTTAGAAATGCACTAGAATCGATCAAACCCATGTCAGTTTAAAACTACAGCTGTTGTCATTTAAGGATTTCTTTTTGCTTCTGAAAATCCTGCTGTTAAGTGAAGAGTCAATAAATAGTTGAAAATCCCATTAATTTCAATGGGAAAAATCTTCATCTTTTTTTATTCCAATCTCAAATACTCAATTTTCTCTTTAGAAAAATGCACTAGTTGACCAAAGAAAACCCACTTAAATAAGTAATAAACAATAATTTGAATATATGGATTAAAATCAAAGGGAAGTTCCTGAAGAGTTTTCATCATTTCTAAACAGAGAAGCCCTGATAGGTGGTGGGGGAGGTATGCGAGACTCATTTCTCTGAAAGTGGTCAATGTAAGTTCATCTACTTTGCCACAGATATCTTTTGTTCAACTCATAAAAGTATTTTTATTTTTGCAGCATATTATCCATCGATTTTGGACCCACTTATTTTTTTTATCTTCTACTTAAAACAAATTTATATAACAAAATAATAAGCCTCTAGGGGAAAATAAAAATGAAATTTAAAAAGCTAATACATACATGGGAATAAGACATGTGGCAAAACAGACTGAAAGCATATATTAAAGGAGATTCTACTTTCTTTCCATCTCACTTTGTGCATGTATGAAAGGCAAAATGTTGATATTCATCACAAAATGGTGTAAAATAAACTTTTCCTGTTATATTTTTATACTAAAAACTATTTTGTAGAGTTAATTATCTTTATTATGAAATAATATCTATAAACACCACTTATTTTAGCATTTTTGTTCATTGTGTTTCGGAATAAAACATTATTAGACCTAAAAATATGTAATTGTTTTGAAAGTGACACCTATTCTCAAGGGTACTCATGCTCCTCGACCAAAAAAATAAAAATAAAAATAAATTAACAGTCATTGTATGCCCTACCTCCCTCTGTACATGTAAAACACTGCTAACATACAAAGAAGTGAGGAAAATGGGTGTGACATGGGAAGTAAAGATAATAGAAATTAGCACAATTCAGAATTTTTTAATTTCAAAGGTAAAATTGAAATTTTTTAAGGTCAAAGGTAAAATTACCTCAGCCACAAAGGTAAAATTCTATCTCAATGGAAATGAAAAAGCCCTTTCGAAGAAATAATTCGAAAATGAAGTAAACTGCACTCACTGCAGACGTGGCTGGAAGGAGGTCAAACAGCATCAGGCCTCCTTATTCTTAGAGTGATTTAAGAACCGCGCTGCAGAAGAACTTCCCACATGCCCTTCTCAAATATTCTCCCAACCTTAAACCATCATGCTGGCTCCTATCTCTGACTCCTTCTTACTTCTCTTTTTTTCTTTCTGTATTTCAGTGAAAGGCTATAAAAACGTTCGTCCCTTCTAATAAGCACAGCTATTACTTTATGAAGCTTGAAATGCTTCCATCCTTGATGGGCCCGGTTGTCACCTACTCCAAGCTTCTGTACAGGATCACTTTTAACTCTTTCATACTTGGAAAAGTAATTTTATAAACAATAACCATTATCAGGGTTGGAACAATTTTGTTGACACAAATATCAGCGATAACGAATTCTTTACTTCTTCTCACAAAATGAACATGCATTGGGGTTCACTAACTTATCAAACTGAATATTAAAATATATAATATATAACTAAATATCAAAATATACACTTCTTATAAAGTCATTCTAACAACTAAAGCAGTTTGAGCTATAATGGTCAGAAAAGGTTACTAACGATTTTTAAAACACACTTTATAAAATGTACCTGTCAAAGATCCAGAATAATACATGACTGAAGGATAAAGATTATTGATGTTTACATAATTATAAAAACTGATTGAGACATGGAGTCATGAAAGTATATTATTAATAAGTCTAGCCATGTGCCCAGGAGGAAAAGTAGACATCTGGACGTCAGCCAACCCGTCTCTGCTGCTGAGTGGACATCCATTTTTTGTGTCACTTCAGTAACTACTTCATCAGCAGTATCCAAAATTATCAATCTTAACAATATTAAGCACATTCA
The DNA here is from genome assembly GCF_000325575.1 of Pteropus alecto. Lineage (NCBI taxonomy): Eukaryota > Metazoa > Chordata > Mammalia > Chiroptera > Pteropodidae > Pteropus > Pteropus alecto. The sequence goes on along the minus strand of NW_006432497.1, from coordinate 9,053 downwards.
AATATTAAAATTATAATTTTTAAACTTTTTTCTTGACATGGATTGTGCTTACGGCATCTTTGTCTTTCAAATCCAGGTTAGTATTTGGATTATTGTTAAAAATAATGTAGTAAGTAAGACAAATAAAACAATATTTGCTTTATAAAGTTAAATATGATTTAATTATTTATTGTAATCCCTTATATATGTGAGCAATATATATTATAAGTTAAATGTCCAGAGTATGAAATTCTTGTATATTGAGGGCAGAATGTATATTGATACAGTAAGTGTTATATAAATTTATCCTTATTTAAATAAATTAAATGTGCTCATTTTACTCAAATCAGTGACCCTCTCCAGGAGATATTTCACAGATATGTTCATTCAAGGATCAGTGGTGACCACACACACAAAAAGTTGTTAAGTATGGTGATACATAGAGATGTTAAGAGTTGGTAAGTAAATTCCTGTTACAATGGTAACAAACATATATTAAATGGGAATAGACCCAGATTAGAGAGCAATTTATTAAATAGAAGTGAGCAAAATACTGTTGTGCATGTACTAAAATGAATATACTTCAAAAACCTTTACTTGAGTGAGAACATTTAGATATCAAAATGAGTTTCATAACACCATAGGTATGCACATGAAAACATACATTATATTTATTTTATAAGCCTGTCTTCTTTTTAAAAGACATATATCAACTTCCCCAATATGGAGATGGGAAATTGAAGTGAAAATATAAAATAAAGTCTGATGATGATTATGGATATGAAATGAGGGTACATTAATTCAATTTAGTCACTTATGTTAAAAAAACATGAGTAACGCACATATTCTTAATTCTTGTTCCTTCTGGATTTTTAAAATACTATAGGACATGTTTAAAGATTTTTGTCTTCATCTTCAGACAAAATACTTGGGAATAAACCATTGTGGAATATGCTGAATATGACATAATTTATGGAGAACCAAAACACATATCTAACAGAAAATATACTTACATCCAGATATTTGAGTGATGCAGTAAAAAATAAACAAATAACAAAGTAAAGTAGATGAATTATATGTAAAAGAACACTTTGTCAATAGGAAAATCAAAGGTACCCTGGATGATTAACGAAGACTCTAGCATAATTTCCTGTTCTCCAAGGCTTTGAGAATAATCAAGAAATTGCAGTCAAGTTCCCAGGGGAGGGGCTCAAAGGAGAGAAACAATCATAAGTTCTTCTGACTGCAGGTAGGTAAGTCATCATAAGGGGGAACACAAAGCCATACCTCATTTTAGGTGAGTAGATGGCACTGATCACCTGATCACTAGACTAGCGGCAATGACAATTTTTGATGCCTGTCTTCAATTTAGATTTGAGAAATGAATATAATCACCAATGTCAGACTCTGTAAATTATAACACACATATTAGTAATAACTTTTTATGACTATATTTTCTAGTAAAGTGTTTTTCCACAATTATTTTGTTTTTTGAGGATCGTAAGCTTCCTAATTTCTATTTGTTAAGATTTCGATATTTATATGAGGATGCGAAATCATAAACATTCTGAGGTCGGTATAAACATTTTTGGAAAGCTTCACCTACAATGTGATCTAAGCAAAATGCTGATGGTTGGGACAAAGTTACAGATGCTCCATGTGTACCTGTGCCTCAAGTACTAATAGATTTCTAATAAGACCTCCAATTATTCAGTAATGTGATATATTCACTATCTCTTATTAACATGCAAAGTTTCATTTGTGCTATAGATGTTTGTGATCTTGTTTTACTAATACCCTATAGGAAACTGGTTTTACACAATTCCACCAAGAGCAAACCCTGAGGTGAAGACTTGGGTATATTATGTTTATTTGGTAGGTTATTTCAGGAAACAAAAATAAGGAAATAAGGAAGTAAGGACTGGGAAGGCAGGAAGCCAATGAAGTGTGAATAGAGTGTGGATTACTGCTGTAGCAGCTAAGGTTTTATCATTTGAGGTGCAGGGAAGTGTCCTTCAGGGATCTTCAAGAAGGATAGAAAAGTTTGGGTGCTCATCCATTGATCCGTGTCCTTATCTGTGGTGCATTGCTCCCTGACACATTAAATCTCAGGTACTTCCAGCCTGCCTTGCACATGGACAGAGGAAGCTTCCAAGACCGTTTGCCCTCAGAAAAATAAGTAAAACACTTGAGATGGACTTGAAATCTATATAACTTTATTAACCAATGTCACACCCCAATAAATTTGTTAAAATGATATGGGAAACTGCCAGCATTCTAAAAAAAGTCTACTGTGGCTGTAGACCAATTCAGAGGTGGCACAAACCGATAAGGAATGGGGAGAAATATGTATCTGCTATAGTGATATTTGCAAGACCAAGTTGATGGCAAAGCCAAAATAATATACAATAGACTCTTTGACTTAGACACATATGTCCATGGCACCATAATGATAGTTTGTCTTTTGCCCCTAATATCTTTGCATTAAATTTCTTTTCATATGAATCATGAGGATAAAAGCTGGGAAGTTGCTCTTAACACATTTACAGTGTGGGCAAAACCAAGTTTTAAATCAGTACAATTAAAGGGTCAAGCCAGATCAATTCTTGGAAAAAATTAACATACCATTCCTTAAACACTTCAGAGTTCTCGGCTTGGTTATTCGCTTTCTTCACTTGTAATGTGCCAAAATGCTTTAGGGAAGTTTTCTTCTTAATCTGTTGTTCTTCATGTTATAAATCACACGTATCAAATGTGAAAAGGAAAAATATAGTTTGAAGGTTGGAAAGAAAAAGTAAGAGAACTTCCCACACCTCTCTATGAGTCTCACTTACATGGCACAGATGCAACACAAACCACGTGACTCAACTCACTGAATTTTGCCAACATGTTTGAGAATCTAGCATAATGGCATATAATTATAATGAAGAAGTACAGTTTCTTAAAAAAATCTTCAACTTTTATGATAAACTACATAATAGTAGTTTGGGGTTTGGCGCTGAATCCCACACCCAGTGAGTTTACCACTGCACGTCTTAAGTTACAAAATGCGGATATTTGCTAAGTAGGATATGTGAAGCAGTATATTTTGTCAGATTCCAAAGCTATAACTAGAAATGATTAACGTTGGTTTTGTATATGTTGGTGCTGTCACATAATTGCAGAGTTAGTGGTCTCTTATTGAGATAATGTAGTGTTTTTCACATACCAAGGAATGGAAATGTATAGAGGGGCTCATGGCATTTTTAGCTGTTAGATGAGAGAAGTATGTTGTAGGTCCATGTTTTATTATTTTCAAATAATATGTGTAAATTTTTGCTAATTCTAACTAACCCAAAGACTGCTGAGCTTGACATATTTTGAGTCATTTAAAAATATATGATAAACCCTCCGCCAACATTATACTTAATAGTGAAAAACTAAAATTCTGTTTTTTTTTTTAATCTTCTTTCCCTCTTTCTTTCTGTAACTTCTTTGAATAAGAATATGATGTTCTGAATTTGACCATCCCATTTATCTCTTTTGAGGTTATTTGCATAATTTTATAGAATATTTAGTTGAGATTGGGAGTTTGCATTTGCAAAGGAAAATATCCTTGGGCTTCAGGTCCATTTCCTATGTCCTGGTGCAACTCTGAAGTTTGTGCTTCCTTCACAAAAGGGTCAGGCTTGTTGCTCAGTCTCTTGTTTCTCTCTGACTAGTGCTTTGGCAGCTGCAGTGGGGAGATGTGGGTCAGATAAAACTATCAACTCAATTGAGATTCAGAAGTATTTCAGGGATTTGCAGAATAAGGTGGATGTCAGGATGAAGAGGTTTGCCAAATATAAAAACTGATGTAGAATCTGTCTTTCTTTGGATATAATTTTTCATAGCTTAAGACATTAAATTTTGCCATTTTCCTTATTTGGTTGCTCCTAATGAATGCTTATTTTTACTTTTTTGGTAAATATTTTAATATTCAGAATAGAGTTTTAGGAAGAATAAATTTTTGAGGCAGATTTAATCTGTTAAATTAATCTTGAATTTCTATTTTAGTTTTCTTGAAACTTAAATTTATTTAGTGGCATTCAGAAGTTTCAGTTTTAAGGCTATAGGAGCTTAAACATTTTTTTTTCCTGACATTAAGTTCTTGACCAGTGTTGGATTGATTTTTATACAGATGAACTAAACATTCAATTTCATCATCTTCTACAGAGATAATCACTTTTTCCAGCTCCATGTATTGAATAGACCATTTTTGTCTGACTGTCCTAATAGGCCACCTATGTCACAGACCATAGTTCTATGTCATCATGAGTTTCTGAATTGTGAATTGTGATCCATTAGTATGTTTGCCCATTTTCATGTCTATGCCACATTGTCTCAACAAATCTAATTTTATAAGTTTTAATATCTGATAATGCAGGTCTTTTCAAAACTGTCTTGCTTATTCTTTATAATTTATAGTTTAAAAATACATTTAAATCCATGTCAAATTACATAAAATGCTCCAGTATTTTATATTAAATATATTTTATGTTAAACAAATAGATTAATTTAAACAGAATTCACGTTTTTATAATAGTGAATAGTACAATCTAAGAGCATAGAATTTCTACCAATTTATTTAGGACTTTTATAATGTTTCTCATAAATTTTTAATTCTTCTTTTAACGGTAGGTTTAGTCTATATTTTCTAAGATATTCTATCAAGTTGGAAATTTCCCTTTACTTCTTAATTTCATTTTTTTGTACACTCTAAATAGTACTATTTATTCATTTATTAACGCTCATTTTTTTTTAATTCAATCTGATAATGTAGTAAATAATATAGATTTTCCGAAACTCAAACATTCAGCCAAACTCGATCAACCAAGCTTCAACATAGTATAATGTATTTTTATTCAATTTTGGAATAGATATCAATGATATGTGCATACTATTTAAGATAATATCTATGTAAGTGAAATGGTAGTCACGAATATATTGCTTTTCATTATATATTTTTTTAAATTCAGGATTTTGCTATTCTCTTAAGATGATTTGCAGTGTGGTCATCATTTTTATACTCTGAAAGATTCTGTAAAAAATTTAGATGATTTTTTTTCCATAAAAGATATGAAGGACCTGTCTTTAAAACAATGAAAATGGAAAAGGAATTAAATAAATAGAGTTAAAGAAAAAACAACCTTTAAATTAAAATTTAAAACCTATAAAAGCATAGTGGAATTTAATTTAGAAAATCAAATGGATAGTGGAATGAGAATAGCATCTTCATATGGCAGTTATAACATAGAGAAGTAAATCAAAATCTATTAGATGAGTTAGCAATGATTTTCTTTGGAGAGTGGGACTGAAGTTGCAGGGTCAAGAGGTGGAGGGCTATATTACTTTGTATTATAATTTCTTCTAAAATTTCTTTAAAATCTATTTAACCAAATATGTGTCTTTTAAATAAAAAACATTTAAAAATATCAGATTTCCCAATGTAAGCTAAACTGTTCTTTATTTTAATTAAATGTATTAGAGTGACATTGGTTAATAAAGGTATGTAGGTTTCAAGTGTATAATTTAATAACACGTCATATGTATATTGCATTGAATGTTCACCACCCAAGGTTAAATTTTCTTCCATCATCTATATTTGACCCCTTTTAACTTTATCTACCTCTCCTTTCATCTCTCTAATAACCTTTGTTCTATTGTCTGTGTCTATGTTTCTTTATATTTCTAATGATATTCTATTGACAGAACCATAAAGGATTTGCAATGATAAGCACTTTGTGGCACAAAAAATAAAATAGTTACTATATCTGTTAGGTTACAATGTTTTCTAAATTTGGTTCTACATTTACTGATGGAGGTGGGTCTCAATTTAAATTGTTGTACCTAAAATCCTTGGATTTGAGTTACCTATAATGGGTTTGCAAACTAAAAGGTTACCAGATGATACCTTCTGAAATCTAATGACTTTTCTAATGCTCTTTTTTCTTCCCCCCACAGTAGTTTCCCTTAATGGTCTAGATGGAACGGCAAAACCTAACAGTGCCGAAAGAATTCATTCTCATGGGAATCACAGACCGCCCTGAGCTGCAGGCCCCCTTCTTCGGGGTGTTCCTTGTCATCTATGTAGTCTCAGTGGTGGGCAACTTGGGCTTGATCATCCTCACCAAGATAGACTCCAGGCTGCAAACACCCATGTACTTCTTTCTCACACACCTGGCATTTACTGATCTTGGTTATTCAACTGCTGTAGGACCAAAAATGCTAGTAAGCTTGGTTGTAGATCAACATACAATCTCCTATAATTGGTGTGCTACCCAACTCTCTTTCTTCATTATGTTTATTACTAGTGAAATTTTCCTTCTGTCAGCAATGGCTTATGACCGTTATGTGGCCATCTGCAACCCTCTGCTCTACAAAGTCATCATGTCACAAAGATTATGTCTGTTGCTAGTGGCAATACCCTATCTATACAGTGTCTTTTTGTCTTTGCTGATCACTATAAAAATTTTCATTTTGTCATTTTGTGAGTACAATGTCATCAGGCATTTCTACTGTGATAGTCTATCATTGGTACCTTTGCTGTGTTCAGACACACATGAAATTAAATTATTAATTCTCATATTTTCAGCTTTTACTTTGGTGTCATCTCTTCTGATTGTTCTTGGATCCTATTTGCTGATCTTTGTTGCCATCCTCAGGATGCACTCTGCAGATGGCAGACACAAGGCCTTCTCCACCTGTGGATCACACCTGACAGTGGTGGTTCTATACTATGGTACTCTCTTCTTTATGTACGCACAGCCCAAGTCCAAAAATTCATCTGATACTGATAGAATGGCCTCTTTATTTTACACTTTGGTGATACCCATGCTGAATCCCATGATCTACAGTTTGAGGAACAAAGTGGTGAAAAATGCCCTGACTAGAACCTGGACCTTGTGTGCAAATATCCTATTGAAAATTCACTGTAAGATGTGCTAGCAAGTGATTATGTATTAGACAATGTATATTATAATAGGATCGTTTAACCATGTGCTTTTACTTCCATGAGATGGACAAGATACAATGTATGATAAGCACAGAAATAAAGAAAATTATTCATCGTTTTCAAACAAAATGTGTCGCTAACTGATGACTACACTCTGTTCCTACTTTAGATAGTAACCTTTACTCTCAAATTTAGACCAGATGACGTTCTTACATATTTTCACATGTAGCCTATTTGCTCTAACTAAATATTTATTTTTATAAAGCCAGCCTGTATTTAGCAATTTTATCTGTAGTTCCTAACATGGTAAAGAGGCAATAACAATGATGCTCAATAGATTTTATATAAGTGTATTCATTCAAAGAAATAAACATGTACTCTTAAGTTTAACAACAAAAACCACTCACTCTATAGGACTTAGAGAAAACACAAAATACAGGTAGAATGAGAAGTGGGCTATATAGTATGATAGATGGTATTGAGCAATATGAAAATGAAATAAAGCAAGTAACCAGAACGGAGTTCAAATTTTAGCTAAGGTTGTCATTGAGACCTCTGTGAGGATGATATTTAAATGAACACTTGAGAAGGATAGTGAGCGCACTATATGGACATGTAGAGGAAGAGACCTAGGCTTTGCTGGTCCACAGAGGGAGAACTGTCAATGAAACAGTTCTTAAGTGATGATATTATTGTTAGGAACATAAGAGTCAAAGATGGTTGGAGCATAAGGTGTGATTGGGAAGTGGAGGAGATAAGGATAGACTTGTAACAGATTTTGACCCAGTAGGATCATATAGACTCTTGTAAAACTTGCCCTTTCTTCTGAATGATAAAAGAACCCCTGGAGGATTTAGAGTGAAGAAGTGATTTAAAGCATCTTTCGTTAAATGACAGCTCTGACTGCTATGCAAATAACAGACGGTAAGATACCAAGTCTTGGAAATGGGAAATCATGCAGGGGTTTATTCATGATAATTTGGGAGAGAACAGAGGCTTAAGCCAGCATGGAAAGTCAGAGAATGAGAAATGATTAGAGCCTTGGCATATTTGTAAGAAGAAGTCAATAACATTCTTCATATTTATGTGGTTTGTTAGAAGCTTGAAAAAAAGATTAATACTTTTAAAAGAATAGAAATACGAGTTCCAGAGCTCACCAGAAGGCATGTTGAAAACTCTTTCTGTTTCCAACTTATATGGTGTAACAGAGACTGAACTAAACCGCCCATTAAAAAAAGAAAAAAATACAACAAAACATAAAGAAAGATATAAGAAATAACAGTTTTCATAACATTGACACCAGGCGATGAAGGACAGTTTCCCTGAGAGATGAGGAACAAATGAGGTGAATCCTATAATTACCCATCCTGCCTGGTCTAAGAGCGATTCCAGGCTGCACTGCCATATAGTCAAACTTAAGTGAAACCTAGAAGAATTAAGTTGAAGAGTCAGAGTTGAGAGTCCAGTGAGATCAAGGTAGCTAGAGTTGCGAGACAGAGTACCAAAGATAAGGAGCTTCATAGAGAAAGGAAATTGGATCTGCAAGGAATCCTTCTCAATTGCTCCACAGAACTACTGATCAGCACAGGCAACTGGCAAACAAACACCTAAGACTAAAGAGAAAAAAAAAAAATCATCTGAAAGGATTAAAGACAGCAGTGCCCAGAATTCAAACAGAGGCAGGAATTGTTCCAATTTGTTGCACAGAAAGTAGAAATGGAGCTTTACGTTGAGTACTCAAGAAAGTCTACCCCAGTAGAGAATAATTAACCCTAAAGTGAGCATTGCTCTATATCCATTGAAGAAATCTAAAAGGAAATGATACACACACACACACATGCACACACACACATACACACAGACCTCAGTCTTTGCTTCTAAAGGACCTCAGACGATTGGACAACACCTCCTCACATTCTGGTGGTTAATTAGCTGTAATCAAATGTATTGATTAATGTCAACTTGTTTTTCAAAAAAAACCTTCACAGCAACATCTAGACCGAGCTTTGAGTAAAGAACTAGGCACCATTCTCTAGCCATTGGACATAAAAAATTACCATCAAAACGAAGAAGAAAGAAGAAAGAAGAAGAAGAAGAAGAA
>NW_006432496.1:29105-29985 GCF_000325575.1 Pteropus alecto | reverse complement strand
CCTTTTATAATGATACTTGCCTCTTACAGCAAAATTGTCTCCACCATTTTGAGGCTGTCAACAGCCCGAGGACGGGCCAAAGCCTTCTCCACATGTTCTTCGCACCTGCTAGTGGTGATTTTATTCTTTGGAACTGCTACCATTACCTACTTAAGGCCAAAATCCAATCATTCTGCAGGAATGGACAAACTACTCTCACTTTTCTATACCATAGTGACACCCATGTTTAACCCCATGATATACAGCCTCAGGAACAAGGATGTCATCGCAGCAGTGAGAAAATTATTACTTAAAAAAACAATGTGATGAGTCTATTTGTAAATGTTCTCACTGCTTGCCACACAGTTATCAGAGGAACATTTCAAATCTCTATAAACTTATGAAGGAGTTAAATGCATTCAGCTTATGATGTACATTTAGATACTTTTAAATACTAACCTGAAACTTACTGTGCTTGGTATATACTAGGCAAATTAATCTACCTTAAGTGCTTCATGCTTACAGAAAAATTTTGCCTCTTGATAAAATAGTAATGTGCTTCACGTATCCCACATAAAAATTAAAAACAGAATTCGTTCTGTTAAAATTTTTATGTTTAACTACATGAAAAGTATACCAAATAATTTTCTAAATCTTTACATTTTCATTTATTAGTGTTCTTTCATTCTATAGCATATCCTGGCCAATAGTAATTGAATATTGAATATATGAATGTATAATTAAACGAGTGAATAGATAAATGAATTATGGTATGATCTACTTCAGACTCCTGGAAAAATCTGCAAATTTTAAGCATCGATAAAATTGGGAGCATATTTATTTAACTTACTTTGCATCCATGTGGAATTACTCCAATCATGATACTAAAGAAAAGCTTACA
>NW_006432496.1:28170-29087 GCF_000325575.1 Pteropus alecto | reverse complement strand
TCCCTAATAACTTTACACACACACAAAAATACAGCAGAACCCTCCCTCCCACCTGTTTCAGTTTAATAGCACATGTTTCTATGTTTCACTTAGCACTATTTCCTCAAAGTAATTTGTTCTAAGCAATATATTTAGCTCTTTCATAACTGTATATCATACTGCTACTCCTATGCCATTAATATTTTTTAAATCTGTATGTTATAATATTGAAGAAAACAGTGTAAAATTTATTTTCAATAGTACACAAAATCCACACATTTGCATTTCTATTGTTATGCCTAACCTTCAATGACTTTCACCCTTTCTAAAGTTTTGAAATTATTAAACTTTTAAACTGTTATTATCAAGAAAATAGAGCATCTGTGAACAGAGCCAATAATGTCCATCCTCCCAACTCCAGATTCTCAAGTCAAAACTCACATCAGCAAATTAGTTAGTGCATCAGTCTCTGTCAACTCCTGTTAGCAGTTCCTTTGACAATTACACTCTTTGTAGTTTTAGGTACAATTGTGCATCTGTGTATAACGCAATGTTAGCTTCCGCTCTATAGGTAGTAATATTTTACTTCATCAACACCTTCCATTCTCTATTATCTAACATGATATTCTACTGTTAATAACATATATTTTATTCATGAAAGCATATATGTGTATATATTTTTTCCTTTAATGTTTTAACTTATAAGACTTTTAGACATGGCCTATGATGAAAACCATCATGATAATGATAAAAGTGATGATAAAGATTATGATTACTATAGAGATAGTAGCCATGGTAGTTTTTGTTTTTGAAATTTAGTAACGCAGGAGTCACAATGTTATAAAAATTGTTCACAAGTTCAGATTTCTGATGTTTAATCTGTTTACAAAAATCTTGAGCAAGTCTTTTAGTTCCTTTCCTCATAGGGGATGGAAGAG
>NW_006432496.1:20415-27768 GCF_000325575.1 Pteropus alecto | reverse complement strand
TTAATTACATTTATATCAATGTGAAATCCATGCCAATTAATGTGTTAGCATTATGACTTCCTATATTTTTACAAATTTTTACAGTACAATGAGATTAATGCATTCCATATTTAGCATCAATGAGGGAGTATGTACATAAAGTAGCATGATAATCTTGCATATATTTATGCCTTCAATAACGAAGGATTGGTTTAAGAAAATTGATTCTCATCAGAACATAAAGAAAGACTTAAAATTCATTTTGAATGAAAATTAAACAAAAGCCAAAAGGGAAAATCTTTAAATTAAAAGGCTAAATTAATCAATCGATTCAGAAAAAAAAATTGATGAACCCAGTCAAACGCAATAGCAAAAGCCTGTATCATAAATCCTGTATTAAATCTCACTTTATGCAAGTAAATAATTAAATATTAATTCTGTACAATAAACTCTAAATAACAATACACAATTTTCATTTTTTCTTGTATCGCTCCTCTAAAAATAAAAGGCACGATAGGCCTAAACGTCACACTAGAACAGATAGATTTATAAGACATTTTCAGTGCATTTCACCCCAAAGTAGCAAAATATACATTCTACTCATGTGCACATGGAACATTTTCCAGGATAGACCACATGTTATGAAACAAAGCAAGTCTCAATACATTTAAAAAGATTGAAATCATATCAACTGTCTGCTCTAATTATAATGGTATGAAACTAGAAATCAACTACAAAGTGAAAAATGGAAAATACACAAACACATCGAGGCTAAATAACATACTACTAAACAATGAATAGGCTAACAATGAGATCAAGGAAGAAATCAAAAGATACCTAGAGACAAATAAAAATGAAAACACAATGACTCAAAATCTATGGGACACAGAAAGCAGTCCTAAGAGGGAAAGTGCTAGAATACAGGAACAAGAAAAGCTCAAATAAACAATCTAAACTTACGCTGTAAAGAACTAGAAAAAAAAATAGCAAACAAAGCTCAAAGTGAGTAGAAGGAAGGGAATAATAAAGATCAGAGAGGAAACAAATGAATTAGAGTCTAGAAAAACAATACAAAAGATTAATAAAACCAAGAGCTGTTTTTTTCTTTTTTAAAGGATAAACAAAATTGATAAACACTTAACCAGACTCATCAAGGAAAAAAGAGAGAGGACTCAAATAAGAAAAATCAGAATTGAAAAAGGAGAAATAACTACGGACTCCACAGAAATACAAAGGATCATAAGAAAATACTACTAGCAATTATTGGATAATCTGGAAGAAATGAACACATTCCTAGAAACATACAATCTCCAAAGACTAAGTCAAGAAGAAACAGAAAATTTGAAGTAACTGATGACCACTTGTGAAATCGAATCAATAATCAAAAACCTCCTAAAAAACAAAAGTCCTGATGGCTTCATAGACAAATTTTTCCAAACATTCAAAGAAGAATTAACACCTATTTTTCTCAAACAATTCCAAAACGCTCAAGAAGGAAAGCTCCCTACCTCCTTTTATGAGGCCACCATTACCTTGATTCCAAAACTAGACAAAGACATAAAAAAAGAAAACGATAGACTGGTATCTCTTATGAGCATTGATGCAAAAATCCTCAACAAAATATTAGCAAACTGAATTCAACAATATATTAAAAATATCATAAACCATAATCAAATTGGATTTAATCCTGGCATGCAAGGTTGGTACATTGTCCACAAATCACTTCATGTGATATACCACATTAACAAATTGAAAGATAAAAATCATATGAACATGTCAATAGATGCAAAAAAGTGTTTGACAAAATCCAGCATCCATTTATGATAAAAACTCTCAGTAAAGTGGGAATAGAGGGAACATACCTCAATGTAATGAAGGCCATATATGACAAAGCTACAGCTAACATCATATTCAATGGGGAAAGGCTAAAATCATTTTCCTTAACATCAGGAACAGGATAGGATGCCCACTTTCATTATTCGTGTTCAATATTGTATTGAAAGTCCTAGGCACTGCAGTCAGACAAGAAAGAGCGATAAAGGTGTTTGAATTGGAAAGGAAGAAGTAAACTGTCATTATTTGCAGATGACATGATACTGCATATAGGGAACTCTAAAGATTCCACCAAAAAATCTGTTAGAACTGACCGATGAATTCAGTAAAGTCACAGGATATAAAATTAATATTCAGAAGTCAGTGGCATTTTTATACACCAATGATGAACTTTCAGGAAACAATCCCATTTATGATTTCATTGAAAACAATAAAATACCTGGGAATCAATTAACCAAGGAGGTAAAAGACCTATTCTCAGCAAATTATGTCATTGAAAAAAGAAATTGAAGAAGATACAAATAAATGGAAGCATACATCGGGTTCACGGGTAGGAAGAATCAACATTGTTAAAATGGCCATTTACGCAAAGCAATCTATAGATTCAATGCAATCCCTATCAAATTACCAATGGCATTTTTCAGAGAGCCAGAACAAATAATTCTAAAATTTATATGGAATCATAAAAGACCCCAAACAGCCACGGCAATCTTGAAAAAGAATAACAAATTTGGAAGTGTCACACTATCTGATATCAAACTATACTACAAGGCTACATTAATCAAAACAGCATGGTACTGACATAAAAATGGATACATTGATCAATGGAACAGAATAGAGAGCCCAGAAAAAAATCCACGCCTATACACTTATTTAGTATATGACAAAGTAGGCAACAATATACAATGGGGTAAAGACCGATAAATTGTGTTGGGAAAATTGGACAGATACTTGCAGAGAAAGGAAAGTGGACAACATAGAAGAATAGACTCAAAATGGATTAAGGATTTCAATTTAAGTCTCGAAACCATAAAACTTCTAGAAGAAAACAAAGGCAATAATCTCTCTGATGTTGCTACTAGTAATTTATTTTCAGATATATATCCTAGGGAAAGGGAAACAAAATAAAAATAAACAAATAAGACTACATCAAACTAAAAAGTGTTTGCACAACAAGGGACACAATCGACAAAATGCAAAGAAAACTGACTGAATAGGAGCAGATATTCGCTTATGATACATCTGATAAGGAGTTAATATTGAAAATATATAAAAACTCATGCAATTCAACAACAACAACAACAACAAAACAATCCAAATTAAAAAAAAAAAAAAAGCAGAAGACCTGAGGAGATATTTCTCCAACAAAGAAAGACAGATGGTCAATAGACATATGAAAAGATGCTCAAGGTCACTAATCATCAGAAACATGCACATTAAAACCACAATGAGATACCACCTCACACCTGTCAGAATAGCTATCACCAATAAATCGAAGAACAAGTGTTGGTGAGGGTGTGGAGAACAGGGAACTCTCCTATACTGCTGGTGAGATTGCAAATTGGTATAGCCACTATGGAACACAATCTAGAGATTCCTCAAAAAATTAACAATGGATCTACCTTATGACCCAGCAATTGCAATTTCTGGGAATTTATCCAAAAAAATCCTACAAAATGATAATTCGTAAATATCTATGCCTCTCTATGTTCATTTCAGCACAATTTACAATAGCCAAGATATGAAAGCAACCTAAATGGCCATTGACAGATGATTGGGTTAAGAAGTTTTGGTTCATATACACAATGGAATATTACTCAGCCATTAAAAAAAAAGAAGAAATCCTATCATTCACGATGACATAGATGGATCTAGAGGTTATTATGCTGAATGAAACAAGTCACACAGAGAAAGATAAAAACCATATGATTTCACTTATATGCGGAATCTAAGAAACAAACTAATCAAAAACAGACTCATAAATATAGAGGATAATCTGGTAATGGACACAAGGGAAGGGGTTTTGGGATCAGGGAGAAATGGGTGAAGGGTTAAAGAAGTACACATTCTTGGCTGATAGATGGTCATGAGAACAGGGAGCATGGCATAGGGAGTATACACAGAGTAATGTATTAGGTAGGTGTAGAACCACAGGAGAGAAAGAGCAATCAGGAGGTTTGCTTCATAAACTGTATAAATGTCTAACCAATGTACTGTATAATTGAAACTAATAATAAAATTCAATTTAAAAAAATGCATTTGTGCATCTAATCCAGTTGACAAAGAGGAAATGTGATTCAGGAACATTAATGAATTAACCATCTTGAATTTACCATATTTGCAGATGGAGAACAAAGTAAAAAAATCGAATACAATTATAATGATGGAATTTGCTCATTAAGGTGTTTCTGATATTCGCAATACATAATGCATTTGGAGGCATTAGTCATCTATCTGACTATCCTGATATGAAATAGCATCAGTATTGATAACAACAATTGACCCTGTTCTCCAGACCCCATGTAATTTCTACTTAACAATGTTCTTTTTCAGAAATCTGTTATGTAACAGTCTCTATATCAAGATTGCTCATGGGCCTTTAACCCAGAAGGGAAACATTTCTTTTTTACTTGTGTTAAGAAAAAATTGAATGTGTATGATTATCAGAGATGATGTTCATAGTAGATTTATACATATGCATTGGGCATATCTCTCTTTTTCAGTACCAAAAAATGTATAAAAATTTTTACATGTACTTGCTGACAAAAATAATTTTAACAAATTCAAAAATAACAATGTAAAAGAATAAAACTATTAAATTCTTAAAATCTTAAAAATGGAGAAAATTAGACCACTTACTAAATAAAGCTTATATGAAATAAATTAAGATCATTTCAATCTCATCAACTTGATAATAAAATTGATGTTAAATTTTTCTGCAATCTCATCGTCAACCCAACAATATTTTCACTGAGAACTCATTAAACAAATATTTCCTATCCATAAATGTTATTATCAGATCTAGCAAGCACACAAGAAGAGGGAACTTCAGGAATCACATGAAGCCATGGAGCCTCTCTACACATGTCCTTACCTCTAACACAGGCAGCATTGGAGGCCTGAGACACACTCAGTAGCAGGAACCTCCCAGCGCCCTTATTCCCCCTCCATGCAAGACTGCACACGTCCTTGAAGTCAGAACTATGTATGGAATCTATGCTACTGGACAGTTGAGAGAGGCAGGGAGTTGGGGTGGGGTCACGATTCCTCTTGGTCATCTAATCAAGCCAGGATTGTCAAACCCGTTAGGACAATTGAAGACCATCAGTAAAGAAACTGACTGGGGTCTCCAGAGTACTGTTAGACCTTACAGAGCCTGCTGTAACACCCACTGGTCTTATTTTAGCCAAGAGATATGAGTTTCTATTATGAGAAAAATATATCCATTTCTCATTAAAACAAAAGTTCCTTACATATAAATTCAAGAACACATGTACATAAACTGTTCTACTGAGCAGGTAAAAAAGCAACTATAACTCAATGTAGAAAAGAAAATATGAATTATTTGTGTCAATATGATTTTTTATTGACTTTTTTTATTTATTTCAGAACATTATAGAACCCTGAGAATCGAGATTCAAAAGATACTCAACAAGGAAAGAAGAAGTTTTTAAGCTCAAAATCTGCACGGAAAACAAACCTGAAATTTCGGATTTCTTTCATTGTAATAGAGGAAATTGAAAACGAAATGATACTAAAACACTTTGAAGATCATAGGACCCTACATAAGTACAGCATGTTTGTATTAATAATTCTTAGGAAAATAACTGAAAATTATTTGGACCAAATCTTTTTGAATAAGCAAAATGCTGGTTTATCTTTATATATGCTTCTATGAGTCACTGAGGATAACATGTGTATGCTACATCGAGGAAGATTAAATCTATGATTTATTTCCTAAAACACATCATTTTCTAGGAGCGGTTTTTTTTATTAAAAAGGGTAGAATTAAAATAATAATATGCAAATGTGGGACTTCCCATTCCTTATTCATTTTTTTATTTTTTCCCTCATGGGATGGTTCTGTTAACCTTAAAAATAAAAAACCAAATTCAGACACAATAGCATTTATTTGACATCAAATCAGTGTTTGGGAAACACTGATTCAGGCACAAACCTAAATAGTATCCTGATTATAAGGTAAAGTCATAGGTATCCATGAGAAAATGAACGGAAATAATTGCATGAACAGATGAAAGGAATTTCTATAGATGCAAATAACTAAGTTATTCTTTAGCCATGTGTGGTGATGCTCATTCTAAGGAATGTTTAATTTTCAGTCCTGAGTCAGATGTCTACTTTCCCGTTAGCTCTGAAAACCGTTATTTGTTATACAGTATTGCTTTGCCACAATTAAAAGGTTATTTTACCCCATTCACACATTCCAAAGGTTTCAGGAGTAAGGGTTCAAAGCAATTCCTCGGGGATGGTGGCTCTGACTTCATTTTGAAATCGTTCCATCTGTATTATTTTTCATGGTTCTTTATATTGTGAAAAGAGAACTAAAATCTTGAAGCCAACACTTCAGTATTTCATCTTTAAGGCAAATGTGTGATAATTACATTATATAATAATTTATGCTTTTCAAATTGGTTTCCTATCTGTGTCATCTTGGATATTAAAATGAGCATTTTTTTAATGAGAACAACTAATTACAGGTAATGAGATACTTAAGGCTATAAGGACTAAGCAGAGTTCCTGAAATCATATCATCTATGCAATTTCCTCCAAAATGATGTTAATAATTAGCCAACTAATTGATATTAAAAAAATGGTATCAAATATCTGCTGCAAGATAGGAAGTGGCAAATGAAAGATCTTGAAATAAAATGCTTCATGATAATGTTCCTTCATCTTTTTAGCTCAATTAAACAAGAATGAAATTTCAAAGCACAGTTCATGCAGAATGAGGAACAGTTATAGCAGCACTGTAGCTAAGAAAAGGTACATGCTGTACTTTCAAAAGGTTACATGGAAGAGCTGAGTTACCAACAAAAGTACACTTGAAAATTGTATGCTGAGCATTCCCTTGAGAACTGTGACATATATAAATGTTTCTATTGTAGAAATATGTTTGTTAATATGTGGAGAAAAATGACTCACTTCTCTGTTCATTAACAAACAATAAAACCACATATTCCTAGAACCCTTCAATTCCATTAAAATAAAAACTACTATTATGTATTGATTTTTGTGGTTCAATCTCTTCAACCATTTCTTCTGTGACATCCTCCCAATCCTCAAGCTAGCCTGTGAGGGCACCTTTGTGAATGAAATGATATGGTCTACGTAGTTGGTGTGTTTGTCACAGATCCACTTCTGTTGATACTTGTCTCTTATGGTAAAATCATCTCTATGATCCTTAGAATCCAGTCACCCACAAGACAGGCCAAAGCCTTTTTCACCTGTTCATCTCCTCTTATAGTCGTAGCACCGTTCTTTGGGTCAGCCATTATCACATATCTAAGACTCAAGACCCAA
>NW_006432496.1:16236-20357 GCF_000325575.1 Pteropus alecto | reverse complement strand
CATGATGTACAGTCTAAGAAACAAGGATGTCATATGGCACTGAGAAAATTGCTATGTAAATAATTTATAGTACTTAAAACAAATTTATTTTTTTAAGTTTATTGGGGTAACATTGGTTAATACAATTATATAATTTTCAGTTGTATATTATAATTTTACATCTATATATTCTATTGCGTGTTTACCACCCAAAGTCCAGTTTCCTTTAGCTACCATATATTTGATGCCCTTTTCACACTTCACCCTCTCCCTACCCTCCCTATATTTGACCCTCTTTACCACATCTACCTACCTCCTCTCTCCCACCCCTTATCCTCTGGTAACCACTAGTCTATAGTTCATGTCCATGAGTCTCTGTTTGTTTGTCCTGTTCATTTGTTGCTTTTAGGTTTATATCCCACATATAAGTGATATCATGTGATTTTCAACTTTTTCTGTCTGATTTATTTCACTTAGCATGTTTCTCTCGAGGTCCATCCATGTTGTAGCAAATGGCAGTATTTCAACTCTTCCTATGACTAAGTAATATTCCATTGTATATATGTACCATATCTTCTTTAGCCAATCATCTATCATAGGACACTTCAGTTGCTACCATGTCCTGGACACTGTGAATAGTGTTGCTATGAACATTGGTGTGCAAATATCTTTTTGGATATGAGTTGAGCATTTTTTTCAAATAGTTGTTGGCCATTTGTATGTCCTCCATGGAAAAGTGCCTGTTCAGGTCCTCTGCCCAGTTTTTGATTGGATCATTTGTGTATTTATTTGTTGTTGTAATTTAGTTGTATGAGTTCTTTGTATATTTTAGATATTCGGCGCTTATCGGAGGCATTGCTTGCAAATATATTTTCTCATTTGGATGGTTGTCTCCTTACCTTGTTGACGGTTTCTTTTACTGAGCAGAAGCTTTTTAGTATTTTCCCATTTGGATGGTTGTCTCTTTACCTTGTTGATGATTTCTTTTACTGAGCAGAAGCTTTTTAGTTTGATGTAGTCCCATTCATTTATTTCAGCTTTTACTTCCTTTGTTGTTGAGGTCAAATTCATAAAATCCTCTTTAATTCCAAGGTTCTTGAGTTTTGTTTCTATGTTTTCCTTTATGTATTTTATTGTTTCAGGTCTTATATTCAGGTCCTTAATCCATTTTAAGTGAATTTTGGTGTGTGTGATAGACAACAGTCTTATTTCATTCTTTTGCAGGGGGCTTTCCAGTTTTCCCAGCACCATTTATTGAAGAGGATTTCCATTCTCCACTGTATGTTTTGGCATTTTTTTGTCAAAAACATTTGCCCACATAAAAATGCGATTACTTCTGGACTCTTGATTCTGTTCTACTGGTCCGTGTGTCTGAATTTTGGCCATGCCGTTTTGTTTACTGTTGCTTTGTAGTATATATTGAAGTCAGGCAGAGTGAAGTATATATAGTGTAGTATATATTGAAGTTAGGCAGAAGGCCTCCAGCCTCGTTCTTTTTTTCTCAGGATGGCTTTGGCAATTTGGGGTCTTTTGTGCTTCCATACAAATCTGATGGGTTTTTTGTTCTATTTCTTTAAAAAATGCCAATGGGATTTTGATGAGGATTGCATTAAATCTGTTTAATGCTTTAGGTAATATGGTTATTTTAACTTTGTTGATTTTTCCAATCCAAGAACACAGAATATTTTTCCATTAATGTGTATCTTCTTCGATTTTTTTAATAGAGTCTTGTAGTTTTCATCATATAGGTCCTTCACATGTTTTGTTACATTATTCCTACATATTTGATTCTTTTTGGTGCAATTGCAAAATGAATGATTTTTTCCACTTCTTTTTCTGACACTTCATAATTAGAGTATAGGAAGGCTATGGATTTTTGAACGTTAATTTTGTATCCAGACACTTTATTGTATTTGCTTATTGTTTCTAATAGTGTTCTTGTGGAGACTTTAGGGTTTCCTATATAGAGAATCATGCTATCCGCAAATAGTGACAGTTTGACTTCTTTGTTTTCTATTTGGATGCCTTTTATATCATTCTCTTGCCTGATTGCACTTGCTAGGACCTCCAATATTATATTAAATAAGAGTGGCGATAGTGTAAAGCCTTGCCTTGTTCCTGATCTTGGAGGGAAGGTTTTTAGTTTTTCACTATTAAGTATAATGTTGGCTGAGGGTTTGTCATATATGGCCTTTATTAGGTCAAAGTACTTTCCTTCTGTACTGATTTTGTTAAGTGTTTTAATCATAAATGGATGCTGTATATTGTCAAAGGCTGTTTCTGTATCTATTAATATGATCATATGATTCTTATTTTTTAATTGGTGTATGTGGTGTAATACATTAATTGATTTGCCAGTCCTGTGCCCGTGGGGTAAAGCCCACTTGATCGTAGTGTATAATCTTTTAATATGTTGCTGTATTTGGTTTGCTAGTATCTTATTTAGGATTTTTGCATCTGTGTTCATGAGAGATATTGTTCTGCAGTTTTCTTTTGTGTGCTTTCTTTACCATGTTTTGGTATCAGAGTAATATTGGTCTCATAAAATGAGTTGGGAAGTATTGCCTCCTCTAAATTTTTGGAAGAGTTTGAGGAGAATATGTACTAAATCTTGTTTGAATGATTGGTAGAATTCACTGGTAAAGCCATGTGGTCCTGGCCTTTTACTTTTTGGTAGGTTTTTGATGATTGTTTCAATTTCCATACTGCTGATCGGTCTATTTTGATTTTCTTTTTTCACTATAGTTCTTTTTACAGTTCTTTTTTCACTATAACAAAGTTGCATTTTTCTAAGTACTGGTCCAATTTTTCTAGGTAATTAAATTTGGTGTGATATACTTTTTCATAGTATTCTTGTTATGATCCTTTGTATTTCTGCAATGTCAGTCATAATTTCCCCTCTTTCATTGCTAATTTTGTTTATTTTTGTCCTTTCTCTTCTTTAGTGAGTCTAGCCAGGGGTTTGTCAATCTTATTAACCTTCTGAAAGAACCAGCTCTTTGTTGCATTAATCTCTTCTATTGTTTTTGTTTTCAATTTTGTTTATTTCTGCTCTAATTTTGATGATTTCTTTCCTTCCGCTGACTATAGGCTTCATTTGTTCTTCCTTTTTTAGTTTTGTTTGTTTTTTGTTTGTTTGTTTGTGTTGTTTTTTAAGATGAAGTGTTAGATTGTTTATTTAGGCTCATTCTTGTTTTTGGAGATAAGCCTGTAGTGATATGAACTTACCTCTTATGACCGCTTTTGCCGTGTCCGAAAAATTTTGATATGTTGTCCTGTCGTTTTCATTTGTTTCTGTGTATCTCTTGATCTCTCTTTTTATTTCTTCTGTGACTCAGTTATTCTTCAGTAGCATGTTGTTTAATCTTTATGTATTTGTAGTTCTTCCTGATTTCATTTTGCAGTTGATCTCTAGTTTCAAGGTATTATGATCAGAGAATATGGTTGGTATGATTTCAACCCTCTTATATTTGTTGAGGCTATCTCTGTGTCTGTGCCCCAGTATTTGGTCGATCCTTGAGAATGTTTCATGTGCTCTAGAAAACAATATATAAGCAGCCATTTTGGGATTGAAGGCTCTGTAAATGTCAATTATGTCCAATTGGTCTAATGTGTCATTTAAGGATGTTATTTCCTTATGATTTTCTGTTTTGATGATCTGTCCATATCAGACAGTGGGGTATTTAGGTCCCCTACTACAGTAGTGTTTTGGTCTGTTTCTCCCTTTAGTTCTGTTACTAATTGCTTTACATATTTTGGGGCTCCCTAATTGAGAGCATAGATATTAATAAGTGCTATGTCTTCTTGGTACATGATTGCCTTTATCATTAGGAAGTGTCCCTCAGTATCTTTCTTTACTTTTTTTTATTTTGAAGTCTATTTCGTCAGATATTAGTACCGCTACTCCCACTTTTTTCTGAATGCCATTTGCTTGAAATATCATTTTCCACCCTTTCACTTTGAATCTATATTTGTCTTTGGAGCTGAGATGTGTCTCCTGAAGGCAGCACATGGTTGGATTTTGTTTTTTGATCCATTCTGCAACTCTGTGCCTTTTTTTATTGGTGAGTTTAGTCCATTTACATTTAGGATGAGTGTTGAAATATGAAGTCTTCTTATAGGCATTTTATCTTTTGCTTGGT
>NW_006432496.1:0-15225 GCF_000325575.1 Pteropus alecto | reverse complement strand
TTTTTTCAACTCTAGAAGTGCTTTTTTTTTTTTTTCCTATCTCCATGAGTTCTATTTTGTTCTTTTTGAAGGTTTTAATCTTCTTGCTCTGCTCATTTTGTTGTTTTCTCAATTCCTGAAATTGATGACTTGACTCATTTGGAACTCACTGAGTTTTTTCAGAAGTACCATCCTGAATTCTCTATCATTTAAGTTGCATATTTCTAGGTCCGTAAGCTTATGAAGATTTTTCTTTTTGAAGGTTTTAATCTTCTTGCTCTGCTCATTTTGTTGTTTTCTCAATTCCTGAAATTGTCGATATGACTCATTTGGAACTCACTGAGTTTTTTCAGAAGTACCATCCTGAATTCTCTATCATTTAAGTTGCATATTTCTAGGTCCGTAAGCTTATATTGTGAAGATTTTTCTCTTTCTTTCTGAGATGCCTTGTCATCTTTGTTGTTCATGGTGTTTAATGGACTATTTCTCCACCTGGACGGACATTAATGAAAATATATAATGCTGTTTTTCCAGAAAGAAGATTTATTATATAAATATTGGATTCCATCTAAGCCTCTTGGATCCCTGCTTTATATAAAGCCTAAATAATGCCTTTTTAAAATTTTCTTGTAGATATTTAATCATGCTTGCTACACTCAGTTTCAGTCCCTGTCAGTGTTAGCAACAGTTTTGGTAGCATTTGCTCAGATTACTCTGGAGCTCCCAGGTGAAGGGATCCTTTTCTGCTTTCTGCCCTAATGACTAGGCCCTGCTGCTGGATATATGGAACTCACAGCACTCCTAGCCAGGGCTGTTCAAGGAAATCACTGCACATTCTCCCCTCCCCCTCCTCCTGCAGGGAGTTCCTACAGCTGTGAGAGGTAGCTTCATTATTTCTCCCAGTCCACCGCCCAACACCTGGGATCTGACCTGTGGCAGCTCTTATGTGCAGATCCCATGCTCAGACATGCTGGTGTGCAGTTTGGGTGTTTTTTGTTGAGTTTTAGATCTCTCACTCTGCCATGTTTCCCAGAATTCTTAAAAATTGAATTTATTTACAAGAATTAATTTCTTATATATTTCAACAAAATTTCAACTGCTATTTATCTTAAAATTAATTTATCTGTCTGTGCATTGGTAGTTTTCCCAAATTTAAAATTAGTTAGAATTTTTAGAGAATTTTATCTCCAGATACACAGTTACCTATGTGTCAA
The DNA here is from genome assembly GCF_000325575.1 of Pteropus alecto. Lineage (NCBI taxonomy): Eukaryota > Metazoa > Chordata > Mammalia > Chiroptera > Pteropodidae > Pteropus > Pteropus alecto. The sequence continues at coordinate 14,032 of NW_006432496.1, read as the reverse complement.
CAAATAGCAAATGACTCTTTTGGGAATTCTATATTTTTATTGTGAATTGTCCTTTCTCAGGAAGAAATTTTGGCAAGGATAGATGTAACATATTCAATTGTAATATAGTCTCAGTTATATTACATTTTGGAAACCATATCATTCATTTCATTAGAGTTGTCACAAACATTTTTAAAACCAGTTTTATAAAGGAAAATAATTATAATTTTATATATATATGTATATATATATACACACTCTTAGAGAAAAATGCACCTGTTATTGAAAATGTGGTTTTATAAATGATGATAGTACAATAATATTAGTGAATGTTAGTCATGACTTTTGTACATCAAACTAAATATTTCTGTGTAATATAATGTATTGATTGGGTATAATATTACTATTAAAATATTTGCATGTAATAAGCAGAGCTTGGAATAATCATGGGCATATTTACAAGTTATTGTTTATAAATATATTTTTTTATTTTTCTAGAGATGATAGTTGGAATAGGAAATTTAGAAAAAATACATTTTATAAATTATCTGCTATAAATGGACAGATATCACGCACATAGCTCCCACACCACTTATACACACACTAGAAATAATTAATATAGATATGATCATCAATGTTAATTATGGAATCTCAAAGTAAAACTAATTCTATTATTTTTCCTTTTGTTTTACTAAAATTTTACAATTTACTTCAATAAACCTGTGTCATTCGTATAATCACACAAAACAAACAATAAATTTGTATTCATCAAGGATAAGGAAAATCATAATGGTTAGTTGTGTGTGATTTCTCTATTTATACTATTTTCAAAATTTCATGTTTACTGAATAGACACTTTGTATAGACAGGCAACAGGTCTCTGCGGCACCATGATACAGAAATGTAGTCCTTTCATTCTCACTGACCTTCCAGATTCATATGGAAAAAAAAAAAATGTTTGAGAGAAAAGAGATAAGTATCAAAAGGGAAAAACATTTAAAAGTGTTAATATCTCTAATAGATGTGAATGAATCTGTTGTTTTTATACAGAAGATAAAATAAAGCTATGTACCTAGAGACTATGATTAATTTTTTCATAAATAATGAAGATCCACATACTAAAAAATTAGTGGGCAATTTCAAAAATTATTTTCTCACTAACCTAGGCAACTAACAAACATATCTAAAATAGCCACTACATTCGGGGTTAATAATGTGGTGGGAATGTATGTGCATCACTAGTTTTTTAAACATAATGAATATGTGCATCTGTGTTCAATGCTTTGTACATTATAAATATCTTTATTAGCAAAATGATCCTTTGTTTCTAATTGTTTTGAGTTGTACTTTTTCCAGAACAATTCTTTTATAGTGCTGAGAAACTGAATTTTCTTCTTTAGAATTACAAAAACATATATTTACATGGGAACTCATTTTAATCTCTGTGTGTGTGTGCTTGTGTGTTTGCGTAAATGGATACACATTTCAGGAGGAGAATATTGCTTTCCTGGACAGACGTCAAATGTATGTTTACATTTTATGTCTAAGACATACACATAGATGACAACAGATGCATTAATAAATAGATGAAGTTTTTGTGTATGCATATGTATGACAACACATAGGTGGACTTTCATTTCTAGATGGTTTCATTCAACTAATTATATTTATAATGACTGTGTATATATCAGTATACACATATACTAAGATATACATATATATCACAAATATATACATCATATATATATACATATATAAATGGATTTTCATTAATATTGTTTAAATAAAATTAATGTCATTGTTTAAACTGATAGTGTTTATTCTACAGAAACTGAATTTTGTCAAAGGCATCCTTCTTTAAAATTCTTGCATTTTCCAACAATACTCTTTGGATTCAAGATCGTGATTATATTTTCACAATATTGCTGGGACATAATTAATTTTAGGAAGTATTATTACATAGACAGAGAAACTGACAGAAAGAACAGTTTAGATGCTCAATGATGCATAGATTAAAAGAAATTAAAAATAGAAATCAATTAATAAAAATCTATTTCCACGTGTTCTCAAGTATGACATCCTCCCAAATCTTGTTATTGTCTGTCTTTTTTAGTATAGTCTTTCCAGTAGGTGTGAAGTTGTGGTTTTGATTTGATTTTCTATGATGAGTTGTTATTTTTCTAATTTGGGGTATAATTATGATCTTCCTTGGTGTAATATCTCTTCAAATCTTTTGCATATTTTAAATGGGGTTATTTGTCTTTTACTGAGTCGAATGGAATTTTTATATACTCTACGTACAAGTTCATTACCAAATATATGATATACAAATCTTTTGTTTGTGGCATGTCTTTCACTTTCTTAATGGTTTCATTTAGATTACAAAGGTTTTAGGTTTTGATGTAGTTGAAATATTATTTCTTTTATTTTATCACCTGTGGAACACTTCCTCACTCTTCTTTCTGTAGTCTGGAGATGATGAGACCTGGCTAACATGAATGTGCAGATGAGAGACTCATGTTGAAAGTGACATTAGACTTCTTTCTTCTGAATTTTTAATGACAGAGAAATAAACTTTTCTCTAATTAACACACTATAGATTGGCATTTTTAGAACTTCTTTGTGTCTACCATAACTAATATGTAACTAAAAATTTCTGACTTTTAAGGCTATATTTCTTAATAATCACAAAGTAAGAGAGTCAAAAAATTTAGGGGAGTGATATGGCAAGATATTGTTTGTTGTACCAAATTTTCCGAGTGGCAGACAGAATGTTTTTGTTCAATTAGAAAGTGACCTTGGAAAGAGCTGATCCCAAGAGTAAAGAATATTTTCTACTTAAGGAGCGCTGTTTGTTACGACAATAGGACATATTTTTGAAGGTGACTAATCTCTATTTCGAAAAAAGCGAATTATCTAATCTTCCAAAAAATAGAACCCAAAACACTTTTTATCTCACAGTCTATTTTAAAATTTAATCAATAAAGGTAAGCATTATATTTATCCTCAGTCCAAAAAGGTAAGCATGAATTATTTTTGTCTAATACCAAATTTGTGTCTACATTTGTCTGGATCTATTTTAGTATCAGCAAAAAAATTCATTTACAGAAAATTTTTTAAAAAAAGAATCTTTTGTTGTTTTTTGTTATTGGTTAACTCTAAAATACTGTTTCACATAGATCTTGTACTTGTCTGACTCATCATTATAACATCAAATGGGAAAATACAAAATACGTTTACTATAACGGGCCAATATATCAAGGAATACTGTCGTTATCCTTATTATCATGGTAACCATCATCGTTATCATCAACTTAGGTGTTAGCATGTATCGATTACTCTGTGTTAAGCATTAATTAAGTATTTTGCATGAACTAAATCTGGAGATCACATCTCATGAAAATTTAATTTTCTATAACTAAAGAGGATAAAGTTAGTGAATGTACTTCATTGAAATGGATTTGATTCCTGCTAGTATCAAAAGGATTTCTTTTTTGTTAAGTTTCAGGATACGTGAATCTGAAAATATTAAAGAGATATTGGCATGTTTCCATATTCACCTCTAGAGACTTTTCCTAGAGGAAAAAACCTTCTGAATCAATTGCATTCACCAATTTCTGATTTTTCTTTTCTATCTTCATTATGATTTTCTAAACCTGTTCTGAATGTAAGAATTATATCCATTGGGATGATGGTTTGTGTAGTTGATATCACAATCTCCTCCTCAAAAAAAGTCACTATAACAGTGGGAAGACCAGAGAAATAACGAGAAAGTGTTTGAATAAAAATAAGAGTGACTATGATAAGTTGCATTTTACACTGGGTTTCTTTCTGAGCTGTATAAATAGAAGCATCTAAAGTTTTCCAGGAGTCTGAAAAAATACTCTATATTGCAAGATTTGAGGGAATTTTTTTGCCGTGAATGTGTTTAGAAGATAGTATGATTAAGAGAGCACTTAAATAATTATAATATGTCTCTTCTTACAAATGGTTTTACATTGATAAATCCATTGAATATTCATGAAATTGTCACTCTTTTACATATTGAAAATTAAGGCAAAAAAGTTTTAGTAGATGTAGAACACTTTTTTTTTATTGCAAGTGTTGTTATTTCTTCTTGCTAATTGCTTTTTGGCACTTTAGTTTCAGTTTGCTCTTAAACGTACTCCCCTACTTGAAAAGTATACAATAATGTAAAGAGGTGATTGAATGAGAAAAAGGGTCACATAAAGAAGGTAAAATGGGTGAGTGTTTCTAGAAGCAACGGTTAACTCACCAAATGGGAGTGCATGATGCATGCTAATTTAGAAGATGTATTGTATTAATTCATTCAACAGGTTCATCACTGACCAAGTATTAGACCTTACATAGAATTTAACCTGTGAATAAAACATGTTTAAAGATGTGTAGAATGCTGTAATGAAAAAAAGAATCATGTTGGTGTAATCTTACACACATGAAATCATCTTAGTAAAGTCACCGATCAGTTACTAGCTTCTGACCATCTTAGAGACTCCGTTACAGCACTCTACATTCCCTACAATCAAATTTTCATCAAGAGAATTGTATGATTATGGGGGAAGGGTCAAATACCTTAAGTACCTTAATATGTTATCTGGACTATTGCAGATGGTAAAATAAATTATTTAACTCTCCTTTTCCCAGGCATGGAAAATCTTCAGAATGCCCGAGTTTTACCTGGACTGTTACATCTGACCTACTTGTGTTCACATTTCTCTTGCTGAAATCTTAACTACTGTCTGCACTTAACCCCTTAAAATATAGTTCAAAGTGTGTCTCCACTTTGCAGAGAATCCTTATTGGTTTTTAAATTAATTAACACATAAAATGGAAGTTCTTTAACACATAGAAAAAACAATGATGCAACATGTTACTGAGCAAAAATGAATGAAAGAGTATAATTCTGAACTTCTGGGGGGTGGAGGGAGGGAGAGAGGTGTATGCTTGACCTATACCAGGGGAGAGGGGAAGTGGAAATTCAGCATCTGATTAGGTACCTATGTTTACACCTTGGGTATCATTCCAAAGAAGCAACCAATTTGACCCAAATGTAATTTAATCAAGAAGTTATTAAATTTTTCACCTAAGTCCACGTATACCTCTATAAGATCATGACTTGTAATGAGAAAAGAAAAAGTTAGTTTTTGTGAAACAAAAGCACTAAGCATTCCTTAGAAAGGTATACAGAATATCAAAAGAAGATTAGAATATTATTATAACAATAAGAAAAGAACATAATAAACGTGGACAATCATACCCAACACACTCACGTGCATGAACGCGAGTGCAAAAAAAAAGACTGACTGGATTTAAAGATTCAGCAGAACTGTAGCAATGAGTGAGAATATGGGTGATTTAACAAAACCTCAAAGATGAGTTGGGGCTGATGTCTCTTTCCTACAATAAGTATGTGAGAGGTGAGCACTTTAGTCAGAATTGATTATTTGAAGATTAATTCCAGATGAGCCTGCCTCCTATCTCTTGAACTTTCCTTGAGAGAAAGACTTAGAGTTCCTTCTCTTCATGCCGCAAAGCATGCATAAAAGTTATGACTGCTGATTTCATAGATCTTACATTGTAATACATAGTAATAAAGATTAAATAACTTCCCATAATATTTAATGGTTGGCTTATCAATTTTTGTTTAATAAAACAGTCTAAATAAGCAGACTGTCAAAGCTACACAAGACTTTAGAAATACCACAGGAAAGCCATCAATTTAAAAAATTCACTTCATTCATTCCTAACAACTATTTTAGATGTCTTCCAATATATTGTTTCTGTAATTAAATTTATATTAAATTCATAATGTTCTAGAAAACAGGTGTCAAAGGTGAGAAGAAAAACTGGTCAGCTGAAGAAATGTTACAATTGTTACAATTGAACATGAATTCAGATTTTGCATTTTGGGGTGTTCAGATGAATGGCAAAACTAAAATCACATTATCTCATCAACAGAATCAAAGACATATAATAACATGTAGTAGAAAAAAAAGAAAAAGGAATTTATTTCTCACAGACATCTTAAATAATCATGAAAAATACACCATGGCACTCTTTTTAGAGTTCCTGGCAGTGATAGGTTTGTTTTCATAGACAATTGGGAAAATCAGAAGACATGACATACTCATTTTATAAATAAGAAAACAAAAGCCAAAGAAAGAGAAGTAACCTGTCCTTCTGATTAAATCATTCCCACAGATGAGAGATGAAGACATGAAAGCAGAAGACAATGTTTCCACAGTGACGCAATTTGTACTCCTAGGATTTTATGAGTTTCCACAGCTCCAAGGGTTACTATTTTGGGTGTTCATCATCGTTTACATAATAATCTTAATTGGCAATAGCCTCATAATAGTACTAACCAGGCTCGATCCTGCACTGCAGAAACCCATGTATTTTTTCTTGGCAAACTTTTCCTCATTGGAAATTTGTTATGTGTCTGTCACTCTCCCTAGGATTCTGATGGACCTTTGGACTCAGGATAGAAGCATTTCTATGCTAGACTGTGCCACCCAAATGTGCTTTTTCCTTATACTGGGAGCCACTGAAAGTTTCTTCCTGGCGGTGATGGCGTATGACCGCTACGTGGCCATTTGTAACCCCCTGCACTATCCTCTAGTCATGAACCAAAAGATATGTATTCAATTGGCTGTTGGCGCCTGGATTGGTGGAATCCCGGTCCAGGTCGGACAAACATGCCAAATTTTCTCTCTGCGTTTCTGTAATTCCAATCAAATTAATCACTTCTTCTGTGACATACCCCCCATACTCAAGCTAGCCTGTGGGAATACTTTCATACATGAGTTTTTGGTCTATGTAGTAGCTGTGCTATTTGCTGCAATCCCTTTTATAATGATACTTGCCTCTTACAGCAAAATCATCTCCACTATTCTGCGGTTGCCAACAGCCACCGGACGGACGAAAGCCTTCTCCACATGTTCTTCCCACCTGGTAGTGGTGGTTTTATTTTATGGGACTGTTACCATTGCCTACCTAAGGCCAAAATCCAATCAAACTTTTTGGGTGTTCATCATCGTTTACATAATAATCTTAATGGGAAATAGCCTCATAATAGTACTAACCAGGCTCGACCCTGCACTGCAGAAACCCATGTATTTTTTCTTGGCAAACTTTTCCTCATTGGAAATTTGTTATGTGTCTGTCACTCTCCCTAGGATTCTGATGGACCTTTGGACTCAGGATAGAAGCATTTCTATGCTTGACTGTGCCACCCAAATGTGCTTTTTCCTTATACTGGGAGCCACTGAATGTTTGCTCCTGGCGGTGATGGCGTATGACCGCTACGTGGCCATTTGTAACCCCCTGCACTATCCTCTAGTCATGAACCAAAATATGTGTATTCGATTGGCCATTGGCGCCTGGATCAGTGGAATCCCGATCCAGGTAACACAAACATGCGAAATTTTCTCTCTGCATTTCTGCAAATCAAATCAAATTAACCACTTCTTCTGCGACATACCCGCCATCCTCAAGCTAGGCTGTGGGAACACTTCTATACCTGAGATATTGGTCTGTTTTGTAGCCGTGTCGTTTATTGCTATTCCTTTTACATTGATACTTGCCTCTTACTGCAAAATCGTCTCCACTATTCTGCAGTTGCCAACAGCCACGGGACGGGTCAAAGCCTTCTCCACATGTTCTTCCCACCTGCTAGTGGTGGTTTTATTCTATGGAACTTCTACCATTTCCTACTTAAGGCCAAAATCCAATCAAACTGCAGGAATGGACAAACTGCTCTCACTTTTCTATACCATAGTGACACCCATGTTTAACCCCATGATATATAGCCTCAGGAACAAGGATGTCATCACAGCACTGAGAAAATTATTACTTAAAAAAACAGTGTGATGATTATAGTTTTAAATGTTTTAACTGCTTGCCACATAGTTATCAGAGAAGCATTTCATTTCTCTATATTCCCTTTTAAGGAGTTAATCACTTCCAGCTTATGATATACTTTTAGATACTTTTAAATACTAACCTGAAACTTACTGTGCTTGGTATATACTAGGCAAATTAATCTACCTTCCGTGTTTTATGCCCACAGAATAATCCTGCCTTGTGAATGAAATAGTAATGTGCATCACATATTCCATATAAAAACTAAAAACAGAATTCAATCCATTAAAATTTTTGGCTGAAATATACTAAAAAAGTATATAAGATTATTTGCCTAAATAATTTTCTATATCTTCACCCTTATATTTATTAGTGTTCATTCTATAGCACAGAGCTGGCCAATAGCATTTGAATAATCAATGTTCGAATGAGTGATTCAATGAGTTAATGGATAAATAAATATTTCTATGACATACTTCAGATTCCAGGTAAAATCTAGACATTTTTGAGAATCAATAAACATTTGGAGCTTACTTATTTAACCTACTACACATCCATGGAATCATTTGAATCATGATACTAAAGGAAAAGCTTATATTAGCTTAATTCTCATCTAATAATTTCCTACAAAAGCACATGATATAAGAGAATACTCCTATCTGTCTCAACCAGTTTGCTTTGCACATATCTTTGTTCTATTTAGCAATATGACCTAAAAGTAATTTGCTTTCAGTTTTTTTATCGCTTTCATATCTGTACTCCACACAGCTACCTCTATTCCAATTCACATTTTTAAAAGAAAATATCTATGAGTTTCAAAGTGTAGTGTTAAAAGTTATTTACAGGATTACCCAAACTCCACAGTTGCATTTACATTACTGTACTTAATTATCCATGTTTTTAATCCTTACTATAATTTTGAAATTATTAAGCCTCTGAACTGATATCATCAAGGAAAATGAATGTCTATGAACAGAACCAGTAATGTCAATCCTACCAACTCCAGATTCTCAAATCAAAACTCACATCAGGAGATTAGTTAGTGCATCAGTCTCTGCCAACTTCTGTTAGCAGTTCCTTTGACAATTACATTGTTCTGTAGTTTTAGGTACAGTTATACACCATGTATAACACAATGTTAGTTTCTGCCCTAAAGGCATTATATTTTACTTCATCAACTCATTCCATGCTCTGTTATCTAACATGATATTCTATTGTTAATAACATGTATTTTATTCATTAAAGTATACATGTGTATATTTCTTTCCCTTTAATGTTTTAACTAGTAAGACTTTTAGACATGGTCTGTGATGATACCATCTTGAAAATGATAAAAGTAATGATAAATATTTTGATTATTATAGAGATAGTAGAGCTGGTAGTTTTGTTTTTGAAATTTAGTAAAGGAGGAGTCACAAAGCTAAAAATAGTCTGTCCTATTGAGTTCAGATAACTTATTTTTAATCTTCCTTTTACCAAAATCCTAAGCAAGTTTTTTAGTTACTTTCCTCATAGAGAATGGGGCAGGGGACAGTTATCAGGCAGATTATCTAACTGACACTGATCATGTGATTCTGTTTTTTAGAATTTATTTATTTAGTTATTATTAAATTCATTGGGAGTAACATTGGTAAATAAAAATGTATTCCTTTCAAGTGTACAATTCAATAATATATCATCTGTACATTGCACTGTTTACCACTCAAAGTTAAATTTCCTTTTTCAAAATATATTTGACCCATTTACCCTTATCTGCGTCTCCTCAAGCCCTTTTTTCCCTAAACTAAACACTAAACTGTTGTTCATGTCCATGAGTCTCTGCTTGTTTATTTCATTCATTTGATTCTTTACATTTTGTATCCCACATATAAGTCATCAAGCGATTCGTGATTGACTAGTTTAAGATTTCATTTCTGGGAAACCCAGAGCTGCAACTAAACAAGTTTTAATTTGGTTACTTGGGCATTAGTATAGTGACTTGAGTTGGGCCCTGTTTTCTTTAACAATTCACAATTAATAAAATAGTGAAAGCACTCTTTTTCCTATGAACACTAGGATTATTATGAGGCATAATATCCACCTAGTATGAAGAAACATTTGGAAAAGATTAAAACACCAAAATTGAAGTGTTGGCTATATTTCAGTGTAATTCTTTTTAATGTGCTACTCAAATCTTTTTTCATTTAAATATAAACTATAAAACAGAGTAAAATCTTTGCTAATATTAAAAGAAAATATCATAACACTTATATCATTATGAAATCCATGCCAATTAACAAGTGTCAGAATGGACTTTTTTTATTTTTATAAATTTCCTTGAGATCTTTGTATTTTTTCTTTTTTATTTCTCTACCCCTTGTCTTCCCAATCTTTTAATTCACAATAAAGCAGCTGCTAGAAATTACTCTAGACTCATTTAATTATTTATGTGCTGTCTATAACCAGCTATAGAATTAATTGAGATTAATTAGAAAAAAATATAAGATGTAGTTTATAAAAGTAGTCATCTGACTTTACATAGAATTTTTTGGCTGGCACGTGATTGTTATCTAGGTCTCCAGACATTTCTTGAAGTAAAGATTAAAAATTATTTTCATCTATTTTTTTCTTATTTTAATTATCACAGTATTTTGGATAGTAATATTTACTAACTTCTAACCACCAAATATATCAGGATCCAATAAAGGTATTGGTGAGTCCTTACTGAATAGTTGAATTCTCTGTTATGTCAAAGTAATGGCTTCAATACATATATCATCAAATTATATATTTAATGTAAGCATTGTTGTCTAGTTTTATTCTGGAAGAGTGTTCTTGTGAAAACTAACCATAATTATCTGTAAGAACGTCACAGTGATTATATTTTACAAAATTCTTTCATCAAAAACTTTATGACACATGCAAAATATGTGTCCTTAGAGAACATAGAAAAAAGTTTATGATAGTGACAGTAAACCACAAAATAACATGTGAGCTGTTCTCTCTGAAAGACAATTCCTAACACTTTCTATAATATGATTGCTTCATTTAATAAATCACTCTCTGCCAAAGGTGCTGTAAATTTTAGTAATAAGAATTCAATTTGAGGTAAATAGATTCCTATTTTTTTCAGACTTCTTACCAGAGTTCATTGGAAGAAGGACACATTAAATAGACTTGCAAAGGAAGACTGGTTCTTAAGTAAGAATAAAAAATATCATTTAGGCTAAAAAGTTGTAATGGCCACAGCTTTAGATGCACAATTATATATATTTACATTACAATTATATGTATGATTTGTATTATAAAACTTTATATCAGTTTCCCACCTGAAAAGCAAATACTACAAATAAACTATTTGCCTCTACTGTCCTTTTCCCCCAAGATCTAATAGGACATATAATTTCATAATCTGATCCAAGATTTGAAATATAATTTTGAACCAGATTCAAACATTTTAAACTTTTCTTCTCTCTGTGACTTTTACAAAATCTTTATTCAACAGTTTTTCAGTAAATGTACAATCATAGTGGTAACAACCAGGAGAACAATCCAAAACAACACTTAAAACAGTCATTTTGCAAATAAATCCAGGCAAGAATGTGCTCGTATTTAAAAGGCAAAATTGTCTCTGCTGTACATATTTAATTTCTTTTAGTAGAAATCAAAGATCAAGTGTCATCTGAATTCTGGCAAGAAAAATCTTATGGCAATCCATAATCATGAGGTTGACTAACTCTCAGGAGAGAGAATTGACTATCAGATGTGACAGGTCAATAGCGTATTTTTTATTGATAGAAGGAGAGTTACCAGCTAAGTAATTTTATCTCATGAGTTTCAATCTTTAATTCTTTACTTAATGGTCAAAGAGAAATTTTGTCAAAAGTTAGATATCAGGACAATAAAATTGGTTAGTATACAATAAATTACACAAGATGTAGGTAGCAGTACAGAGCAGTATCTAGAGTTAAAACATAAGAATGGCAAGTAAATAAAGATATGATGCCAATCTAAATACATTAGGTATATAAAATCAACACACTTCTAAATAAGTGACTTGAAAAGCTGGATAAGAGCCAATGTCTTGAGTGCTTGGAGAAGTCACAGGGCATGTACTCTCAGTGATCCACTCTTGAGATTTGAACTTTAAACTTAATGTACAAAACCTCCCAATTAATATGACCACAATAGAGTTTGACTTCTAAATGACTTAACTGTTTTTTTTCTGAAATGTAGTGTCAAATGGTGCAAAGGTGAATAATTTATGGCAGTGAGGAATCCAATCAAATACAAACCACATAAATTAATCTTTCTTTTCATTAGAAAATTGTAATATGCAGAAAAATGGTCCCCAAGAAATGACAAAATCCTAATTCCTGGGACCTATGACTATGCTACATTAAACGAGAAAATGGATTTTGCAGATATAATTAAAGTTACAAATCTTAAAATGGAGAAATTATCTGGAGCTTTGGAGAAATTATCTGGGTAAACCAAATCTAATCCCATGAGTCCTAAAAAGAGGAAGAGGAGGAAAAAAGAGTAATTCAAAGATATGTTATGGCAGAAAAAGTAGGGGAGAGGAGGACTCAATTTGCCACTGCTCACTTTGAAAACTGATGGGGCTATGAGTCAAGGAACATGATGACCTCTTAAAGCTGAGAAGGACATTTGGCTGATAGCAGCAGAAAAACAGAGTCTTCAGTCCCACAACCTCAAAGAAATGAATTCTGCCAATAACACTGAGCAAGAATAATGGAATCCCCAGTAGAGTGTACAGAAAGAAATGCAGCCCTGGCGACACCTTGATTTTTGCTTAATGAGACCCATGTTGGATCTATGACCTAGAGAGTTATAAGATAAAGAATGTGTGCTATTTTAAGCCACTCAATTTGTGGCAATTAATTACAACAGCAATAAAAACATAATGCATAGATACACATAAAATAATGAGAGAAATGTAAACCAGCTCAGGATGAATCAATCTACATCTTTAATCTCATATCCAATTAACTTTAGAGTTTGGAGATTTGAAATAATTCTTCAGCCTCCCTTTCAGCTAAGTATGAGTAGATAACTCAGTTCTTGCTAATGATATGCTTATGGATGTCAACGAGTGCTGTGTCTTTTGGTTTCACTTTATTTCGTTCTTGGAAGGTTATAGAAATCATATCTAAAAACGGAAAAGTAAGAAGATGTAAGAAATTTGGCTGTCTGATGTCATTATTTTAAAAGTTCTAGACTATTAACCCCATCTCCCTCATTGCTCAGACTTCAAGCAACCGTCTTCATGCTGGACTATGTGACCAATCATCAACCCCATCTTTACCTGTCTGTAGACTCTCAGGCCTTTGTCAATGGCCTGTCTTGTGGGCACAATGGTAGTGACAATAACACCTTAACCAAGATGGCCCCTTTGGAGTAAAATGAACTTACTGTTGCTTCACAAATGCCTAAAATATAAATCAAGATCACACACGACTCTGAGCACACTGAAGATACAAAAGCTCACCAAGAAGATTCTTATCTCTGTCAGATATTATTGACAGTGATAGAGCCGTGCTTTTGCTTCTAAGAACACATAGCATGGGGCTCTAAAAAGGCACTCAGTGAAACTTCCATCTGCGTTACCAATATTGGGGTGCAGACCTCAAAGTGTACCCTAGCAATTAACTTAAACAATTTCAAATTTAAATAAGTGAAACATGCTTCATTTCAGTCACCAGTCACACATTAGGGGTGAATGCTAGTAACGAGTCTGACTCCATTTTTCGATATTTGACTGATCAGGGTCTCATGCATCCCTCTTCGATTTCCGCCCATCTGGGCAAGTGATAGAAAAAAAGAAAACAAAAATGCTCTCATTTTAACCCACATATAGAGTGTAGTAACCTGAATACCAGCCAACAAAGATATAAGTTCTAATTTTTTGAACCTATAAATGCTACTTTATAAGAAAAGTTTCTTTGCAGATATTATTAAATTAAGATCCTGAGATAGGGAGATTATCCTGGATTTTCAGGGTGGGCTCTAAATGCAATTATAAACATCTTTATATGAGATAAGCGGAGGGAGATGTGACATACATAGAAGAGGAGAAAGCATGTAATTATGGAGGCAGAGTTGGAAATGCTGCAGATGCAAGCCAAGGAATACCAGCGGTCAGAAGAAGCTGGAAGAAGCAATAAAC